>NC_091478.1:74401675-74704386 GCF_036971445.1 Narcine bancroftii
TAATTCTTTCTTACTCAGCAATCGTTGCTGGGCGTTGCGGTCAGCCAAACCCATGACTAATTTGTCCCTTAATGCTTCATTCAGGAACTCTCCAAAATTACAACTTTCCAATAGTCTATGCAATTCAGCCAAATATTTGCTTACAGTTTCACCTGCTTTTTGTTTTCTGGAATAAAATTTGTATTTTTCTGTAATTACTACTGGTTTAAGTGATAGGTGTTCTCTTTTGTTTGAATATTTTATGTAAGTTTTAAGAAAATACAGAATATAGGACTCAATTAATATAATAACAATAATACATTGAATATAAAATCGTAGAGAAACATTCATAGCATTCAACAAAAAGGAAAGGAGAGTCCCTTTTCTCCCAGTGCCCACTCCCCAGATTTGTAAGAAAAGGGGGCAGATGGCAATGAAAGGATAAAACAAAAGAAAATAGAAAAGAAAAAGCAATAGGAGTAAGGTTCAACATCTCAGAGTCGCATCATTTTAAAAGTATTACATTTCTAATAAGGAGTATACTAATTGACAAATATCAAAATTATATGATCTGGGCATTTATGTAATCTAAATAAGGTTGCCAAATTTTGATGAACATACTATATCTATTCCTAAGACTATAAGTAATCTTCTCAAGGGGAATACAACTTTGCACCTCCATGTTCCAATGATCAATGTGAAGTAGGGAATCGGATTTCCATGTTACCACTGCACATTTCCTGGCTATTGACAATGCAATTTTAATAAATTTAGATTTATTTCAGGTGTTCTCCTACCACAGCACACAAATCTTCATAAGACTGAGCACTCGGTCTTGCAAGTGCCAAAAGGGATTTCACTAATTTGTATGTTTTGCTTATGTTTTGCTTCCCACTTCGCTTTGAAACAGGGCTTGTTTTCTTCTGAAAGCCTGTGTATCAGTTATTATGGGCAAGACAGACATATCAAATCTCTCCACATAATCATACCAGCCTTCTGATTCTTCTGCAGTTACTTCCAAGTAACTGCTATACATTTCCTGACCACTGCCAATGTTATCTGAACAAATGTATTGTTTGATGTTGGTACAATCTCATTTTCAGTCTTATGAGTGAAATATTCCCCAGTTTAAAATAATTCTGGGTTCTATGGAAATTGGATACCTGTAATTTTCTCTAAAAGTTTCCCCAGATCTATTCAAAAGGGTCTTTTCTTGGAACATGCACAAAATATAAAAAGGTTCCTATCACCTCACTACACCTGAAACATTAATCTGAAATATCTGATTTGTGGTATGAGATGTATCTGGTGCAAAAGGTTATATTGCATCAATCTTTATCTTACATTTGTTATATTTGTCCTGGCATATTTTGGACCAGTTTTAATCACCAATACTTGTATACAAGTCTGATTCCCATCTTTGTCTAGACTTGTGTACCCCCTGTTTAGAAATTCCTGAAAAAAAAACTGAGGCACTGATATTGGCACTGAAAGACATATTGTACTCATGGAAACATGGTCATTTTGCACAATTGACTCTGTCATCTGGTATTATTGGCAGAGCCAACCATCTGTTCCAGGCCTCTTCAACCTTTTTAAGCAAAGGGAGATAATTTATATAAATTCTGTAAATTATTATTTGTTTTGATCCCTAAATATTTTATCCCATTTGGCGGCCATTTAAATTGAATATTTCTTTGACATCGACTATAGTCTCCACCTGTAAGTGGCATAATTTCACTTTTATCCCAGTTTATTTAATAACCCAAGTCTTTTCTCTAATCTTGATCTCCAGGGTGGTCTGTATGGAATCTACACATTTTTCCTGTGATTGCTCAGGATTCCCTAAGTGCTTTGGTTTCCTCGTGATCCATGGGCACTCAGATTGAAGGTTAATTGCGAGTGTATATTGGTCCCAGTGTGTAGATGGGTGGTTGAATTTAGCTGGAGTTGATGGGAATGTGAGGACAGTAAAATGGGGTTAATGTAATTTTGATGGTCAGTGTGGAGTTGGTGGGCAAAAGGACTTGTTTATGGCTGAGTCCATGATCCTTTATTTATCAGCTGAGGTTTGCCTGCTTGTGTTTGACATGATGCCTTGAAATTTGTTTGATAAAACAATATTTTGTTTCCAGTTTTATTCAGGTTCAAGTGCATGTTTGACTTTTCATATTAGCAGCACCCAGAGAACCAAACAATTACTCAAAGAATGATTTTGCTCATACAGATAAGTAAATGGGACAGTGATCAGCATATGTTGTGCTTGAAGAAAACAAGGAGTCTGGAATTTCAACTAATAGTATCTATTTACGTGTTCGCCATCTGGCACACCTATGTCATAAAGAAAGAAGAATTTTCACTGTCATGTTCAATTCAATTAAATCTTCTCAACACATATTGGACATTGATCTGAACAATATTCAGGCATATGAAGAATTGCTAGAGAAATTCAGTAATTCCTTCAGCAATTCTTTGTCTACTCAAGATTCGAGCCCCTGCAGCCTGAGTTTCTCAAAAATTTAGACAGAGACCGATGTGACATTTGCACCATGCAAGTGCCAGGAAACAGAAGTCTGTTTCTTCTTGACATTCACCATTGACTGGAAACTTAGTCGAACCAGTCACATAAATGTTGTGACTACAAGAGCAGGTCAGATGCTAGATATTATATGGTGAGTGCCTTGCTTTCAGAATCCAGAGTCTATTTTCTACAAAGTAAGAACAAGTTAGCAGTGTGATGGATACTCTGAGTTGATCGAGGAATGCATCTCCAACAATTTCAAAAATTCAACATTATTAAGCACAAGCTAACCTTGCCATCTCGAAATGTCTTCCAACATTTACTCATTTCCCCTACCTGCATATCCTGCCTCTAGTGTGTGGGCCAGCTAGAAGCAAATCCCCCCAATGCTCAGTCAGCACCTTCCAAATTAGAGGACACCTGGAAGACTGAGAACCATGGGTGTGTGATAGCAAGTTCCCTTTCAAGTATTACAAGCAGTTGGAAGTAAATCAGCATTCTGTCATCAACACTGGGTTTAATTTAGTGGAATGACCTATTTGATACCATTGAGAGTATTTACAGCCTGTAGGCTGAAGCAATTAAGAAAAAGAGATCAAGGACAGTTAAGAATAGGAATTAAATTCAATCTACATTAACAACTCATTCTGTGTGGTGGGCTCTGTCAATAGTTATTTTATACCTATTTCACACCACCAAAAATGTATCCACACATGTCAAACTGGCAGTTTCTCTTCCCTGTTTACCCTCTCAGAGCAGCATTTGCATTCACCCACCCCATCTTTCCTCTCACATTTCGGAATGTGATCATTATTACTACCCCAGTCCTTTCTTCCTCCACATTTCGCATCACACCCTCACTACTTTCTGGCAATTCCCAGTGCAAAGCTTTCTGCATTATTAATAGATGACTTCCAACTGAAATTGCATTTCTCCTTTCCTCTGCCCCTTCTGTTGTCTCTTTCCTCACCTTGTATATCCATTACTTCCTAACTTAGTCCCTCTCCATTTTCCAGTGCAATTTGATCTGAAGGATGCCCTTGATCTTTTCTCTTCATATACAAAGTCAAGGGAGATTAACAATTGAAAATTATACTTCCAAATTCATTGCTATTGTACTGTGGGCATTCTCAACAATTTCTCAATAATGAGGAAACAAATACTTACAGGTTTGCTTAGAAATATCATGGGTGCTCTTTGCATAACACACCTCCAAAATCACATTGCATCATTGTTCTGAAAATAGACTTTAAATAGTATATGGTGGACAGAGTAAAGATCTGCTCTCCCCCATTATCTATTTTTACATGCTCTAATACTTTGAGTGGAATATGTATTGTGCAGAGGTTTACATCAGTTTCCTTGCCACAGATATTTCTAAACTTTGTGTCTCAAAAAAATCTTGTTTATAATGTTTTTGTTCTCTGAAGCAAAGCACTTCTTGATCACTCTTGAAATAAGTTCCTGAGACAAGTGTGACCGCAAATGTTTAGGTATCAAATTATTTGATATTAAACTATTTTTGCTTCAAATACACCCTGCAACTCGGTGCTTTGATATGAAATGTTTATCCTGGAGATGCAGAATGCAGTTTGTTAAACCTGTACTTTCACAGTTCACATAATGTGCAACTGGAGAATTTTGACATGATATACTAAGTAATTCAAGGCTACTTTAGGTTAACGTTTCAAGTGAAGTTTTCAAGTCATAAATGTACATTTTTGAATCCAAATTAAGGTTAAAGTCCCCTCCTATCAATATATTCCCCTGCATATCTACAATTTCAAAAAAAGTATCTTGCATAAACTTTTGATCCTCTTCATTAGGTGCATATATAGTGACCAAATTCCAGAGTTCTGAATATATCTGACACTTTATCATTTTACATATCTCCCTGCTGGATCTATTATTTCCTCCTCTATTTTGATTGGTACATTTTTATTGATTAATATAGCTACTCCTCTGGCTTTTGAATTATATGATGCTACCGTTACGTGTCCTACCCAGTCTCTCTTTAATTTGTTATGTTCCACTTCAGTTAGATGTGTTTCCTGTACAAATGCAATATCTATTTTTTCTTTTTTCAGTAAATTTAATAGTCTCTTCCTTTTGATTTGATTATGTATTCTGTTAATATTTATAGTCATATAGTTCAACATGGCCATCTCATACTCTGTTTACATCTCATTTCTGCTTCCTCACCACCATCTTTCCCCTTTTCCCCATTTTCATTTCTCAGTTTTCCTTTTTTGAACGCAATGTATGACAACACGTCTAAAACATAAAATACTTCAACCACTTCCACATCTAAAACTCCCTTAACCCCAAGTATCCCCCCTTTGTCCCTTGCCAGGCAACCACAACTCCCCTCTCCATTCGGACTGCAAACCCGTTCGCAAATGTCAACTGATTTCGCAGTGACTGTTATTCTCTCCCACCCAACCCCCTCCAGAAAAGACTTTTATCTTCACATTAAAACAAAGCTCCCCCTCTTTTCTTCTCTTTTACTTTTTCTTTTTTTTACCCCTCCTTTTTTCCTCCCTTTTCCCTTACTTCCCTTTTCTTCCCTCCTTTAGTTCTTACTTATACATTATTTTTACATCTTTATATGTAGTTTGTCATCGTTCTTCGTTCTTGTTACATCTCTTCATCTCTCTTGGTCTTGCAGGCATTCTGCAAATTCTCGTGTTTTCTCTGGATCCGAGAACGGTCTGTTTTGCTCCCCCGGGATAACTATTTTAAGCATCGCTGGATATCTTAACATAAATTTATAACCTTTTTTTCCATAGGATCGATTTTGCTGCGTTAAACTCCTTCCTCTTCTTTAGGAGCTCAAAACTTATGTCTGGATAGAAAAATTTTTTTTGACCTTTGTACTCAAGTGGTTTTTTTGTCTTCTCTAATTTTATTCATTGCCTTCTCCAATATATTTTCTTTTGTCGTGTATCTCAGAAATGTTACTGAAACAGATCTTGGTTTTTGTTGTGACTGTGGTTTCGGGGCTAATGTTCTGTGTGCCCTTTCTATTTCCATTCCTTCCTGCATTTCTGGCATTCCCAGGACTTTTGGGATCCATTCTTTTATAAATTCTTTCATATCTTTGCCTTCTTCATCTTCCTTTAGGCCAACTATCTTTATATTGTTTTGCCTACTATAGTTTTCCATTATAGCCATCTTCTGAGCTAACAACTCCTGTGTTTCTTTAACTTTTTTGTCACTTTCTTTCTTTTTAAGTCGTTCACTTCCATTTCTACCGCCATTGCACATTCTTCCACATTTTCTAATCCTTTCCCTACATCTGTTATGACCAGCTCTATTCTGTTCACTTTTTATTCTGTACTTTTCATTTCACTAAATTCTAGTGTCAACCATTCTTTTAATGCTTTCATTTGTTCTTGAAAATTTTGTTTTATCTATGTACTGTCCATTCATTTTACCTTCTTTTCCTCTGTGTAGAGCTTGGTGGTCTTCTTCTTCTTCTTCTTCTTCGTCGACTGCTGCTCTTGGGTTTGTGTCTTGTACTTCCTTGTATCTGTGTCTCTTCTGACTTTCTTGTTGAGCTGCGTGTCTCAGTTTGTTGGGTATTTTTTTTTCGTGGTTTCTTGATGTTGGTCCTCTTCTTCTGGGCTGCTTATCTGTTGGGCCTCCTGCTTCTGTTTTTCTTTCTCATCCCTCCTTTTCCTGTTGCTTTCTTTTTCTTCCAGCTGGGAGCCCTGCTGTCGGGCATCTCTCAGCTGTTCATGCTGTGTAGTTTCACTCCACAGCTGGTCCCCCTTCCCATCGGTGATCTCCTTGTCCTTGTTGTGCGCAGATGCGCACCTCTGTTTGGCTCAGTGAGCCATTTTTGCAGTCCCGCGGTCAGTAGGTCACGACTCTATGGGGTCTCCACTAACCTCGGGGAGTGGTCTCCTCTTTCCACGGCGGGTCTCTGCTTTTTTGTGCAGGTAAGGCCTTCTCCTTTCTCTTCCGGTGTCTTTCCTTTTTTTCCAGTTTTTGGTTTTTCTTCCTTGGGTGCCATTTTCTTTCTTTTCTCCACACCTTTATCTTTTATTTGTTGTGTTCTGTGTATCTGGGGCTTTGGTTTTCCTTCACTTTTTTCCTTCTTTTCTGGAGAAGGCTGGTATTCTCCTACCGGCCACTACTCCATCACGTGACTCCTCCCATAAATGTACATTTGAAGACATTTTATTTTTTTACATTAAATAAATAAAAACAGCCGTATTTAAAATCATCTGATGTATAAAGTAGCAGTATCTTGTAAAACATTCATTATCATAACTGAAAAAAGATTGATATAATTTAAAACCAGAGATTTTGAATTTATTTTCAGAGTACATATATGGCATCACATACAATCCTGAGATTCTTTTTCTCTGCGGGTGAGGCGGAATTACCATTTATTGGTAGTGTAAAAAAAAAACTGTACACAGCATATACATATAAAGAACTGTAAACAGATAATGAATGTAAACAAACTGTGCAATACAGAGATAATTAAAGAATCAACAAAATGCACCAGTAAAATTCCATAAATGAGTTCCTGAATGAGTTTTTGGAGTCTGATGGTGGAAGGGTAGCAGCTGTTCCTGAACCTGCTGGTGCAAGTATTATGGCACCTATACCTCTTTCCTGATGGCAGCAGTGAAAACAGAGCATGTGCTGGGTGGTGTGGATCCTTGATGATTGCTATTGCTCTCCGACGGCAGCATTCCCTGTAGATGTTCTCAATAGTGGGCACTGTGTTGTCCTGGGCTGTATCCACCACCTTTTAAAGGGCTTTATGCTTAGGGGTATTGGTGACCCCACACCAGATTGAGATGTAGCCAGTCAACACAGTTTCCACTACACACCTGTAGAAATTTGCCAGGGTTTCTGATGACATACCAAACCTACGCAAACTCTTGAGGAAGTAGAGTTGCTGACGTGCTTTCTTCACTGTGCCATTAGTGTATTGGGTCCAGGAAATATCCTCTGAGATGGTGACTCCCAAGAACTTAAATTTGCTTACCCTCTCCACCTCTGATTCCCTAATGATCACTGGATTGTATATCTCTGGCTTTCCCTTCCTGAATTCAATGATCAGCTCCTTAGTTTTGGTGACATTGAGTGCCAAGTTGTTGTTGGTGCACCATTCAGCTAAGAGAAAGTGAAATTGAAATGTGTATACCCAAGAGAGGAATTGAATGTAGAATGGTGTGTAAAGTGCTTAAAAGGAAAAGTGGAAATTGTTAAATGGCTGAAGTGCTATTATCACCAGATTATAGGGAGAAGCATTAAGAGCATTTACAAAGATACCAAGAGACATTGAAGAGAATGTGTGGATAATCTGGATAAGGTAGGTTTGAAACTTTAGTCGATGAAGCTGGTAAGTAGAGGAAATTGCAGAACTGGGGGGAAAATGGGATGGGTGGGGGGTGGGGGGGGGAGGTGGAGAGGAATTGCACTGACCAAGAAGAAAGATTTTCCTATCATTAGTGTTCAAATTGAGGGTTGCAGCCTCAAGCGAAATGCAACATTCCTAAATTGGCAACATCCTGTGGAGCAAAGAATGTGGAAAACATAGTTTAGCTCTGAATTATTAATCATCGTTAAAGTGAGAGCATTGCCAAGTTTTTTTTTGTGCTGTTTTCTATTTTCTGTGATGGCAGGTTAATTGATACCAAATTTGAGTAATAGTCTGGGATAAATGGACTAGTTGGAATTTAAACCAATTGTTGTTTGAAATAGTGAAACTAGACTTCTATTTTGCAGAATACTGTAGATTAAAATATGGATGTGTCTTCTGACATGAACAGTCCACATACAATTATTGCCATATCTCTACATTCCTTGTCTAAGTAATTTTGTTTGTTAGTGAGGTATTTACTCAATTTTATCTTTGTAGTTTTACATAGTTTTTTGGCTTGTTGAGAGGGATAAGCATCCAGAATATATTGCTTGTAATCTAAATTAAATTTGCCCTCCTTGTTATCTGCTCCATTTGATGACTGTTGCCATAACAACTAAAAGGCACTTGAGCTGAAAGATGAGACACTGCTTAATGATACAGGATGACTTCTATGATCAGAGAAGTCATAAAGAACAAAGTGAAGTGTTTCAAAGCTGATAATAATGATAATGAGATTGTTGTCATACACATTAGTACAATGTACATATGCCTAACTTTCTTACTATTGCAGTCAAACAGGTACTTTGTAGTTTAAAAAAAAACTCCCTAAAAGTTGATCTAGTATTTAAAAAATACATTCTTAGAAATATGTACTTTTTTTTTCTTTTATATAGTTTTTCTCAAATAATTTGGTAAATGGGTTTAATTATGTACATTACGAATATGTTAATTGTTTTGTTTTTCATATGAATAGGCAACTGGGTAATGCTGTTACATTATTCTTTCAGATTTTCTTTACATGTATATGCAAAAACTGGTTATATATCTTAATGAATTTTGTATGTCAGTTTATATATTAAACCATTAAATATTTTAAAAAGAAAATAAATATGTAATTTTAAAAAAAATGAACCTTTGTTTTAGACTTCAAATTCAATCCACAATCAAATCCACCTATTTCTAACTATGCAAAATTTTATAAGCCTTGCTTCCCTCAGGTTAGGTAGTGAAGCCCTCTCCCTTCCCTCTCTTCCCTCCAAATTTGTTGCCACTTTGCCTCTTCTGTTCTATTCAGTGTAGATGAAATCACCCAAAACAATGATACTGAGGTACTATTGTACCAACAAAGTGTAAATTTCTGATTCCATGAATCTGTGTTTACTCGTCATTTCACTTTCTCCCATATCTCCAAAGTGTCTCTAACTTCCTTCATTTCAATGAGCCTGTGGGGATTCTGCATTTCCCCACCTGGTCCATATTCCCTAAATTCAATCATTGACCGTTATATCCTTTGCTGTATAAGACCTGCATTTTTCTGTGGAAACAACCCTGTGTGTTGCCTTTCCTTGAGATGGTACTTAAAAGTGCCTCCATGTCCTGAGAATTGTTTTCTGACAAACTATTTTTGTTTTGGATTCAAAATAATACTCCTGTTGCAGTGCCTGATGACATTTTTTGATATGTTTATGTGATGCAGATAAAAGTTGCTGGCGATTGTAACTTCAGAATCCTTTTTTATAAAGGATGGATTATTATAAAAAGACATCATCAAAATCATGTCAAGTTTATTGTTATCTGATTGTAGAAGTATAACCCGATGAAACGGCGTTCTCTAGTCCTCGGTGCAAAACATGCAGACACACAACCAGACATAGCATACATGCAATGCACATGCAGGACAAGAATTCATATATAAAAATAAATAATAAATATTGTTTCATAAGTTCAGATGGTTTGCAAATAGCAAAATAGTTGGATTAAATTTAGAGAATGTGCATGATATTTATTTGGAGAGGCTTCAAAGAGTTTATATTTGTAGATGTAGCATTATTACCATTTCTCTCCCTGTAAACAGTGCATTTCAAGTGATAATTTAGAATGTATTTTCAATTGGGAAAATACAAAAAAAAAATGGTCTGATCGAGTGTGCTAATCTTTATTTGGTTACATTTGGTTTTGAAAATGGTTTTCTTGCCTGGCAATTTAAGTTTATTGAGGAGCAATCACTTTCTTTATGGTGAACTAACTCAATAAAATCTTTGTTTAATGTTTAAAAAAAATGTCCTGACCACAAATTCTGGATGATCAAGCTTCTTTGTACCTTCTTCCTCAATGGCCAACCTCTCATCTTGAGACTGACCATTGCTAGTTCTGCCAGCTCGAGGAAACGTTATCCCTGTATTTTGGTCATAGTAATTTGCTTTGATATCCCAAATTTTAAAAATGGAGCCAGGAAGATATAATTGTGAAATACAAGTACACCAGTACAGCATGAAAATTTGACTGGATTACATAAATTCCCTGCACCTTCAAAAGTTTCTAGGCAAAAATATGCAGGGAATTTATGAAATCCAGTTAGTTCCAAAGACATTAAATATCTCAGCCTCTGATTATAGATAGGTGGAGTGGTTTTGTATGTGAGTGATGACTGTATGTCGACATATTTAAGGATTTATACTGCCAGTTTGGAACAGAGATTAAGACAAATGGTAGAGTTATGCAGATTTAAAATATTGACACTGACTGTGTTCTGTGGCAGAAATATTGAGGCATAATTTTACTACTACAGGTATTTGCTTTCCTCAAATTGATCTTGTCTAGAATTGTAGTTTTGCATGAGTGTGGTGGTCTATCATATGATTTGGCTGTTGCTTGGATAGAAACAAAGTGCCCCTCCGTGAGTCTGGTACACTGAAATGATCTTATTAAGGCTAGAGATGGAATGAATCTTCCTGTCCTCTATCATGGAGGTCTTAGTCGACAGCTAACGGGAGAGTCTGGACCACCAATTACCCTGGGGGAACTGACGGACTTGATCCATTCCTTTGGGCCAATGGGCCAACTTCAGCTCCTATACCTTGTGATCTTTGGGTCAAGTAAAACTCCCAGGCAGGAAAATATTTTACAACCTCGCACTGCTCAGAGATACCATCACCTACATGCAGGACCATGAGGAGTGGACACCTGTTTGGTCAGCGAAGACCAGGAGAGGGCTTTCGATAGGATAGTGCATGTGAAGATGGTGAACGTGCTCTGTAAAATGGCCTTTGGGGAGGGAATCTGGAATTGGATTAAGCTGCTCAACACGGACATCCATTGCGCAATCCAAATCAATGAGAGGGAAATAGATAGCTTCTTCATCAAGACTGGAGTCTGGCAGGGTTGCCTGCTCTTTTCAGTCTTATTTATGTGCTGCATGGAGCCCTTTTCCAATTCCACCAGGAAGGATGAGAGCGTAAGAGAAGTAACATTGCCAGACAGTGGAGGCACTCAGGTCAAGGCTTCCCTGAATATGGCCGACATCGCCGTCTTCTGTTCAGACATCTGATCGGTCTGGAGACTGACCAGCATCTACATGCAATTTGAGTCTGCATTGGGTGCCAGGGTAAACTGGATGAAGAGCGAGGCAATGCTCTTCAGTAGCTGGCCCGACTGGTCCACATCCCCTTCACAGTGAGACCTGAGTACCTGAAGGTGTTTATGGATCTGTTTGGAGGGGCTGAGGCATGCATAATTATGGATCATAATTATGTCTGAGGTCATGGCACTCTCTCTCAATAACCTGGCCATCAGGAGCAAGATGATCTCCGCCACAGCTCTGCCTTGGCAGTCACCAGAGCAGTCTTCCGGTTCATGGGAAATCAAAATGGAAAGGGTACAAAAGGTCGCTAAGTGTGTGTTGCCAGACAGCGAAGGCAAGAGTATACTGAGTGTAGCCCTATCCTGATGACTTTTATGTGTGGTTGCATCCGGCTGAATGTGGAACCAGAGAGCACCAATTGCCGATGTATGCTGAGGCATTGCGAAGGATGGGTTTGACTCTAATGCCATGCAATATCCCAGTCAGCTGGACTTTGCTTCACCACCTATCCTTCATGAAAATGTTTTCTTGACAAACACCTTTAACTACAAGGTCATCAGGCAGTGATCATCACGGAATGTTCTGCAAACATTGAGAGACGAGAAAGGTGGGGTGGTTCCAGAGCAGACTGTTCAGGTCATCTGGTGGAATGCCTCATCACTTGTGCTCACAATCAAGGACCAAGACTTGGCCTGTTTGGTGGTGAGAGGAGCCCTCCCAGGGTGACGTGTTCTCATTTTTCAGATCATAAGAGAACAGAATTAACAAAACCTGCAGATTTTGGAAAGTGACTATGAACTGGACTCAGGCTTTGAACAGAATGTTCCTAAAATTGGATACATTTGCAGAGAGAGGAGAGAAGCCGTGGAAATCCCAGGTGCAAAGACCAACATATTGAAAAAACAGTGCACAGCTTTGCTCAGGGCCATTTTTAAAGAGACAGCACAGGTGCAAACAGATCTCTGAAGAAATACTGTGCTGGATTGGCCTCATGTGATTGTAGATGATCTGTCTGATTTCCTCCTGTAAGTTGTAGAGGAATGAGAAGACCGCTCCGTGACCAAAAGAGTGAAGGTCACTTTTGTTGGACTGGTACACAAAAGGGTTCTACTTACAGAAGAAATACTGAGCTTGGATAGTGACCAGTCACTTGAGTTCGGTTGACCCATTGAAAAGGCTTCTGGAAACTTTGTGAGCATCACTTGCTTCGTGACCCCCTACACTAAAGAGAGGAGTTTTGGTTGGTACTTGTCTAAAAAGGACATTTTGCTGGAAGCATCTCAATAAGGGTTTCATGAGTTAATCAACATTCTGTCACTCTCAGTCTCTTTCACCCACTTCATGAACTAATTTCATCTAAGGCCTGCATGTCTCATCTATCTAAAGCCTACATGTCACATCAATTTCAAGCCCAGTGTCACTGAATTTCTGAAAGTGAACTTGAAACTGTCTTTCGAGAATTGGGCCTTGAGCTTGTAGTGCACGTGCACCCACACTTCGTGCATAGTTGGGGGTTAAGTTAGATAAATGTAGATACGTTTAGTTAGGTTGAAATAAGTTTAACTAAATTAGATGAGGTGTTATATCATTGTTAATTAATAATATAACACCATCTGGGCTAATTTTTATCGCTGCTGTTTGGTATGTAACACCAGTCTGACCCTTCCTGTACATCTGGGACATCACCCACAATCCACATTATGCACGAGATGACGTTGAGAAGAGACAGTTGCCCACCTCTTTGCAAAATGCAATTTACCCACTGTGTGGAAAAGGATGCAAGGATCCTTGTCACAGTTCATCCCAATCAGCAGTGTGACAGACCATTTGATTTATGGGGTGTTCCTGGAGATGCACACAGTCAGACATCTAGAGCTGCTGCAAGACCATCAACAGACGCACTTTGGTCTGCATGAAATCTTTTGTTCTTTTAGCACATGGCGATGTCTGATTCCAGACTGCAGGAGTACGTGCTGAGAGACACTGAGGCTTGGTGCAGTCTAGAGTCCTTCTGTTACTGGGCATTGAGGGGCTGAGTCAGAGGGAAGTCCCTCAAACAACAGTAGGGGAGTAATGACAAGGTGCCAGAGGGTGGTAATGGTGTAAATAGAAATGAATGAATGTGAAATTAAGGGTGGGAAGAGACTTTGAACATTTCCTTTTATAAATAATGTGAATAAAGTCTATTTTTGTTTTTTAAAAATATATCAAATGATCTTATTGAGATATTTAAAAGCTTTTAATACTGATGTGTATCACAGAAGTTCCAGTAAAGAGAGGAGGTGGGGGCGATTAGTGGGCTGACGAGCCGGCGCCAATGGATTTGCAAAGCATTCTGGGGGGGGAAGAATAAAAGCTCCACAATCAAATAATTTATTGAGAACATTTGCAATTAAGAGAAGGAAGATCAAGATTCTATAAGAATAGTATTGAAAGAACAAAAATAAACAGAATGTATTCCCTGGCTATCAGGTTTCTATCACAATTTCAGCATCAAGAACAGTCTCACCTGTGCACTTTCTTAATAATGACGAAACTCCAGGAATAATGAGTGTAATAAATTTGGAGGCCACATTTTAGCTTCTGGGATTGTACATCAGTGAAAAGACATTTGCATTGATGTTTAATTGCCAAGATAGGTTGTTTTAACTACATGTTTTTGGTATGACCAGATATTTGTGTTTTTTTATATACAGGACACCCCTGCGTTACATTTGTTAGGTTCATTAAAATTTACCCTTACAGAATTCACACTACTGTGTTACAGAAAATTACAAAAAGTACCATTTTCTGGAAACTTGCTTGTTCTTGTAACGTGGGATTTGCATGTTTGTGCTCATGGGACATGAGGTTTGCTGGCAATGTCGGTGTTTATTATTCGTCTAATTACTGCTGAAATAAGATGGTTATGGATCAATCACACTAGTGGGTCATCAGAAACAGAAATGCAGGAATGAACTATTATCTGGTACTCTGTGTCCAGCAACTCCTGTTGTTTGGCCTGTTTTGAATCTGCCGCCGTTAGTACAAACTCCTTGTAATGCGGAACTCAAACCCCGGTTCCCAATCGTGGTGCTGTAAAGTTGAATCTGCCGCAATCAAGACCTGGGTTCGAGTCCTGCGCTGACTAGGGAGTTTGTACAACTGGTAACATCCCGATCGCTGGCGCTGTAAAGGCTTTGTACTAGCCGTCCCACCCCACAGTATTATTTTCTGTTTTACGATTCTACCTTTGATGTGTTTACATAGGGGGTTCCCTTAAGGGTCAATTACTGTTTTAAGGCATTTTCTGTGGTCCAGCAATGGCCAGGCCCCAATGTCACCAGATTAAAGACAACCCATTCGCTTCCTTGAACTTGCTCAGGCATTCAATAAGGTCATGTGTATCGTTTATTTCAATACCATTTTTCTTCACTAATTGTGTGTCCCTTGATTCCTTAAATCAGGGGTGTCAAACTCAAATTCACATAGGGCCAAAATTAAAAACTTGGACTAAGTCGTGGGCCAAACTAAATATTTATTGAAAATTTTCAACAACATCTGCATGTTTTCTCTTCTTTCAACATATGTAATGTTAAACTTTTTCTTATTAAAATAAATGTTTAATAATAGTTTTGGTTAAACTCTTTCCAGAAGAAGCATTAACAAATGAGAAATAAAATATTCAATCAATAATATTTCTCTATAGCCTTTAAGCTCCTTTTAAATGTATTTTTTTTCACAAGCCAACAAGTCAAAAAAATAACAACTTGCTTCAATGACAAACAGGTTTGTCTTTTAAAATGATGAACATATAGTTTGCCTCCCACCTGTCTTGAAAGGTCCTGTTTTCTGTCTTTCGTTTGGCCATTTTTCGTAAGGGGTTTATTACGTGTGAGTTGGGCGACAGGTCACAGATACTAATGAAAGTAAAGAGAGGAGGTGGGGGCGATTAGCGGGCTGATGGGCCGGCGCCAATGCATTTGCAAAGCATTCTGGGATTTGTAGTATTAGCTGTGCATGCGCTATACTGGCGTGGCGGCCAGCGGGCCAGCTCTAATACATATTTGATATGATCTTGTGGGCCAAATATAATTATATCACGGGCCAAATTTGGCCCACGGGCCTGAGTTTGACATGTGTGCCTTAAATAATCAAAATCTATCACTCTCTATCTTGAATATAGTCAATAACTGAGTCTCCAGAGTTTTCCTGGTTAGAAAATACCAAAGATTCACTACCATTTAGTTGAAGAAATGTATTTACCTCTCAATTGGATCTGGACACCCATGTGAGAGTACATATCAGTACTGCACTTGTTTAAGTTCCATAAGAATTTTGTGTCTCAATGAGATTACCTCTCATTTGTCCAAACTCTAGAAGGTCTAAGCTAGAGCCTAACATTTTAGATTTCTCATCTTGGGACAAACCCGTTCATCTAATGAAACTCTGTTGTGTTCCATCTTTGGCAATAAATTCTTCCTCGGTGGAGAGACTGGACATAACATTGCAGATGCAGTTCAATAGGGCCTTGTATAATTGTAGTTTCATGTCTTTATTCTTGAACTCAAACTCTTGCAATGAAGCCCACATACAATTTGCCATCCTAATTCCTCATGCTAACTTTTCACAGTTCATATGGTTTCTGTGGACACCAACACATTTCAGTCTTTTCCAATTTAAAAACATTGATTTTTTTTTCCATTTTTTAATAACAAACTCTATACCCTCACTCTTTTCCTTTTTGTATTCCATGTCATATGGTCAGCCATTAGCTTGTGCATGTCTCCTACAAATCATTTATGTATCCTCCTCTCAACCATATTGACACCTACCTTTGTATCATCAGAAAACATGTATATATTGCCCTTGGTTCCCATATTAAATTTATTGATGTTTATTGTGAACTTTTGTGCCTCCATCACTGATCCATGCAGCATTTCACCAACCACAGCCTCCTAACCAAAAGCAGCCATGTATTCTCTGTCTGTTTTGAATCAAATCTCAATCCACTGCAGTATAAGGCCCAGTCCTACCGGTTACCATTTTGTTTAATATCCTGTTGTGTGCTACCAAATATACCATATAAATTTGTTCATCCTTGTTTATTTACATCCTCAAAAATCTCTAAAGAATTTGTCCAACATGATTTTCCTCTCTCTACTCATGTTGATTTTGCCCAATCCTTTTAATACATTCCTCAGTCCTTTTACTAGATTTTTAATTTTGTTCCAGGATTTTCTCTACTACTGGTATCAGATTAATTGGTGTGTAGATTCTCTCTTTCCCACTCATTTCCTAAATAGTGGTATGATATTTTCTACCTTTCATTCTGTCGACAGTCCAGGTTAAGATCCTGAATCAGGATTGAGAGTGTAAAAAGGAAGATGGCCAGTGTTTTAAAAAGGTGAGGGGAAGGGATAAGACTGGAGTTGGCAAGCAATAGGTGGATCCAGGTGATATGGTTGGTGGAGTGAAACACAAAAGGCTGTGATTGTTGTAAGAACACACAAATACTGGAGGAAGTAAAGATGTATCTTTCTTCAAGGAATAAGCAAAGTACAAGAAGGTGCAAAAATAAAGATTGAAGGCTGGCCAAGAGAGGAGTCTAGACAAACAAAAGGTGTTAATTGGATACAAGAGGAAAGGTTAGAATTGATTCTGAAAGGAGACGGAAGGAAAAGGGAAGAGAGATGGATACAGAGCTGGGGAATGGTGACAGGAGGAAGAAGAAGGGGAGGGCGTTTAACGGAAACTGGAGAAGTTAATGTTAATGCCATCCGGTTGGAGGGTGTCCAAATGGATGATGAGGTGGTGTTCTTCCAATTTGCGGTAGTCCTAGTCTGGCAGTGTGAGACCATGGACAGACCTATCTGGTACAGGGAATTGAAATAGGTGGCCATTGGGAGATCCACGCTATTATGGCAGATGATCTCCAAGTTTGTACCCAGCCTCCGATGTAGAGGAGAACACAATGAGAGCACTGGATGCCATAAATGACTCCTGCAGATTCACAAATGAAATGTTGCTTCACTGGAAAGCACTGTTTGCGAGCCCAAATGATGATGAGGGAGGATGTGTGGGGGCAAATGGAGTATCTTCTGCAGTCACAGGATGATGGTGAGGAGGGAAAAGTGGACAAGGGAGTCGCAGGGGGAGTGATCCCTGCAGAAGTCAGTGCCTAGTTATGGGATCACTTAATGGGTTGCGGAAACGGCAGAGGAGGATATGTTGGATGTAATGGGGTGGTAGGTGAGGACATGGGGAATCCTGTCCTGTTTACAGATGGAGCCAAGTGGGGGAGGGCAGGGTAGAGATAGTAACAGATGCTGATTGGTAATAAGTGAAGAAAGGAAGGTGACAAGTGAAACTGAAGATTTAACAAGGGGTGACGCAAATGTGAAAATGTTCTTGCAATAAGATCGGTTTGAGTTTGCGTCTTTGGCTCCATTTGCTCTGGTTAAGAATTCACACCGCTGATGTGATTAATTTAGTGACAAGCAACCCTGTAACTGCATAATCTTCCAGTGAATGTTCATGCTGTTTTTTGAAAATATTTTACTTCTGTCTTTGACGTTTATCAGGAATAAGTCCTGATGTCACAGGAGGGTCAGCAAGTGCAAGTTCAGCGGAGGTACTGGAAAACTTGCAACAGTAGGGATTCTGAGTGATCTATTTTTAATCAATGGCTTGTTACGTTAACTTGCTTGTTCTCCATGGTATTTGACCAGTCAAGTATGTCTTTTATTAAAAAAAATAGGCATTCAGAATTGTTTGTTCTTGAATTAAGATCAAAGTCTTACACACTAGTTCCTTCAAATTCTCTTTAAAAGTCAATCAGAATATATTATTTCAGTCTCATTTGTAGACCATTTAAAAAGTAGAGTAGAGATAGAGTAGAGATAGAGTAGAGATAGAGTAGAGATAGAGTAGAGATAGAGTAGAGATAGAGTAGAGATAGAGTAGAGATAGAGTAGAGATAGAGTAGAGATAGAGTAGAGATAGAGTAGAGATAGAGTAGAGATAGAGTAGAGATAGAGTAGAGATAGAGTAGAGATAGAGTAGAGATAGAGTAGAGATAGAGTAGAGATAGAGTAGAGATAGAGTAGAGATAGAGTAGAGATAGAATACCTAAAAGACCATCCATCTTTATTTTCTTTATCCCAAAGGTCACATTTGGGTAAAGTGTAGTACCTGTTTAATCTTCCAATCAGGGTCACATGAAGCCATAGATTGCAGATGTTGGATGGTTTTTACAAGCGGATTCTACAAATTGGAATTTATGGTTGTAAAACTAAAAAAGCTGGCCAGATGAATCTGCTGATCAATGGCCAGGGTTACCTGTCCAGTATAGACACTGGAACTGAAGAAGGCAAAAGGAAACCGTTGTATAATCATGAACTCAACATCAGTTATGGTCTCAGCTCAAAGATGGAGCTTTCCCTGAAGAACAAGGAGGCAACAACTACAAATCGAAGGGTCAGAGATCGTGATGGATGGAGAGGCGTGTTCACCCACGCCAAATGGCAAGGCACCTGAATGATCCCAAAGAGCATTGAAAGAAACTGATTCACAAAACTGTTAAGTGCCAAAAAAAATGTGAAGAGGTAGCTAATAAAATATGCATATCGGAAGGATGGACTACTGTAAAATTGATTCAAATTGAAATCTACGTTAATGGATGAACAAGAATTTATTGAAATTTGATTCAAAATGGTTTCATCTTAAGATCACAGTATAGATCTGAAGAGAAAGGGCTAAAAAATAAATGAATGCTGTGCATGGCATTTTGAAAGCATTGTTACTTTATCTTCTAGTTAGATAGAAACATTAGTCATATGTTTATCATTGAGTCTGTTGATTAGACAAGCTGTTTTCTGATTCATTGGATGACATATTTTGGTTCATTACCATGTATTCTTCATCAAAGAAAAAGATTATCAAAATAATGAGGTGCGTGTAAAAAAAAAAAAAAAAAAAACTTAATTTGAGCTCATTTGCTCTGTATGTTCAGCCTTTTTTTTTAAAAGCGTGGGGGAACTGTGCTTTGAGCTAAAAATGGTGTTTTCCTCCAGATTCTAAATTGTACAGCTAATTACTATCCCAGAATCAGTAACTCCCACATTCTCTGTTCAAAGGGACTATATTTGGCTTCTGCTGATACAGCATGTGTTTTCCTGCTGAGGTTTCTGTCCTGTCTCGGATTCCACCTTCTGTTGATATGTTCCTGGCAAAAATTGGTTAGACATTTCAGTGTAAATTGGTGGTTTTGTGGGGTATCTCTTATCTTCATCCAAAAGTGTGCAGAACTATTTTTGGGGATTTTAAGCAATTTGTAATTTTTTTTGGGGGGGGGGGGGGTGGGTGGGAGTATATTACCATTCATGAAGGGTGGCTATTCTTGATTGCTTTGAGAGTAGTGTTCTTTTCTGTTCTTCCTGTGCAAAACAAGTTAGAATCCAGCAATGTTCTGGTAGTGATTGGATGAGTAATTCTGAGGCTCCTATTTTGAAATTCATCCATTGCAATTTGCGCTCAATTTAGAAAAATTGGTATTGACAAATGCATTCTTTAAACTGTCATATTATCAAAGAGATACATTGGATCTCTAAGAAATTTCTAACCTTGTTTGGCACATATGTGACCTTAGTAGCCTAGATTTTTGATTGAATCTACCACTGTCTGCCATTACTCTGAAACTATTGGCAGCATATAACTTTCACATGGTTAAAGGTTGATGTGGACACCTCCAGTGAAGTCAAGCAGATATGATATGCTTTAATATTGATTTTTTTTTTACTTTACACTTTTTTATGCACTTTTGCTTAATTGTAAGAAGCCCAACTGATGTACTATTACTTTGCAAATTGAGCCCAACTGATGTACTATTACTTTGCAAATTGTTTAATGTTGAAATAAATAAACATATCACCTTTTTTTTTCCTTGCTTGAATATTAAAAAAAAAAAATTATTTGGAAATCTTTTTGATCATATTACTTCAGCTTTGATCAGAGGTCCTGGGTGCCAAAGATCGCCTTGAAATTTCAACTGATAGCAGAACAAATCAGACAAGATCAAGTATTTGTCACAGTTCTTGCGAACTTTGGGCCAGTAGGTTTTAATCCTCAATGGCACATTGAATGGGTGCCTGGTTCAGCACACGTGGGCAATAGATGCTGGCATTCTCTAGAGCACCCACATGGGGATAATGAATTCAAACAAAACTGGAGGGGATGTCTAATTAGGTCACATTTCAGAGGTTCAGAATTTGTGCTATTGAATCAGCATTTCCTCTCTTTTGTATTAATATATTTTTTGGCCCTACCTTTTTGACTGCTTTTTCCATCTGTGCATTTTCTTATCGCAAGATTTTTAGACGGATATCTAAATTTCTTTGCTTCAGCACAACTCAATCTTTGAGCAATGTTAATTTAGAGAATTATCAAAAAAATTATTGGAATTGGGTACAATTTCTATTTCACCAGAAATCCTGAGTATTTGTTTCCTTGTGATAGTCCTGCTTAAAGATTACATCTAAATTTTTGCCCATTCAATTACACTGGACAATGGAGATTTTGCTTCCTGAACACTTTCGGGAACATTTTATGGATTTTGGGCTGATGATCACGAAAATCACCGTAAAATTTTCCTATCACACACCATTTTTTAATATAACCCATTTTTGTGATTTTTCTGTCATATTTTGAGTCTACTTCAAGTCTACAAAACCGTGAAGTGCAACATGTCATTGAAACTTCATTTTCTGCATTCGCACTTGGACATCTTCCCTCCTGATCTTGGTGCAGAGAGTGCTGAACATGATGAAAGATTTCACCAGGACATTGCGATCATGGAAAAGTGGAATCAGGGCAACTGGAATCCATCATTGGTGGTCGACTGTTGTTGGACACTGACACGAGGCATCAGATGCCGAGTACAAACGGAAATCAGCTGCAAAACAGTTGAACTAATACAATGTCAGCATCATTATGTGATTAAACATGCTAAATTCAATAAAAGTTAATTTAATGTTTCTCCAACTTCCTATTTGATACAGCACATCTGACTTTGTGTTCAACTTGACATTGTCTATCATAATACCTGATTTATTTTTAGGAAGCAAACCTTTTTGGGGGAACAAAAAATCGTTATCCTGTGTAATCAGTCAGCTTTGATATTGAGTCATAGTTATACAGCATGGAAACTAGTCCATGTTGAAGAAGTTGACTACATAAGCTAGTCCTGTTTGCCTTTGTTTGACACATATCTCTCAAACCTTTTCTCTTCATTTACCTGTCTAAATATCTTTTATTATTGTATCTGCCACTATCAGCTTGTTGCACATATCACCTCTGAGTGTCAGATACCCTTTTAAATCTTTCTCCCCTCACCTTAAATCTATGCCTTCTGGTTTCAGCCTCTCCAACCTTAAAAAAAAAAGACTATTTACCTTCTGTGAAACTTCAAGGAGAAAAGTCCTAGCCAATCCAGCCTCCCCTTGTAATTTAAGACCACTGTCTTTCAGGCAGCTGCCAGACTCTATATGTGCTTTTTTTTTTTTAAAAAAGCGCAAATCTACTTCAAACTTTCAACCCTCTCTTTAATGATATGCCCTTTAGTATTTGACACTTTCACCCTGGGGTAAAAGAATCTAATGACACTATCTACACTTCACTACTTTATATACTTATGTCAGGACTTCTCTTAGCCCCCAACATTCCAGTAAAAACAATCCATGTTTGTCCAACCTCTCCTCATCACTAATAATTCATCTCCAAAGCAGCAACGTCAAGGTGAACCTCTCCCTTACTCTTTCCAAAGGTTCCGTATCCTTCCTGCATTCTGTGGACCAGAACTGCACATAGCACTCTAAATATGGTGTAACTAAAGTTTTATACAACTGCCAAATAATTTCACAACTTTCATAGCCCTAACTGATGAGTGCTAGTCTGCTGTATGCTGTCTTTAGAACCCCATGCACTTTCCATTTTCAGGAAGCCTGGACACCAAGGTTGCTTCCACATTACTGCTTCTAAAAGGCCTGTCATACACTGCATACTTTCCTCATTCATTTGACCTCGCAAAATGCAACATGTAGTATGTGTATGCAGTTTTCTTCCTTTATTTTTGCCTTTTGATTTATCCAGGCAGAGAAACGGCCCAGATGTGTTCTTGCGTTGTTTGGCTTTGTTTGACCGAAATTATCTTTCAAATCTTTTGTGTAAACATGCTAAACCTTGGCATCAGGGAATTTGCTTGATAACTCCTTAAAATTAAAACATGAGAGAGCCTGATCTGTACACTAGAAAAATTTGAATTGATTGGGAAGACTGACAAAGACCTAAATTAATTATTAAAGGGTACCAAATGATGATGTGAAATACTACCAATTAAAATTTCTGTATGTACAGATCATGCTTATTGTATTATTCTAGGGTAAGGACTTCTTCGACTATGATCTTTGAATATCTTTTGAAAAATGAATATTTATTTAAAACTTAATTTACTGATACTTCAAAAGTCATGCTTTGTCTTGAGTTAGATCATGTAGCTTTTTAAATTGTATGGTAATTCTGAGAGGTGAAGTGAAGATTACATAATTACTTTCTTGCTTTGCCCAATTCATTTTTTAAAGCTATTTTTAATGAAGCAAAAAAACCCATATTTTTATAAACAAACAGATGAGAAGAAAAAAAACACAAAAAAAAGTGTTCCCCCCCCCCCCCAACTTGGGCCTGGCCAATTGTACCCTAGAAGTTTAAGAGATGAGAAGTTGTGTTACAGTTATACAAAATGGTCGGTAGACCACACTTAAAAGTTTTGTGTGCAGTTTTAGTTGGCCTGTTCAATTAGAATGTGATTAAACTAGTGGGGATTGGGTGCAGAAATGATTCACAGGGATGTCCCCTGAATTGGAGGGTTTCAATTGTCAAGAGACATTGGATAGGCTCAGTCAGTTTTCCCTAGAGCAAAAGAGACTGAGAGGCAGCAGGATGGAGGTAGATAAAATTATGAGAGGCATAGATGGGCTGTTTAAAAACTAGTTTAAGGTAAGAGGGAGGAAATTTTTAAATGAGATCTGAGGGTTACATTTTTCACATTAAGAGTAATTATCTGGATTAACTGCCAGAGGAGGTCGTGGAGGCAGGAACAGTAACAACACTTAAAGGCATCAGGGCAGGTACTTGAATGACTAGGGCATGGAGGATATGGGGATTAATGCAGGCAGGATTAGTGCAGATAAACATGATGTTTGGCATAGATGAGGTGGCCCAAAGGGATTGTTTGCTCTTCAAATCTGAGTAACTAGAGTGAACTATTTAGGTAATTTTGCTACCAATAACATTTCAAATCTCATGGCTACACAATCAAGCTATTACTAATGGTGCTAAATTCCAAAATCAAAATGTTACAATTGGAGCTCAATAGTAAACATTTAATTTTAATTAAAATTTATAACAGATTCTTGCATTTTCAATTAACAATCTCGTGTGTTTGTATTTACCAGATTGTGACCCAAGTTCTCATTTTACTATTTAACAAAAAATGTACTGCCATAGTGTTAGTGTCTGATTTTCTGAAGAGTCATCTGGTATTCTTATACTGAAGATGCATAGATCTGTCATGATAGCTGATTTCATTGGGAGTGGTAGGGAAGTTCTGGTAAAACAGACCCGTTATCCTCTGGAATTTCCAGCACTTATAACAGGCACATTAACCTCCAGAATTTTTGGCTCTTACAACAGGATCCCACCACCAGACATATTTTCCCTTCTCCTTCCCTCTCTGCCTTCTGTAGGGACTGCTCACTCTGTGATTCCTGCATGCACTCATCCCTCCCACCAATTTAGCCCCTGCCCCGCCCCCCCCCCGTCCCCCACCTCGCACCTTTTCCTGTGGCCTCAGGAGCTGGCACAGTTCCACCCACACCTCCTCCCTCACCATGGTCCAAGGCCCAGAACAGGCCTTTCAAGAGAAGCAACCCTTCACTTGTATATCCATAGGAATGATAAATGTTTTTACTTCAATCATGGTGTATACAGATTTTAGTGATTTACTAGTGAAGTTGCAGTAATAATTTTTAGGTGTGTATGTATGTGGAAATGGATCAACTAGCTGTTAAATGCAGCCTGCCACCTCTCCTGGCAAAGGTGGACAGGAATCTTGACTGAAGGCCGAATCTGGTTCAGTTGATCAATAGTCTGCTGGCATTCAATCCCTACACCCACAGGCATTGGTACTTCTTTGGAGAAGGTATTAGAGGTTTAACGATGCTAGCCAAATATACTACAAATTGAGAAGATGGGGAAGAGGGAAATTAAAATTTGGGATTCTGGGTCCACAGATCCTGACCAAATGTAGGACTCTAAAGTAAACTCTGCAAAGGATATAGATTGCATTTATCTAGCCATTCCACCAACCTGTTTATAAACATAATCTCATATCACCATCTTTGAAGTATCCAAAGCATTATTAACTACAGGTACTGCATTTCATTTGTGACTTTCTGATTTGGCAATTGTTTCTTTAATTAAATATGCAGCAAGAATGAGAGAGCTGTCAGATGTGGCAACAGAATTGGAGTTTAGATTGAGAAATAAGATTTGGTTTAAAAAGGCAAAGGTTCATATATATAGTTAAGCAAAAAATAAAATGTAAGGACAGAAATATGGTAAGAATGTTCTGTGAATGGAAAGGACCAAGTTGAGGAGATGGTGGATGTCTGAAAGAGGCATAGAAACTTCCTTTCATTATGCTTCCCAGGGCCTGAAGAATTGCAAGGTGATGTTTTTGTTTTTCTTTAGATGTTATAGTGAATACAAATTGAAATTTAGCATGGAATTAAGAGATACCAAGATTGGTTATTGAAGTCTTCTTGGTCAAAGTTTTTTAAAATCAGCATCTCTTAAGCACCAGTTAGACCTACAGTGTATCCCCTATAGTATTTACCACCCAGGAACCCACACTCATTTCACCTTCTCCATCCCCCTCCTACACATTTATTCCTTTGATTCCCATTTGTCTATCCTGTCTTCTTCCCTTTATTTGGGTTCACCATTGATTTCTCCTGCCTTGCCTTGCACTTGCTCTCCTGCCCTATTATTTTTATCTAATTTTTCCATCATTTTATTTTAACTTCTTTTAAGCGTTTACCAATTCCTCAAATTCCCTCTAAAACATTGTGAGATTTTCAACTCCAGAATCTATTCCAATGGTTGGGTGTTTGATAGCTAGACACCAAACTTGTGCCTGAATTGCCACCTTTAATTCTCTTTTCTGAGTCCCCTTGTATACACGAGGTTGAACTGGAGAACAGGGAGATTATGGTGCAATTGTACAAGGTACTGGTGATGCCATATCTGGAGTCTGCAATGCAGAGGAGGTTCACCAGGCGGATTCCAGGGTGAGTGGGTTTAGCTTATGAGGAGAGATTGAGTTGTCTGGGACTGCAGTCGCTGGAATTTAAAAGAATGAGAGGGGATATTGTATAAAATTATGAAAGGCATAGATAAAATAGAAGTAGGTAAGTTGTTTCCATTGGTGGGGAAAATGAGAATCAGGGACATAGCCTCAAGATTCAGGACAAAAATGAGGAGGAACTACTTTTCCCAAAGGATGGTGAATCTGTGGATTTCACTGCCCATTGATTGAAGCAGTAGAGACGACCTCAGTAAATATATTTAAGACAAGGTTGGATAGATTTTTACATAGTATGGGAATTAAAGGATATAGGAAAAGGCAGGTAGGTGGAGATGAGCCTATTATCAGATTAGCCTTGATCACACTGAATGGTGAAGCAGGCTCGACGGGCTGGATGGCCGACTCCTGATCTTATTTCTTGTGTTCTTTTAAAGTTTGTGACATAATATACAAAAGCTAATATAACCTCAGATGATGGTGCTTAATTATTTTAGTGATGCATGACATTAGTTGAAAGCACAATAGCGTATGGAATTTAATGCAGTTCGCAGATGCCAAATTTAAGAAATCTGTCTAACTAAAAATCAGTTTTGCTTAGGGATTAAAATCTAGAGGAAATGAAGCTCTTTGGTGGTTAGTTTAAATAAATCCAAACATTTGCTAAAGGGTATTATATGTACGACACACGTGTGTTTCTTCTTTGGCTTGGCTTCGTGGACGAAGATTTATGGAGGGGTAATGTCCACGTCAGCTGCAGGCTCGTTGGTGGCCAACAAGTCCAATGCGGGACAGGCAGACGCGCGTGTGTACTATTACGTTAAATGCTGTTCAAAAACTGTGCTCTAATATTGACTCATTTCCTGCTGCATTGGCCATGCTGATACTCTGAGGCTTCATAGCAGCTGAGGACATGTTAAAAGTATTGAACACTCTCCAATAGTGTTGTGTCTGTTCAGATATTCATTTAATCTCATTGTAGATAAATTGAATGCTAGATACTTTTCTATTTAATTTTTTCCCTATAGTTAAAGATTGCATTGGTGCAAGGAATTTCTGTATGACACTGCTCCCACCAACGGAAATAATATCTTTTCTCTGTTTTTCATACGAGGCAGTTGATCTTGTCAGACAAAATGCAAATAGTTCTGGTTTATTACATTTTGAAGTTCCTTTAATAATAAAGGGCTTTAGTTTATTTGTTTGTAAGTGATGTGTAATATTATTTAATATGCTCTATATGTACAAGTGAAGTAAATCTTTGAGTACCTCTTATGCATTTCGCAGATTGATAGCTTCTTTGCAAAATAACTCAGCAGGTGCATTTTTTTTACTTGTGAGCAAGTGAATGGTACCAGGAAGGTAGGCTACAGATCGCAGTCATAAAATAAATAAATATAAACACTTCCTGACATAAATATGTCAGGAAGATCTGGAGGTTGTGACTGGACTCGTGATTTTTGAGATTCATGGAGGAGTAAAGACAGTAAATTAAGGTCACTGTCACAATGGTTCACAAGGTCCTTTTATCACTTATGGTAAATGCTCTGTATTATACATTAATTGAGATTTACCATACTTTAGAAATAGATACAACCATTACCATGACAATTGAGTTGATTTTATTCAGTTACCACTTATTATTTGTATTAAAAAGACCGAGTATGACAAATGTAATTTTTTGGATATCTGTTAGTAAATTGCTTATTGGAGTCTTCAGAGATCACAATAGCTGTATTATAAATAAAATGAAAAACCTGCAGCAGGATAACTTGAGGTTGAAATGTTGATTCTGTAAATTGTATACTATAGAAATCAATTAATGCATTAATGAATTGATGAAAGCGTCACATGGTGTTGGATTGAATGTAGATGGGAATAAATAGATTGAGAACCATTTCAACATTTGTATGCAAATGGAGTGAGCTAGTTTTGATAATAGAATGAAAAGGCTTTATGTATGTGTTCCATGGCTTGAGTGACAATCAGAATCTATGAAAGTGAATGTTTGGAATACAAAACCAATATTATCCTAAGTATGAAACCAGAATTGTAAAATCACAATGGAAATTTTCACTGCCAGAATCCAGCATCTCGAGATCGCAGCAACTCTCCACTCGATTCCATTTATGTATTTTCCCTGAACTTGAAGCTCTCTGTTATATCAGTTTCTATTTCTACAAGACCCATTTCTGCTATTACCAACTGGAGCTGAATTGAAGAATTTTGTTCTTGATTCTGGGTCCACAAGAAACTGAACAAAACTCATTTCACAAAAACTCTTGTATTAACAGACAGGAAGTTTTTATGTTTGCATAAGATTTATTTGAAGTAATGGGCCAATTGTTAATTAGAAGAAAGCATTGATAACACAGACAGGAAATAAATGTTGGCTACAAATTGGATTTTGCATGTTTTATTTCTAAAAATGAAATTGATAAGAGACTTTTGTTAAAACTTTTGAGCGTCTCTCTGACTCAGCATTGATTTTGCAGCCTTGCTCTCATCAAATGTGCGTTGGCACATCACATAACATAAATAAGAACTGTTGAATACAGTAACACATAATTATCTGATTCAGGAGGAAAAAATCCTGGAATGAATGACTTTTCAGGCAATATGCAATTTAGTACACTTTTTAAAACTATAACCCAACAAATTCTTTGCAGATGTGTTTATGTTGATTTACTGTATATAGATGCTCTTTCTTTATTTCAAAAAATTGAGAATTTGGAATTATGTTGCTGATTAGAGCATCATATTGTTGTCTTCTTTCTTTTCTTTCTTCTTCTTTGGCTTGGCTTCGCGGACGAAGATTTATGGAGGAGGTAAATGTCCACGTCAGCTACAGGCACGTTTGTGGCTGACAAGTCCGATGCGGGACAGGCAGACACGGTTGCAGCGGCTGCAGGGGAAAATTGGTTGGTTGGGGTTGGGTGTTGGGTTTTTCCTCCTTTGCCTTTTGTCAGTGAGGTGGGCTCTGCAGTCTTCTTCAAAGGAGGTTGCTGTCCGCCAAACTGTGAGGTGCCAAGATGCACGGTTTGAGGCGATATCAGCCCACTGGCGATGGTCAATGTGGCAGGCACCAAGAGATTTCTTTAGGCAGTCCTTGTACCTTTTCTTTGGTGCACCTCTGTCACGGTGGCCAGTGGAGAGCTCGCCATATAACACAATCTTGGGAAGGCGATGGTCCTCCATTCTGGAGACGTGACCCACCCAGCGCAGGTGGATCTTCAGCAGCGTGGACTCGATGCTGTCGACCTCTGCCATCTCGAGTACTTCGACATTAGGGATGAAAGCGCTCCAATGAATGTTGAGGATGGAGCGGAGACAACGCTGGTGGAAGCGTTCTAGGAGCTGTAGGTGATGCCGGTAGAGGACCCATGATTCGGAGCCGAACAGGAGTGTGGGTATGACAACGGCTCTGTATACGCTTATCTTTGTGAGGTTTTTCAGTTGGTTGTTTTTCCTGACTCTTTTGTGTAGTCTTCCAAAGGCGCTATTTGCCTTGGCGAGTCTGTTGTCTATCTCGTTGTCGATCCTTGCATCTGATGAAATGGTGCAGCTGAGATAGGTAAACTGGATGAGCGTTTTGAGTTTTGTGTGCCTGATGGAGATGTGGGGGGGCTGGTAGTCATGGTGGGGAGCTGGCTGACGGAGGACCTCAGTTTTCGTACATTTAAAGTAAAAGCAAATTGTTTCCCGCAAAATTTCTGTAGTGCAGATCCTTTTTAAGCGGTTTGTTTTTTTAAAAAAAAATAAATTAACCTTGGACTTGCATTTTGATGATAGGGAGGTTTGAGTTGGAATCATTCAGCAGCTTGATGTATGAAGAGAGTTACTAGTCATAGAGTTTTACAGTATGGAAACAGGCCCTTTGATTCAACTTGTCCATTCCAGCCAAATTGTTTACCTAAACTAGTTCAATTTGTTTTGTTTAGCTGATCAACCTCTAAACCTTTCTGATCCACATACCTGCCTAAACATTGTAATTGTACCTACCTCTATAAAGCTTCTATGTGGAATGTAGCTTATTTCCACATGACCATCGCCTTTTCTGCAGTAAAAGCTGCCCTTCAAATCACCTTATCTAAGCCTCTCATGATTTTATATACCTCTTAAGGCAGTGGTTTTCAACCTTGTTTTTTTATGCTCACATACAATCTTAAGTAATCCTTTACTAATCACATGACATCCTATGGGCAAAAAGAAGTTTGAGAGCCACTGCTGTAAGATCGCCACTCAGCCTCCTTTGTGCTAGGGAGAAGAGTCCACATAGCTCAAGCTCTCCAGTTTTGGTAACATTCCTGTGGATCTTTTCTGTACCTTTTCTACCTTATCCTTCCTACAGCTGAGTGCTGAGAACTGCACACCCGCGTTCAACCAGTCAACGTGAACATTTCAGGAAACTTGTGACAATTGAAGTGGGAGCCTGCACTGAGGACAGTACTGAGGAGCTGGCATTTACCCTTGATGCCGACTAGTGATTTTTGTATGTTCCCCAGAGCTTCTGAATTGTGTGTAAATTTTCTGCCCAGTTAAGTCTGGTCTATCATAACAAGATTAGGTTTAAATCCTGTGCTTACACAGGGTAATAATTTCCCCACAAAGTCATGCCAAAATACCCTTTGGAAATGCAAGTATTAGATTTAATGGTGGTGTTTGATAGAAAACTTGCATAAGATGGATATTGATATTGGACCTGGAGAGTAGCTGTTGAGTGTATTACTGTAGGCAGATGAGTTGAGCCCATTTCCCGGAAGGTTGACATGATTCATCTGAGTGTTGTGGTTGCTGGAATATTGATCTCCTTGTTTATGTAAGAAGTAATAGAGTTGTGTGTTGATATTATTGTTGCAAATTGCTGGTCATCTCAGTTGCTAAACTACCTTTTGGAATTTTCTTTATATAATCTTTGCTGAAATATCCAAGGGGCTTTGCATTTTGTGAAATCCTGCATGGGGATTGAGGCTGCTCCACGTTTTCTTTGAGTGAGAAGTGGTGATGATCCTGGGCATTTGTGTCTCTGGATGTACAGAATACACATTGCCATTTAAAGATCTGCTCTTTGGACACTGGACGTTGTTGAGGAGGACTTCTGGCCATGGCACTTCTCATTCCAAAGAGATCATGGAGCACCCTTCTGAATCGTGGCTGTGTGCATCGACCCATCTTCATCTTGCAGCTCCTACATGGCAGCATGCATTCTGTGACTCTTATCGATGGTTCCTCAAAAGATACTATTAAGTGCTGACTGGTGTAAAACAAGAATGCATGATTGCATCATCACTTATCTCAACTTTCCACAAAGCTGCACATTACTGTCAATGAGTTTACCATTGAAGTGCAGCTAATTTTCAGGACAAACATGAAATTTTTCTATTTATTTATTGGAAGGCGAAAGATGGAAATCAACGACCTACCTGGATGTCTTGCGGGGATAGAAGGCAATGAGACTTGCTCCACAGTGGGCCCAGGCACCAATGTGGATATCCTGAGGATGGAGTCGGTGCCGCTGCCACACATCGAACCCCGGGGTTTGCAACAGGTATGGTGGGAGAGCAGTGGTGAGGAGGCTGTGCTTGCAACTCCTGCGATGCAAGGGAGCCGGCGAAACAGCGATGACAGCAGAGAGGGGAGCTGCGTCAGCAGCAATAGTCCTGGCGACAGAAGGGTGGCCAGCAGTGACTATGTTAGCGCTGTTGAGGATGATCCTCTGCAACGGCCCTGAGTTCTGCAACCTGCCCGAAAAGGAGAGGAAGATGGTGGAGCTGTGACCGGGCAGCTAAAACCACTCCCTGGGATCCCCAAGGAAGCAGGTATGCGCAGACGGGCAGGCCAGGAAGAAAGCGCAAGTACCACGGCAAATGTCAAGGAACACGCACCGCCAGTTGGGCTCCTATGTAGAGGGGAAAGAGAGCCGAGGGTGCTACCAACCTGGAGACTGATGGAGGGGAGAAAGAATATTCAGCCCTGAAAGTTCAGCACATAAGAAAAGATGCAAATGGGACCATAGACTGCAGAGAGGGGTGAGTCCCAGGCACAGCAGTGATCCTTCAGCGATAGCAAGGGTGATTCTGATCCAGCAATAATCGACAAACATGAAATTGTTTAATCTACATCACCTCTACTCTAGCCACCCCGGCCTCTGGTGTTGAGCATCAGCAGGTAGGTCAAGGTTTGTATTTGCACATATTTGGAAGCAACACTCCAAGTAGTCTTAGACCTATACACCATGACAAATAAAACTATATTTTGTCAAGAAAGAAACAGCTATGTGTCTTAGGAGCCTTCTCTCAATGAGGTAGCTGTCAATTATTTTCATCATTTTCAATGCTCTAACACAGTCTTTGCCTTTCTGAGGAAAAGAGTATTTTAAGATCGAAATACTGGCAGAAAACCTATAGTCTACTTGAAACTGTTAGCATAAATGATTTGGACTGTTGCAGAAGGCACTTCAAAGCACTATAGACCCCACAAACTAACAGGACTCTCCTTGGAAAATCTTCCACAAGCACCTGCACCTTGGCCAACATCTCCAACGTCCAATCTCCCATTGTATTGAGTCAGCCACAGAGGACAGGCCACAACATTCACATGCCTGAAAACAAACTCCTGAAACAAATGCTCTATTATGAATTCTGTCCTGGCTCGCATTTACCAGGCAGACAGAAACAACAATTCAGGGATGTTCTCAAAGATTCCTTGGAAAAACAACCCACTGGCTTGTAGGAATTCATGGCCCACAATGGCTTGAAATGCTGTATTGAGAAACTACTGGACAATCATCATGAGCCCATTTTTTTGTGAAAGCAACCTGCCTTTTAGTCCATGAAGCATCTGTGGCAAAGTTTGGTGATATCATCCTTGATCCAAAGAGACTGAGCAGAATGAAGAAAATAACTTGTCTCACGACTTAAAATAAAGTGGTTTTAGTAGGTAATCATGCAAATTTCTGAGTACAAATGATAGAATTAAAAATTCCTTATTTGTTCTGGTCATTGGTTTTTCTCGAATGGCCCCTTTTAATATCAAGATTGAATCAAATGGAATTTTACTAAGAAAATAAAACAGAAAACTGATACCTGGTTAATTGTGGAATGCCATTGAAATGGTTCGTATATTTTTAGAGCTTCAAATGGATTGCTGGAACTGTCTTGTAAAATTCCCTTTTAAACCAGTGAGGTGAGAAAATGTAATGAAAACCTCTACCATAGCTATCATATTTACAAAGAAGACTGGTTAAGAATAAATTTATGAAAAAGAATAGGAATTGTAATTAAAATTTTTAAAAGTACAGGTACTGAAAATCTGATGGAAATATTCAAATGGTGGGCTCCATCTGTGAGAAGAGAGGTTAATGTTTCAGATCAAAACATTTGAAGGATTTTCAAGTTGATAGGTAAGTGCTGTTTCTTGTCCCACGGTTGCAGTCTGCTGAGTATTTTCAGCTTTTTTTAATACAAAAAAAATTGGAACCATCATTATTTGGGCTGTAACATTGAGTGTTTCCTGGTTTTCAAGAGGTTGCTGTTCTGATTAATAACAAATGGAATCTGGAAATGTAGAGCTTTCGATGAAGTTGGCTAGATTTAAGTGTTGTACACTGGATAGAACTTGAGTTGAAACAAGATACTGGAAATCTGATTGAAAGTAGAAAATGCTAGAATCTCTGAGCACAGCAGGCAACATCTGTGGGAAGAGATGTCAGGTTGATGATCCTTCATCAAAACATTCAATTTCAACAAGAGACCAGTAGCAGCATTGGGGGGACAAATTATTGATAAACCTGAGAAAGAAATTGGAGAGGGAACTTGAGTTGAAAATGAACAAAAAATGTTCCACATATCCTATAGAGAAACTTGTGAGGGTTCTTATCGTTGAGCCATTTATTTGGAAGAAATAAATGGAGTCAAGGTTGCTCGATGTGAAAAGAAGTTTCAGATTTCAGATTTATTGTCGCAGTATATGCATGACATCACGTGCAACCCTGAGATTCTTTTTCCTTTGGGTGAGGCAGAATTATTACAAAGTTGAGTAGTTTCCGTATGACCCATGTAAAAGTTGACCTCCTTCCCCCTATTTTTGGCCCCAACTGCCCACCCACTGGAGCTCCCAACACCCTGGTCGTGGAACCTCGCCCCACCTGCCCACTGGAGCTCCCAACACCCTGGTCGTGGAACCTCGCCCCACCTGCCCACTGGAGCTCCCAACGCCCTGGTCGTGGAACCTCGCCCCACCTGCCCACTGGAGCTCCCAACGCCCTGGTCGTGGAACCTCGCCCCACCTGCCCACTGGAGCTCCCAACGCCCTGGTCGTGGAACTTCGCCCCACCTGCCCACTGGAGCTCCCAACGCCCTGGTCGTGGAACCTCGCCCCACCTGCCCACTGGAGCTTCCAACGCCCTGGTCGTGGAACCTCGCCCCACCTGCCCACTGGAGCTCCCAACGCCCTGGTCGTGGAACCTCGCCCCACCTGCCCACTGGAGCTCCCAACGCCCTGGTCGTGGAACCTCGCACCACCTGCCCACTGGAGCTCCCAACGCCCTGGTCGTGGAACCTCGCCCCACCTGCCCACTGGAGCTCCCAACGCCCTGGTCGTGGAACCTCGCCCCACCTGCCCACTGGAGCTCCCAACACCTTGGTCGTGGAACCTCGCCCCACCTGCCCACTGGAGCTCCCAACGCCCTGGTCGTGGAACCTCGCCCCACCTGCCCACTGGAGCTCCCAACGCCCTGGTCGTGGAACCTCGCCCCACCTGCCCACTGGAGTTCCCAACGCCCTGGTCGTGGAACCTCGCCCCACCTGCCCACTGGAGCTCCCAACGCCCCAACCGCCTGTCCATAAGAGCTGCTGACTCCCCGACTGAAGATCCTCACCCTGGCTGCCTGCTCACCAGAGCTCCTGACTCCCTGACCACAGACCCTTGCCCTGGCCGCCTGCCCACTGAGGCTCCCGATGTACCAATGGCATGCTCACCAGTGCTCCCAACACCTCATCCACCCGTTCACTGGAGCTCCTGACTCCCTGGCTGCGGATCCTCGCCCTAGCTGCCTGTCCACTGGAATTCCTGACTCCCTGACCATGGACCCTCACCTTGGCCACCCGATGCAGGTATTTACTGAGGTCAAAAGTATGACCTGTTTACCCCCTCCCCCTCCTAAATACTGGACTATTATATATGATTGATGAGGGAAGAAAGTCTAACCTCATGATAGAAAGAATAAGTTGAACCAATGGATCCGCTGGAACAATCCTGTTTCAGGGTATGATTAGTATTTTTAAAGATTTGGTTTCTCAGGCCAATCAGAATCTTCCAAATGTTTCCAATTTCATGTTGTCTTGACGATGCAACTCATTGAATTCCAACTTTACAACCGATCAATGTTCTTTTGCTTTGGGAGTAAAATTAAGCACAAGTTAAGGGAGCATTTGATAAATAGTATAACTGAGCCAAGCTCATGGGTCACTTCTCTCAAGCAGTGACATCATGAATATTATGAAAGCTATTACTTCAACAGTTTAGTCATCAGATTATTAATGATACTGGTAACCAAGAATGTTAATCAGCTTTTTTTAATTTTAATTTTTCACACTATGAACCACACTGACCAAGATTGTATGTCGTAATAAAACTAATCCCATTTAGTATTACTGGGGAGAAGAGATCATCCATTATTATTCACTTACTGGGTGTAACCAGTCAGGCTAACTCCCAGTTAACATTATCAATTTACTGAGTGTAGTAACCAGTCAGGCTAACTCCCAGTTAACATTATCAATTTACTGAGTGTAGTAACCAGTCAGGCTAACTCCCAGTTAACATTATCAATTTACTGTGATCATAATCTGAAGTTCTGATGCTTCTGGCCTTGCTGGGCTTGTTCATAATACTAATCCTGAATAATTAGTGCAGTTGCACAAAGTTTGGAAATTGTTCTTTTTCTCTCATCACACTAATTTTTTTTCCTGTGATTGTTGAATTGTCATTTGTACTGAGTGAATCTGGTGAAATAGCAGTCAGCAAAGCTTTGCTCCCAGAGGAACTCAATACCTCTACACTCGATTTGATGACCGTAACAGTGAAAAACCTCCCCTCTGCACCCCCACATGTGCGCTGCCTTCAAAAAAATGAATCGGAGGAAAGCATTTGGCCCAGACGGAGTACCTGGCCAATTTACAAATGTATTCACGGATATCTTCAATATCTCATTCCAGCAGGGTGTGGACCCACCTGTTTCAAACAGGTGTCAATCATAACAGTTCCCAAGAAGAGTGTAGTAACCTTCACATTCTGAAAAGATTAAATCCAATAACTTGTTTTTATACTAAAACTTTTAAAAGTACCAAAAAAGTTATGCATTTGAATTCATTCAATTAAAAATTGTAAATTTACTTCTCGTCTTCAGACTTGTTACCTACCTTTGGAGTCTTTAAATCTGCATTGAGTCTAGAACCCTGATTTTCCAGCAAAATGGTTGAAATATTTCAGAACTCTGAGAGCATTTCACAAAGTTTAGGGATTTCACATTTGCAGGAGTCCGTCTGAAATTATTTGGATTATCAGACTGATTCTCCTTAGAATGGAAATTATGTTCTGATGTTGAAAATGCACCTCTTTTTGCCTTGTTCCATTTCAGTGGTTCAATATTGCTTGAAACTAGTTACATCAGTCAAGAATTGTGTCACTTAATAATTTATAATTAGAAATTTGCCTTGCTGTTGTGACGAATAAAATGTCTGTATCTTCCTTCATTTGAAGCATTCAAGGTAAATGCAGAAAGTTTTCAGTGGCAAGGCTTGAACAAATTTCAGAAGCTGGATCTTGGATCCAAATCAGATCTGTCCCTGTTGCATGCAGATCATCCCACTGCTTCCTGTATAATGAATTAAGCGGAGGGCTTAATCTTCCCTAAGATCATTGTCACATTACAAATCCAAGAATAATTGTTTTCATGTAACACTTTACTAATTTACAACCAGTTCTTGGAACCTTTTATTTGAAATTTTGTTACCAAAGCCTTGGCCAGTGTAACGTAGCTGGGATTTTGTTGTACAGCTTTGCAATTACAACGGGAGCAGCCACAAGTCTGCTCCAAAGAAAGCTAATGAGAACTTGAAAAGTTTACTTTGATGAGTAATGATACATCTTCAAGAACTTAAGAATGATAAACAAAAAAAAATTCAAGATCAAAGAAAATTCAAGGGTCAAGACCTTAAAAGAATATTGTGAGATGCACAGAGAGTTGGAAACAGAGCAGGGAGCAAAAGACAAATGAGGCAACATTGAGGAATGACTATGTGTTGTAATTCAGAAATAACAAATTAGAATTACCCATTCATTGGCATGTGGCAAAAAATATTTTATCAATTAGTTCCCTAAAAGCTCCATTGAATGAATATGCACTAAAGTGACGGATGAGAGACTTGGTCCCAATCCTTTGACAGTAGCATTCTGTGTATGTCCGCAAGTAAATTCAAGTGGCCTGGGGTGCCTGGGTCCCCAATTCTCCCTCTTTGTGTGGAAGGACAAAGCCTCTGTCTAGGGCTTTTATAAACTGGTTTCTGTACTGCAAGGTTGAAACTAGATGAGTCTTTCAGATTTAGCGCGATAGCCAAATGATTTGCCTATGTTGTAGAACTCTTCAATCTGATGTTCTTTAGGGAATTTTGGGCATTAAATCCACAGCATTCTTATAAAAATACTATAGACTTTTGTGACATTATTTTGTTTTACTGTCAAAAGAATTAACATGGCATTAGATTTGTTATTGTTTTACGGGTCTCTAGAATATTAATTATAAGGCCAGAAACTTGTTGCAACTCAGTAGATAGTCTTCAATTTTCCATTTCAGATTCAGATCCTAGATGTAGATCTCAGAATGTAAAAAGTAGTTAATTGGAATGAAAGAAGAAACAGTCACCAGTTTGGGCAACATCTGTGGGGAAAATAATACTGTAAGTTAGAGGTTGAAGACCATTTGTGAGACTCTTCGCTTCGACCTTCAATCTCTTTCCAAAGATGCTGCCTAAACTGCTGAGCATTTCCACCTTTTTTTCTGTTTTTGTTTTAGATTTATTGCGATTTTCATTTAAGGTTGACTGGTTGTGGGTCAACAACTAGTCAATTATTTTCTGCCCTCTGTCCTTACTGGTTCCAAGACTGATAAAGAATAAATGCTCACCATTCACTGCAGATGCAAACATGTTGTTCACTGAAATTCATCCATGGCTGATATCCACCCAGACTTATTTTTTTTTTACAGTGTGTGCAGAATATCCATCTTGATATTCTTTTCATATTATAATTTTGAAGTATTTGTAGGGAGGTAGGTAAAGAACATTGGGCTGAAAATATCTGTACATTTAAAAGCAAATCCTTTTATTTGATTTGTATATTTACATTGGGGTACGGCCAAAGAATAATCAATTCTTAATTCCTATTTTTGGCTCATCTAAAATGTTCATACAGAAGAGTAACACTTTCTGCTCACTGTTTTCTCAAGATAAAGTGGTCAAATGTAGCTGCAACAAATAGTGGGCGGCACATTTGTGATGCTGACATCATCTTGCAAACCAGATTTCAGCTTGGACCCAGTGGATCAAATGACAGTTTATATCCACTGATTTCATTTGCAATCTTTCATGCCATTTACTGCAGGCTGACTTGCGTCCAACAGGCCTCATTCCAGAGTGCAGCTCTCACTCACATAGTGGAACAAATGGTGTGGAAAAATGTGAACAAGATCTAAGATGTGGGGTAGCCAAACTTGCTTAAGCAAAATCCACATACGAAAACTTCAGATGTCTGAGAGTCACAACAATCCCGTGATCACAAGCTACACCGACTAAAACTACCATTGTGAGCACTGGCTTGTACGATTCCTGTCACGGACAACATATTTTAACGAGCTGCGCGTTATATGTCAAAGAGCCACATGTGGCTCGCGAGCTGCAGTTTGACTACCCCCTGATCTAAAATATAACATTCTCTTCGAATAAAATAGGGTGACATAAAAACAGTATTCTAAAATGCACTGCCACTCAATCAGCAACTGAACAAAAAAAAACAATTTAAATCAGGGTTTTCTCTGACCGAGAAGTTCACTGCAAATTTGCACAAAACATTATATAAAACACAGAACAAGCTTGAGGCACACAAGATTTTAATTAACAATAAACAAGATGAGTTCATATTTCACTAACAGCGAGGAAGAAACTATCCTTGAATCTGGTGCTGCGTGTTTTCAAACTCGTATCCTCTACCTGATGGGAGGGGAGGAGGTGTGTGACCGGCGCGGGCTGGATCTTTTCATTTGTTGGCTGCTTTCCTGACGTAGCAGCAAGTATGGACAGCATCAATGGAGAGGAGGTTGGTTTGTGTCTGGGCTGGAGTTGGTAAGGATATTCTTGAACTTCTGAGGATGTAGAGGCATTGGTACATTTTCATGGCTGTAACATCAGCATAGTTGGACTGTTACTGCTGTGCAGTTAACCTTTTCCAAATTAATATATCAGGCCACATAAGTTTTTGAAAATGCTTATGTACTTTGTCAGTTTTCATTTGGATGAACTTGTATATTTAAAAAATGTATTAATCACAGGTTTGATAAAGCTTTCTTTTGTAGGGATAGAAAGGAAAGTGAGATATTGAATATTGAAATTTGACATGTAATTCAACGTTAACATTTTTATACCAAGTATTAGTAAGGAAGGCAAATGCAGCGTTAGCATTCATTTCAAGGGGACTAGAATATAAAGGCAAAAATGTAATGCTGAGACTTTACAAGGCATTGCTTAGAGCACATTTGGAGTACAGGTATCCCTGGTGTTCGAAAGTTTGAATTATGCCATTTCGCTTTTATGAAAGGTTTCGTAGGAATGCTCTACTTTCGGATAGCAGTGGATACCTGTATTGTGAGCAGATTTGAGCCCCATATCTGAGGAATTCTATGCTGCCATTGGAGAGAAGGTTGAGGGAAACGATCCCAGCGATGAGAGGGTTAACACATGAGTGTTTAATGGCTCTGGATCTGAACTTGCTGGAGTTTAGCGGGATGAGGGGGAATCTCATTGAAACATACTGAACATTGTACTGTGTGGATGTGGAGAAGATATTTCTGGTCATGGGAAAATCAAGGACCAAAGGCCACAGCCTCAGAATTAAAGGACATTGGAATAGAGATGAAGAGAAGTTACTTTGGCCAGAAGGAAGTGAATCTGTGGAATTTCCTGCCACAGACAGCTGTGGAGGCAGTCATTGAGTATATTTAAGGCAGAGGTTCATAGGTTCTTGATTATTAAAGGCTCAAATGATACGGTGAACAGGCAGGAGAATGGGGTTGAAAGGAAAAATATGCCAGCCATGATTTGAATGGCAGAGCTGACTTGATGGCCTAATTCTGCTCCTCAGTCTTATGGTCAAAATATCGACTTCTATTTCAAAGTACGCGGAGACTAATGGTCATCTTTTCCTTTGAAACTTTAAGAACCTTGCATTATTACACTATGACTAGACAATTCTGGTGCAGCTAATTAGTATAAGGAGGAAGTCATTCAGGTATTAGTTTTGACTTTCTACAGCTGACTTCAATACATATCAATAATGTGGGCAATCTCTTAATTGTAAAAACAATTAAATCTGGAATGAGGTGAATCATAACTGGAGATGGTGTGATCTTCTGATATCTTCCTCTGCTTCACTGAAGGTTGCAAATCAGATTGCTGGGCATTTTAGCTGTTGCCTAAATCAGCTGCCTTTGATTGTTTGATATGATTGCATGGGATTTACAATTGGAAAAAGATGCAATCAGCAGGTCACTCAGAGTGGCAGCATCGACCTTCGAGCCTTTAATAAATCACAAGGGACAAAATGTTGCTGAGAGAGACTGAGACTGATGATGCATTGGAGATGATGGGAAAAAAACCGGAAGGATATTAGAAGCCACAATGAGTGAAGAGAACAGGCGAGAGATTGGGAGGGTAAATTCACACTAATTGCTTAATGGTACCCTAAAGCCACTATTGGGTCAGATTCATTAGTTGCTGGCATGGATGTGCAGACAGACTCACTTTGTACAAATGTGAACATATTCAATAACAGCAGAACCATTGAAGCTGCTGTGTCATTGTGATGGGGGATGGGAATAGAGAATAAAACTGATGCGATTTAGGTCTAATATATTATGAATATTTTCCTCATTTGAACGCTATTTCTTGATTTCAAGTGAATTCCATGCTCTGGTATTTTTTGCCCTGAGACCCATAATTGAATTTAACTAAATACTGCTTTAAAAATAAATGTATTCAGGTTTAGTTCTGAGGAAGGCAATGAAACAACATGATCTCTTTAATCCTTGAGACAATGTTTGTCTGGAACCAATCCTGTGCGTGTGCCTTTATAATTTATTTTTGATCATTCCAGTTTGCGGCCCTTGTGCTTTATGCAGATCTTTGTAGATCAGATGAATTAAGCCGTTAGCCTTTTCTTCCTGTTTTTCCTTTATACAAAGCAAGTTGTCGAGAACTCCCTTCTGAACAACTGTCACAGGTGAGGAATTTTAGGGCAAAGTGTAAAGACAAAGGGCAAGGTTTAAATTTGCAATATTTCATGAAGTGGTCGGCTGAAATTTGTTAATACACACTGAGCTTTAATGGATTAGATCATCCTGGAGCTGGTCTGCAACCCACCAGATTATCTTCCAGATGAAGAGGGGTGAGACCAAAGCACCAGCTCAAAGGAGACCTTCTGAAAAGAGGCATTTTATCAGAATTCGAATCAGGATTTATTGTCACAAACATGTCACAAAATTTATTGTTTTGCAGCAGTATTGCAAATATTGCTGTAAATTACATTTCAAAAATAAATAGTGCAAAAAAAAAAAGGATAAAGTCAGGTCTGTGGTTCATTGTCCCTTTAGAAATCTGATGGCTGAGGGGAAGAAGCTGTCCTTGTGCCACTGGGTGCTCCTTTTCAAGCTCCTTAACTCCTTCCCAATGACAACAAAGTGAGGAGGGCATGGTCTGGGTGGTGGGGGTCCTTGAGGATAGAGTCTGCTTTCTTAAAGCACCTCCTCTTGTAGATGTCCTTGATGGAATGGAATGGAAACCAGTGCTTATTATATCCCAGCCAAGTTAACAAGTCTCTGGAGCTTTTTTCCTGACCTGTGCTTTGGCACCCCCATACCAAAGAATGATGCAGCCAGTCAGAATGCTCTCCACAGTGTACCTGCAGAATTTTTCAAGAGTCTTTGGTGATGTACCAACTATCATCCAACTCCCTGTGAAGTATAACCACGGATGAGCCTCTTCATGATTGTATCGATATGGGGTCCCTAGGACAGATCTTTGGAAACGTTGACATCCAGAAATTTGAAGTTCTTGGCCCTCTCCACTGCTGATCCCTCAATGAGAACTAGTTCATGCTCTGATTTCCTCTTGAAGTCCACAATCAGCTCTTTGGTTTTGCTAAAGTTGAGACACCACTCAACTCCCTCCTGTATGCTTCCTCATTGCTGTCTGAGATTTTGCCGACAACCCATGGTGTCATCGGCAAATTTGTAGACAGCATTTGAATTGTGCATAGCCACACAGTCATGGGTATAGAACAAGGAGAGCAATGGGCTAAGCACACATCCTTGAAATGTTCCTGTGTTGATATTCAGTAAGTAGGAGTCGTTGTCTCCAATTCTGACTGACCCTGTCTTCCAATGAGGAAGTCAAGGATCTGGTTGTGGTTGGTGGGGGTGGGGGTGGGGGGGGGGGGGGGGTCTTGTGATTGGAAACAAAAAGGTTGAGAAATACTGAGGCTCAGGATTTTAAGCTTGTTGACCAGCACTAAGGAGATAATGGTGTTGAAGGCCAAGCTGTAGTCGATGAAGAGTAGGCGGATGCATACATTGCTGTAGTCTGGGTGATCCAGAGCTTCGTGGAGAGCCAATGATATTGCATCTGCTGTGGAATTATTGTAAAAGTAGGTGAAAAAATAATAAGGGATTTACTTGTTTTTCTAAATGATCAAACAAATAATTTTCCCTGCACTTGCCTTCCCAGCAGGGTTAAAGTATAACTGATGGCACGATCAAAAATGTATTTAAAGCAGTGGGTCTCAACCTTTTTTTCCCATTACATACCACCTCTTTAAGTAATCCCTTACTAACCATAGAGCACCTATGGCATAAGATAAGAATAAGGAGCTGTTGATGAGGCTCTATAGGGCACTGGTTAGACCTCATTTGGAGTACTGTGTACAATTTTGGATGTAATGATGTCAGACAGAGTACAGAGAAGATTTACCAGGATGATTCCTCTAATGCAAGGGCTAACATATGAGGAATGTTTATCAGCTCTTGGGCTGTATTCATTGGAGTATAGAAGAATGAGGGGGATCTCATAGAAATATTGCGAATGCTGAAAGGATTGGACAGAGTAGATGTGAATAAGATGCTTCCTTTGGTGGGTGAATTCAGGACAAGAGGGCACACTTAGAATTAGAAGGTACCCATTTAAAAGAGATGGAGAAATATCTTTAGCCAGAAGGTCACAGTTTTGTGGAATTTGTTGCCACAGGAGGCCTGATCATTGGGGGAGTTTGAGGAGGAGATTGATAGGTATCTAATTAGGGTATCAAGGGATATGGGGAAAAGGCCGGAATTTAGAACTAGATGTGAGAACAGTTTAGCTTGGTGGGGTTGCGGAACAGATTTGATGGGCCAAATGATCTACTTCTGTTCCTTTATCTTGTGATTGGAAACAAAAAGGATGAGAAATACTGATTTAGTCACTCCAGGAATCCACGGTTCCATCTCTCAGGATATCCATTCATATGTGGCCACATGCAGACAGATGTCTGAGATTCCCTGAGGTGGAAAAGCCTGACTTCCAGTGGTACCCTTCAGTACAATGGTTTTGAGGAAGCAGAATTCAGTCCATTTAATCAACATCTAGTTAGATCCTCTTTAAAAAGTTAGTGCAGTACTTTTTATTAAAATTAATTGTAAGTTGTGATATCCAGTGACTGGAAAAGCTCCACTCGGACTTTCTTGAGCTTCAAGATGAGCTGGCACTCAGATGCCATTGGATTTCACCTCCTGCTGTGCTGTGGCAGTTCACTGGAGCACTGAACAGAGGTACTAGTGTTGCAAATTATTTGCTAGGTTTTTAAGATTTAGTTAAAATTTTGAAGTCATTTTATTTAATTATTTAAACTTGACTACCTTGATCAATGTTTCGTTGACATGTTTAAAAAAATGCTTTGTCATTCTGAAGTGAGGAATTTTAATTGAGGAGATCATGATTATATTTTGGATGCTCAATGACAGCATCTCTGAGTACACAGAGGTCAATAAAGCCATCTACTCTTTTCTACTGTGCTGTCACAGAAAGCAGAAAATTATCCATTGACTCGTCATGAAGACAAAGAAAGTATGAGCTGTTTTATCGATTACTTAACAGACCTTAATCAAAGTATTATTTTGTTAATCTTGACATTTCCAACTACATTTAGAAAATTTAAAAATCTGCATGTTATGCAAAATCCCATCACTTTTCTTATGAATGTTAGGTGTCCCAGTTTTGTGTGTATTTGAAAAATGATACATCCCCATAGCCTGGGACTATGTAAAATATAAAAATAGGAAATATTTAAAACTATCTTGAAGCTGATCACAATTCAAGTTCCAAAATAAAAGTATCTATATTTGGAACACATGAGATAGCTGGTTATTATAAATTTTAACCTTCTAAAACTGTGAAAGATTGCAAAAATTCTCACTGATATTTGCCTGCTAATTATAGCTGTATGGAAATTTGCATTGTTGTATTAAAGGGCCATTATATAGTCTGCTGGATGATTTTAAATAATGCAATAGTAATTTAAACCAAGGGGTTAAATATCACCATAAATTCTGAGAGCACCAAGTGCAGTTGATTCATATCACCTGACCCTGAAATTAAATTATTGTTTTAAGCTCCCTTTATATAAAAAAAAAAAGGATCCTGTTGAGCTTTTGCAAGATATGCTGAACTTGTCTAGAAAATAAATGATCATTCCAGTCAAGGCATAGGTTTAGTGATCGAGAATCTGCTTGCATTGTCGCAAAGTAACTGCACATGAGATTCAGGAAACAATGAAATAAATCAAAATTATTTTCATCATTGAGTTGTAAATTGGTCAGGAGTGAAAACCTCGGCACAGACCCCATTTTTAGGCTGTACAGGATAGTCCAGCTTCTTTGTATAAATGCATTTCTATAGATGAATAATTTTTGTCAGTTTGATATTATGTTTAAATTAAAATTCCTGTTTTAATTTGAAAGAGCTTGCAATTCACTCATCAGGTACTTCAATAATTAAAGTAAATACAATCTTACCTTTCGAAGGTTAGCTCTGAAGAAATGAATTTGCTTTGTCGTCCATATACATTCATTTGCTGTAAAACAAATGCTCCACTCTGAGCTGAATGAAATGAATGGAATGGCTAGCATCTCCAGAAGTTTCTGTAGCATTTTTCAATTTGATGAGATGCTATTGCCCCATTGTGCAGGATTAAAGGGTTAGATTCTTGCTTAAATCACCTTGCATTTTAGGTCTCATTACAACTGTTCATCCACACATAATGCCTTGTCTGTCCAGGAAGTGATTATTATTAATTTTGTGAGTACTATAATATAAATATATAAAAAATAATCCAGAAATGGCAAGCTGAGAAAAAAAATTATGCAGACTGTTGATTTTAAAAATATGTGCTTAAAGATTTTACTGACTGGATCCCACTTTGAAAATAGCACAGGTTAACTATATAATGTGCAAAATCCTCCCTTACATTATTAGTGACTTAACTGAGAGATTTCCAGTAAAAAAATATCAATTTAATTCAAATGATAATCTCCCTCAGCTTTTCACTGATGTGCAATAATGCAGTCATCCATTGTTTTATGATATCGCAGATTGAATTTTGGCAATTTCCAGTGTCACAAAAATGTCATTTTAGAATGAATACTAGGTTACTTTAATGCTGTATACAGCACTGATTTTCAGATATAGAAAATACACATTTTGTATCAAGGAAGCTCTGTTGAATTCTCGTGTTCCATACTGCACTCAAACAGCCAGTGACTATTAATGCTGCTCTATTTCTCATCTGCCCATGGTCAGTATTTAACAAAGGCACACAGTAATATTGTGCCTGCATAAATGGCGGATGCTGACCTGTTTTGCCACTGGGTAAGGGTAGATAGAAGGTGCTCTATTTTTTTTCTCCATGCTTCATGGCATATGACTTGAAAAGCTGCTAGTTCATGAAAATAGCTGCACACCTGTGATTAAACTGCATCTCCCAGAATCACTTCATTCTGCAGCCGCATTTACCTCATTAACAAAACATGACAGCTAAAAGGATTATTAGCCTGATTTCAAGGCAGGATGTCGGAAGTCATCAAAAATTCCAATTATCATAAATTGCAGTGGGCCAGGAGGAGAGAAAAGGTTGAATCATCTTTCCTTGCTTTTTCCCCTTCTATTTTCTCCACCCTCCTCCCCATCCCCCCCCCCCCCCCCCTGCAAATTGATATGGTACAGTCCTTTAACAATAAAAATTCCCTGTGTAACCCTAAAACCATAGCACTGATCAGAACAACCAGATTTGGACTGCTGAGGTTTTGAAATTCACATTTTACAGTACTGTAGAAATGGTGAACTGCGGTGCATGCATTTATGAAATCGGCTCAGCTAATTGTCAGCTCCGTAGACACTGAGCTGTTAGTTAAATTTGCTCCCGAACAGTTGACTATATCAACAGTTCTTGGTATCTTCATTCCTTTTTGCTGTACAAAGGAAAACTGCAGCAACAATATAGGCATTAGGCAGCATCCGGAGCATCATGAGCCATAGAATGGCCTTGATATGCATCAGTTGTTTTATTAAGTAAAGTATTGCCACATATCTGACAGAGAAAATTCCATCAGGTATGTCTATTGAATGCATACCAGTTCTCTCTTAAAATGTAGAGATTTTCTCCAGGTAAGGAAACTGGTTTTAAAATTAATTTTATCATTTTGTAGCCGCGCAAGACCTAATGTATAATAAATTTAGGGTGGGGTTATGCTGCGCCTAATATCCGAAAGCTTCATGTCATGTTGGTCTGCTAATCAGTTGCCATTTTCAATTGTTCTGTTTCAAGGAGAATGCTTGTGCAGTAAGTATAAAGGACTACAGTATTTTAGTCATCTGAAATGTGCAGTCTCTAGTAGTTTGACTACAGGACGTATTCATTTTGTTGAATAAAGTAAGTCATTTATTGCAATTCTTTGTCCAGGTCTAATAATGTGGAAATGGCAGCTGTACAGATGCTGGACCAGTGGCTCCATTCTTGCATTTTTATTTACCTTAACTGATTATTTTTAACCCATCTTTTTTTCTTTAACATTTGCTCTTGATTGTTCCGCAATCACTAAATTGTATTAATGTCTTAGACTGCTAATGCTATCTTTGTCTTTTGTTTCCTGTTTTTATTATTGAACTATTTTCTTCTCTTTTAGAGTATTAGCAAATCTGACCAGGATGACAAAAGACATTTAAACATCTCTGAACAATTTTAATTTTGTCTTTTCGATGAAATTTCTGGTCAAATACCTTCATGAAATACATCGTATTACTTTGCTTATCAAATTGTAGTGATGTTAAAGGGCCAAATTGATTTTAATACTTATTTGTTTAAAAGCACGCAAAATATTGTTATTTTTCCAGTTATTATTTTCAAATACACTATTAAATGCTTTTTAATTACCAGTAGGAAATAATGAAATTGAATCCAGTGCTGCTTTATGTTTAAATCAAAATGTGAGCTAAACTGTGTTACCATTAATATATTAGGCTGCAAAATGCTCATTAAAGGTTGCAATTAACAACTTTTATTTTGCTCAGTGCAATTAAACTGGTCTTGGTGTCCTACTCATCTTCCTTTTTTTAATTTGATAGGAAGCGTCCATTCAGAGATATTCTAATTATCCATTGTTTCAAAAGGTTTGTCTCTGAAAGGACGGGTGTGTCAAGTAACTGCGTCATATGGAGCCTGTTTGCTGTCTGAAGCCATTTCTACATTTTGCTTTGGTATATTCGGAACATTAAGAAAAATCTGATATTTTGTGTGAAGAACTTGAGTTGCCAATTGTCAGGAAATTTGCATTCCCAACAATTAACCTACATATGTTTTAAAATTGCTCCAATTTTATTCAAAAAAGTACAGCACAGATCGATTCGAGATGGGAATTAGCTCACATTATTTTAAAATGATATTAATATGTTTTAAATTGCAAGAAATTTGCCGCTCTATATGAAAATTAGAATTTCGTAGTCTAATTGTGCGGTTGCCACGTCAAGGTAAGAGTCATTGTCCATTAGACTCCTGAGATGGGTGGGGTCATTTGAACGATTGCTGCACCATTGAGCACACTCTGCACGCAGTAAGGGGCAAATGAAAACTGGTTGGCAGTTAGAAGGTGAGAAATGACAATGAAGATGATAAACTAATTAGCAATTCTTTTCTACTTCTCAGTTTCAATGATGTCCCTTTCCTTGGGGAGTAATGGCGATGCCTGCAGGGAGAGAGAGAGACTAGAGGGAAGCTGCCATTACACAGATTTTAACATGAAGTTTTCTTGTTCATGTTAGAATGGCAGATATTGGGGTTTGTGTCATAGATATGAATACAAGAAATATACTGCTAAAAGAGAGTAAATTCACAAATTTAAATGAATGCATTCAACATCATTGGTTTAATGAGTAGGCAAAGGTAATCCTGCATTTTTGAGTCCCAGGTTGTTGGCTACACTAAGTCTTTACAGGATATAATTTTAGATGATGCGCATTGTGTGTGTGGCACAAATTTCTTGAAACATCTGTAGAGATATGCTTTAGCTGGTGGATTATATTTTCAGATTTTATTTAGTCCTGTTTTCTAGCATTGTTAATTATGTGATATGCAATAAATTTATGCTGTGGTGAAGCCTGTGTGATTAAAATTTGAGATGTATCTTATAGCAGTGTTTTTCTGCACTCTATAGGGTTTTCTGAAGAACGAGCGTGATAATGCATTGTTGTCGGCCATTGAAGAGTCCAGAAGGAGGGTAGGTGAAATTGTCAATTTTATTACTGTCATCTAATAATAGCAAACTGGAGAATGCTACTTTGTTGTAGTAATATATACAGGCACCCAAATTCTCTATTTGTGATAATATGGTGATTTTTATTTTGCTTTCGTGATAATAATTGGGGATTTGGGTAAGTTTTCATAATATTGATAATTGATTTACTTTTGAATAAAGGTACTTGATTGCTTTAATTTTGCAAATTGTTGATGATGTGCACTGTGTAGTAATTATGAAACATCTATGTCCATTCTCTACATCGTCCTAGATGGCTTGTATCTCTCCAATGAAGAGCTGAAAATAGAGTCCCTTGGTGTATTTTGAATTAACATTAATTCAGTGCATCTGCACTGAAGTTAAAATCATTGAAAAGTTCCAGCCAGGCCTCAATTTGCCTCAATCACTTCACTTAAAGAATACAAAATGGGTAACAGATCGATCACATAAAGAGTGTCATGTACCTTCTTTTGAATCTGAATAATAAATAAAGCATTAAAGACCACATAACAATTAAATCTGGGATACAGAGCTCAGAAAAGGGCAAAAGAAAGAGCATGAAAATGTTTCAAAATGCAACAATCCCAATTTTTAATATTTAACTTTTTTGATTTTCTTTTGCAAAATGGAGAAGTCACATTTGATGAGTCAAAATAAAGTCTGGCTGGTGAATAAAGTGTGAAGCATTAATTTATATTGTCTGTGAACCTCAAATTAAGAGTTGAATTTTGTTGTGAAAATATTTTTTCCTTTTCCAAAGGAGAAGATTGAGGGAGTGTGTTCTGAAATCTCTTTAAATAAAAGCTTCATTTACAACTTGGAGCTGAATACGTTTAAACAAAAAAAAATTCTATTTTCTGGCTACTTGCATTATCACACAAGTCACTGCCATTCAATATTATTTTGTGTATGGTCAAAGGAGGCATTGAGCAATTGGACATCACTGCCAAGCCCAATGTTGTCTGCACAAAACCAAATGCCAATATGTGTGTATGCTTCCCAGCAGGTGTCACCAGAGAGCTGTTGGAAATAAATATCACATCCTGAAATCTACCTTAATCCCAAAGATAGAAATCTACCTTGCAGAGGTCAGGTGCTGGCTTTCAGGCACCAACTCGTATCTCTCACCAGTCCAAGACCCAACTAACCATCATCAGGATATTGTCTCCCACATTATTGATTTCTTCACTTCAGGTGGACTCCCATTTGCCAATTCCATCCTGATAGTTCTCCAATCCAGTGGTATCCGCATCCATCTCCCACCCAAGATTCACATACAGGAGTGCCCAGTAGGCTCATTGTTTCTGCCTACTGCCCCATCAAACATCTCCTCAGTTGTTGACTCTGACTTCTCCCCCATGTCTAGTTCCTTCCCACCTACATCCATGACAGTGCACATGCTCTCCTCTTTAAAAAAAACTTGCAGTTCCCTGCCACTCTCCACCTCATTTTCACCATGGATATGCAATCTCCAAATACATCCATTCCTCATCTGAAAAGCCTTGGGGCCCTCCATTTCTTACTTGAACATAGATCTAATCAGTAGCCCTCCATCAATACTCCACTCAGCACAACTTGTTCGCTTCCTTCTCTTTTGATCCCTCCCATTTTGTCCAAATCTAGGGTGTAGCCCTGGGCGCACACATGAGCCCCAGCTGTACCTGCCCTTTCTCTGGCTGTGAGGAACTGCCCCTGTTCCAAACATACAGCAGTATCACTCTTCAACTGTTCCATTGATGACTGCATCAGTGGTGTCTCTTGAATTGTAGAACTTGGCAATTTCATCAACTTTGCTGCCAATTTCCACCAGCCACCAAATTCACCAAATATTTCCAACACCCCTCTCCCCTTTCTCCCTTCTCAGGACCCTAATTATCAACTGACATTTTGTGCAAACCCCCTGAGACCGACCAATAGCTGCTTCTTCTCAACCTGTCTCTTTTAAGGACACCATCCTGTTCTCCTAGTTTCTCTCTTTCCTACATCTGTTCTTGGGATAAAATTAGAAATGTCGCCATCCTATAAGAAACTATTCTTCCCCTCATCCCCCTCTGCTTTTCAGGCATTTCTGCTCTCACCTCACCCCTCCCCACCGACAGAACAAGAATAGAGATCCTTAATGCCACCAGCCTCCGTATCTTCAACATTTCCACCAATCGCAACACAATTCCATGATTAACAACATCTTCCCCTCCTCACTCCTTTCTGCTTTTAACATGGGAAAACTCTATCTCCAGTTCTCTGGTTAACACTTCTCTTCCCACCCATCCTTCCACCTCTTCTAGGCATTTCCTGTTGCATTCTACAGAATGAAAATGGGCTAACGTTCATGCTAACCAAGTTAGTTCCATTTCCCATTCCCTTCTAAACCTTTGTTACCACTTACCTGTCCAAATTTATTTTGAATGTCACAATAGTCCCTGCTTCTACTACTTCCTCTGACAGCTTGTTCCATGTCCCCACCACCCTCTGTAAAGATGGAGCCTCTTGGGTTCCTTTTAACATGAACTTTGCCCCAACAAGGTACCCCCTTAGTCTCCTATGCTCCAGAGAGACAAGTCCCATCCTATCCAGGTTGGAAGGGGTGAAAGCACCTATCAGTCAATTACCTCTGTCTCCCCATTGGTCCGCTCTTCAAGCCTGCTTGGTTCACCAATCCCTGACTGGCCCTTGTAAGGCCCCTCCCACCCTTTTCTAATTTTACTGGCGATTTTTCACTGCACCCTTAGCCTTGAACAGTTCAGAACTGAAATGTCGAAAATTCTTTTTCTCTCACTGATGCTACTTGATCCTCTGAGTTCCTCCAGCAATTTTTTTTTTTGTTCCAGGTTTTAGCATCTGCAGTCCCTTAAGTGTCTCCTGAAATTTGTCTTTGGTTGGCTGTGCCTGTATGGTAATTGTTCTGTTTTTAAATTCAAATTACTACAAACTATTATAAAGTGAATTCGTACATGGTTGACTAATAATTTGTTTTCAAATATTTTATTTGAACTTATCTTGACAGGGTTGAGAGTTTTGATAATGGATTTTAATTATTTGGTTTAATATTGACGTGACATTAACATTATCCCTCCTAAAATAATTTCTCAGTATGTTTTTCTATGACCAGTCCATTGCAACAATAGATGGGTATAATGAAACTGACTCTAGTGAAAAAAGATGCCATATTTCACAGAAAGGCACAATAGTCTTGCAACAAAGGATTTTATTTGAGGAGCTCAACAATATTGACTGTAGTTAAAATAATTTGTACAAACTGTGAAGTAACTGCACTGACATAAAAATGCTTGAACTAGGGCTTCGAATCTTTTTGAAAACGTAAGAATATAATCACCTCTCATCTTCGATCTTCCCCTTTGAAAATACTGGCACTAATGGTCATGTTCCAATCTAATATATGGTGCCCCATGGAATTGTGCATGAGCAAGAGTCACCATTGATGCAGAGGAAGGGAATTTAAATGATTAAATATTATCCCTTCAGATTTTTCCATCTTTTGCTGTGACCATGGATGAAGGTGACTAGAATGAAAAAAATCATATTTCAATTCCCAGACTTTTTACACACACAGAAGCAGTAATTTCTCACATTAACCCACTGCACCAAGGATCTTTGATGCATTCTTGTTTTTGTCCAAAATGCGTGAAAGGAAATTTTTGCTGTTGATGGCGTAAAAATTCTACTGTCTGGGTTTCCAGGCAATTTAGAGCTTAGTTCTCTATCATAAACAGAGGGAAGATGCTTGATAAAGCAAAAGAATTCGGTGTATTTGGCTAGAGAGATGTCGGTGACCTCTGATCAGCTGAAAAACTTCACTATCCAACTTACTTGGGCCTATTTCGAGAATCTCTCATTGCTACAACCTGTGGTTCCCATCTGCTTTAAAAGGGCATCAGTCATTCCAGTGCCCAAGAAGAGTAGCCTAGTGCATCCAGTAGCACTAACATCTACTGAGATTAAATACTTTGGGAAGTTGGTCATGGCCAGAATTAACAGATACCCAAGCAAAGGTCTGCACTCTCTACAATTTGGACACCTACAGGAGGCAGTATCTTAAGGATCTTCTATCATCAAGGATCCCGGCCTCCATATTGATGCAATCATGAAGAAGGCTCACCAGCGGCTATACTTCATGAAGAGTTTGAAAAGATTTGGTATGTCACCGAAGACTTTTGGAAATTTCTACAGGTGTATCCATGGATAGCAATCAGAAGGGTTTCATCACTGTCTGGTATGTAAGTGCCAATACACAGGATAAGAAAAAACTTCAGAACATTGTGAACTTAGGCCAGTGCCATCATGGGCACCAGTCTTCTCTTCATTGAGGACATTTACAAGAGGCAGTGTCTTAAGAATCCTCTATCCTCAAATAGCCCCACCACCCAGGCCATGCCCTCTTTACACTGCTACTATTGGGAAGGAGGTACAGGAGCCTGAATAAGAACACTCAATGGCACAAGGACAGCTTCTTCCCCTCAACTATCAGATGTCTGAATGGACAATGAACCACAGACGAGACCTCACTTTCTCTCTTTTTTTTTTTGCACTTATTTCTTTATTTATTTTTAAATGTAATTTTATTGCGATATTTCAACTGTAATGCTACCACAAAACAACAAATTTCTTGATCAGCTTATGACAATAAATTTTGATTTTGTATTTGTTTTGCTTCTGTCCATGAAACCAATAGTAGAATCCACTTTCCTGTTTGTCTACTATTTTGTAAGGGTTGCAAACACCTGTCAAGTCATCACATTCCAGCCTCCAACAAGGAATGTTAGTGTTACTTATTGGAGTGGTGTGCACTCCTTAAAGTTAACTGACTTGCTCCTGTGACTGATCTATCTGTGATAACGTCTGCAGAATTTCTTTTACTAATAGGCACCAGAGCTAATGTTGTTCAGAAATGATCAGCGTAACTAGTCAGGACAAAACATCCTTTGACAATTATTTGAAACGAGCAGTTTCACATTTTTCATTTAGTAGACATTTTTGTTAGGTTGTTTTTAATGATTTTCTCGCTAAGATAGTGAAGTGAGTGAACAAGGTGATATTTCAGAGGGAATTTATGCCAGTATTCAGTGGACCCCATGCATATTTTTGTTATTTTTACCTGTTTGGTCATACCAATGGCTCATTCTAAAGGTAAGCATACAATTATCTTTGTTTCACCAGTGCTACTAACTTTTCATTTTGTTTTGAATGTATGACAATAGATGTGTGATTGTACAACTGCTCACACTTAGGCATGTAAAGGGTTTAAAAAAAAAAGATTTAGGCAGTCTGAATGGTACTTGGGAGGTGTGCAAAACATGTGCAGCACAATGACATCCTCAGCTTCTCTAAGTGTAGAGATTGGGTCAAAAACCAGAAAACCCTGCTTTGCCTTTGGTCAACTGAAAGATCAGATTTGATCACAGAACATCAGGTTTGGCACCAAGTGCAAGGTGTACAGGGCCGTTGTCATATCACTTTTAATATATGGATGTGAGATGTGGTGCCCATGTCGGCATCACTTACGTCAGCTTGACCAACTGCAGTAGCGTCACCTACGTTCTCTGATGAAGATCACCTGGCGAGACAAGGTCTCCAATATCAAGGTCCTTTCTCAAGCCGGAATACCATCAGTTTTAACCTTGGTGATGTCAGCCCAACTGAGCTGGGCAGAACAAATTGTCAGAATGCTTGACAGAAGACTGCCCAAGGACATTTTGTCCGACCAACTGTCCATTGGTACCTAAAATGAAGAGACCAGCGACTACGGTACAAGGATGTTTTGCACTGGAGCCTGAAGAAAGCTGACATTGCCCCATCAACAAGGGAGGATCTGGCTCAAGATCTCTCGCAGTGGAATGACACCATCAGAAAAAGTGTGGACGCTGTTGAGAAAAAGCTCAAAGAAGCAACTGAGGAAAAGCGCAGGAAGCACCACAACAGAGCATCTGCCCCTGTTGTCCCTCCAGGCCTCGCCTGCCAAGTATGTGGCAAGCAATGCCTGTCAAGGATCGACCTTTTACACACTGAATCAAGATGTTTTGTCTTCTTATCATTTTAGGGGATGGAGGTCCGAGGCAAGCTCTCTCTGTTATGTTCCATGTATGGTTCCCAAATTTGTTCAAATAATGTGACTTTATTTTTTAAATTATATCTTATTTTTTTCCAATGGAATACATTTATTCATTTCCATGTACCATTGCTGTATTCTCAGGCTCTCTTCCATTTTCCAAGTTGACATTATACATTTTTTTGCTACTGCTAAGGCTGTCATAATGAATCTTTTTGGCGCTTTATCCAATTTGAGGCCTAATTCCTTACTTCTTGTGTTACTTAAAAGAAAGATCTCTGGATTTTTTGGTATGTTACTTTTTTTGTGATTTTATTTAATATCTGATTTAGATCTTCCTAAAACATATTCACTTTTGTACATGCCCAAATTGCATGTACTGTTGTTCCCATTACCTTCTTACACTGAAAACACCTATCTGATAATGTTGGATCCCATTCTTTTAACTTTTGAGGCGTGATATATAACCTGTTTCATGCGTAATCTTGTGTTTATTGTATTCTTCATAGTTCCAGAACATAACTTTTCCCATGCTTCATTCTTTATCTTTATGTTTAAATCCTTTCCCACTTTTGTTTGGGTTTATAGCTTATTTCATCATTTTCCTTCTCTTGCAGCTTAATGTACATGTGTGTTATAAATCTTTTAATTATCATTGTGTCTGTAATCACATATTCAAAGCTGTTTCCTTCTGGTAATCTCAATCTGTTTCCCAATTTATCCTTTAAATAAGTTTTCAGTTGATGATGTGCAAAGATTGTACCATGAGTTATTCCATATTTGTACTTCAACTGTTCAAATGTTAATAAATCATTCCCAAAAAACAATTTTCTATTCTTTTGATTCCTTTTCTCTTCCGTTCTCTAAAGGAGAATGGAAAAGGGATTAGTGGGTTTTGTGTCAATGACAATTTTGGTATTTGGTAATTCGTTTTTTTCCTTTCTAAGTGGATCTTCTTCCATATATTAAGTAAATGATACAGTACTGGTGAGCTTTTATATTGCACCAGCTTTTCATCCCACTTATAAAGTATATGTTCTGGTACCTTCTCCCTTATTTTATCTAGTTCTATCTTAGTCCAGTCTGGTTTTTCTCTTGACTGGTAAAAATTTGATAAATACTTTAATTGTGCAGCTCTATAATAATTTTTAAAGTTTGGTAACTGCAAACCACCTTGGTTATACGTCTCTGTTAATTTATCTAACGCTACCCTTGGTTTCCCCCCTTTCCACAAGAATTTCCTTATTATTCTCTTTAGTTCATTAAAGAATTTCTCTGTTAAGGGAATTGGTAACGATTAAAATAAGTATTGTATCCTTGGGAAAACATTCATTTTAATGCAATTTACCTTCCCTATCAACGTTAGTTGTAATTCTTTCCAATGTTCTAAATCTTCCTGCAATTTCTTTATTAGTGGCTGATAATTTAGTTTGTACAAGTGGCTTATTATCTTACCTGATACCTTGGTATCGGATTGCTTGTGTTTGCCATTTAAATGGTGATTCTTTTTAAAATTCTCTATAATCTGCATTACTCATTGGCATCACTTCACTTTTATTTGCATTGATCTTGTACCCGATATTTCTCCATACTTCTTCAATTTCTTATGTAATTCTTTTATTGATATTTCTGGTTCTGTTAGGTACACTATGATGTCATTTGCAAATAAGCTGATTTTATATTCCTCCTTTATTTTTATCCCTTTTATTTTATTTTCTGTACTTATCAGTTCTGCCAATGGTTCTATTGCTAAGGCGAACAATGAGGGGGATAATGGACATCCCTGTCTAGTTGACCTACTTAATTTAAATTGGCTCGATACATATCCATTTACTGTTATCTTCGCCAATGGTCCATTCTACAATGCTTTAATCCAATTAATATATTTTTCTGGTAGATTGAACCTCTGTAATACTTTAAATGAATAGTTCCACTCTACTCTGTCAAAGGCTTTTTCTGCGTCTAAAGCAACAGCCACTGTTGGCTGCTTATTTCCTTGAACTGCATGAATTTGATTAATAAGTTTACAGACATTATCCGCTGTTCGTCTTTTCTTAATAAATCCAGTTTGATCTTGTTTTACTATTTTTGGTACATAATCGGCCAATCTGTTTGCTAATAATTTAGCTATTATCTTATAATCTGAGTTAAGTAGAGATATTGGACTATATGATGCTGGTGTTAATGGATCCTTCCCCATCTTTGGTATTACTGTAATTATTGCTGTCTTACATGAATCTGGCAAGTTTTGTGTTTCTTCTATCTGGTTCATTACTTCCAGGAGAGGAGGAATTAATAACTCTTTAAATGTTTTATAGAATTCTATTGGGAATGCATCCTCTCTTGGTGTTTTATTGTTCGGCAGCTTTTTAAATATATCCTATACTCCCTCTATTTCAAATGTTTTATCAGTTTGTTTTGTTCCTCTTCTTGCAATTTCGGCAGTTCAATTTTAGCTAAAAACTCTTCTATTTTATCATCTTTCCCCTCGTTCTCAGTTTGGTATAATTGTTCATTAAATTCCTTAAGGTTTTCATTAGATGATGCCAATACATTCTTTTAGCTTGTTCTGTTTTAAGTTGCCAGGCTAATACTTTGTGTTTTCTCTCCCAGTTCATAATACTTTTGCTTTATTTTCATTATGTTCTTCTCCACCTTGTACATTTGTAATGTTTCGTTTTTTTTTGTCTGCCAATTCTCTCTCTGTTATATCATCCCTTTTTACTAATTCCTGTTCTTTACTTACTATCTCCCTTTCCAACTGCTCTATTTCCCGATTGTTGTCCTTTTTCATCTTAGTTATATAACTTATTATCTCTCCTCTAATGAGGGCTTTCATTGTGTCCAATAATATAAATTTATCTTTCACTGTTTATTACAAAATGTTTTAATTTGGTGTTCAATAAACTCTCTAAATTCCTGCCTTTTAAGTAGCATGGAGTTTAACCTCCATCTATATGTTCTTGGTGGGATGTCCTCCAGTTCTATTGCAAATAACAGGGGTGAATGATCAGATAGTCGTCGAGCTTTATACTAGTTTTCATAATTCTCCCTTGAATATGGGCCGACAACAAAAACCTATCAATCCTTGAATATGTTTTATGCCTATTCGAATAATATGAGTATTCCTTCTCTCTTGGGTTGCTGCCTCCTCCATATATCCATAGGTTTCATTTTTTGCATTGATTTAACCATAAATTTGGCTACTTTACTCTTTTTGCTTGTCTTTTGTCCAGTTTTATCCAACATTGGATCCAAATTAAGGTTAAAATCCCCTCCTATCAATATATTTCCTTGTGTATCTACAATTTTCAAAAAAATTTCCTGCATAAACTTTTGATCCTCCTCATTAGGTGCATATATATTGAGCAAATTTCAAAATTCTGAGTATATCTGACACTTTATGATTACATACCTCCCTGCTGGATCTATTATTTCCTCCTCTATTTTGATTGGTACATTTTTATTCATATGGCTACACCTCTAGCTTTTGAATTATATGACGCTGCCGCGCCTCTTTAATTTGTTATATTCCACTTCAGTTAGATGCATTTCCTACACAAATGCTATATCTATTTTTTCTTTTTTCAGTAAATTTAATAGCCTCTTCCTTTTAATTTGGTTATGTATTCCATTAATGTTTATAGTCATATAGTTCAACGTGGCCATCTTGTATCTTGTTTACACCTCATTTCTGCTTTCTCACCACCTCCATCCCCCTTCCCCATTTTCATCTCTGTTTTCTCTTTTTAAACTCAATGTATGACAACACATTTAAAACATAAAATACTCCCAACAATTCCCACACCCAATATTACCTTAACCTAAATCTTCCCCCTCCCCCCTGCTGAATTGCCCCTTATCCCTTGACGGGCAACCACAACTCCCCTTTCCATTTGGATTGCGATCTTGCTTGCAAGCGTCAACTGATTTTGCAGTGACAGTTACTCTCTGTCCCCCCAACCCCCCTCCCCAGATAACACACAGAAAAGCTCTCCCCTTCTCCTTACTTCCTTCCTTCCCTTCTCTTTTCCCTCTTTAGTTCTTTACATATACATTGTTTTTACATCTTTATATATACTTTATCGCCGTTCTTCATTCTTATTACATCTCTTCATCTCTCCTTCTTTCCTGCAAACGCTCTCCAAATTCTTGTGCTTCCTCCGGATCTGAGAACAGTCTGTGTTGCTCTCCGGGTATAAATATTTTAAGCACAGCTGGATGTCTTAATATGAATTTATAACCTTTTTTCTATAGAATCAATTTTGCTGTATTAAACTCCTTCCTCTTTAAGAGTTCAAAACTTATGTCTGGATAAAAAAATATTTTTTGACCCTTGTATTCCAATGGTTTATTGTCTTCTCTAATTTTATTCCTTGCTCACTCCAGTATATTTTCTCTTGTCGTATATCTCAAAGGTTTTACTAAGATGGATCTTGGTTTTTGATGTATCTGCAGTTTCAGAGCTAGTGCTCTGTATGCCCTTTCTATTTCCATTTTTTCCTGCATTTCTGTCATTCACAGGACCTTCGGGATCCATCCTTTTATAAATTCCTTCATGTCTGTGCCTTCTTCACCCTCCTTCAGGCCCACTATTTTTATGTTGTTTCGTCCACTATAATTTTCCAACATATCAATTTTCTGAGATAACAACTCTTGTGTCTCTTTAATTTTTTTGTCAGTTTCTTCCAATTTTCCTCTTAAGTCGTTTACTTCCATTTCTACAGCTGTTTCTCGTTCTTCCATATTTTGTACTCTTTTCCCTATTTTCCGGCATGACTAGTTCTAATCTTTGCATTTTATCTTCTGTTCTTTTCATTTTTCTTTTAATTCCACTAAATTCTAATGACAACCATTCTTTTAATTCTCTCATTAGTTCTTGAAAAAAAGCTTTATCTATATTCTGTCCATCTGTTTTACCTTCTATTTCTCTGTGAAGATCTTGGTCTTCTTCTGTGTCTGTACCTGTTTGTGTCTTCTTCCTCTCTTCTTTGTATCTGTATCTCTTCTGATTTTCCTGATGAGTTGCTTGTATCACTTTGTCGGACCTCTTGCTGGGCCTCTTGCCGTTCACCCCATTGACTTTCTTTCTCGTCTGGTACCTCACTTCCTCTCCTGCCGCCTTCCTCATCTTCCAGCTGAGAGCCCTGGTGTCCAGCGTCCCTCAGCTGGTCACGCCGTGGTTGCCCGCTTCTCGGCTGAGCCATTGGTGTTTTCTTTTACCTTTGATTGCGCACTGCTCATCCACGACTCCTTGCTCATGCGTAGTTGCGCACTTTTGTTTGGCTCAGAGAGCCATTTTTGTAGTCCTCCGGTGGGGGGGGGGGGGGTGTAGTCATGACTCAACAGGGCCGGCACCAACCTCTGAGAACTGACATTCTTCGCCACCATGGCTCCCTGTTCCTTCATGCAGGTAGGGCCGCCTTCTTTATTTTCCGGTGACTTTTCTTTTTTTCCCATTGTTTTAACTTTTTCCTTCTTGGGTGCCATCTTCTTTCTCTTCTCTGCAACTTTATCTTCTATTTCTTATATTTTATATTTGTTGGACTTTGTCTTTTCTTGACTTTTTTTCTGGAGAGGGCTGGTTTTATCCTACCAGCCACTACTCCATCACGTGACTCCTCTGGCATCGATCATTCTTCATTCCTGCATTATAACTAAGCGAGGGAATTGGCCCTGGATTAATAAGGATCTTGAAAAGGGTTATGCCTATAAATGAGATGCCAGCCTGCTTGTGCTGGGAGGATAAAGCATCAGGATCATTCCCACCTAGATAATGATGGGAGATCTCAATGGCATTGCTGTCAAGCAACACTTGTACTCCAATAACCTGCTTGCTGATGGCCCAGTTTGGGTTTCACCAGGATTACTTGACTTCACACCTAATCAGAACCTTGGACTGAGCATAAGCCAAGTGGAACTGCACGGGTGACTGTGTGTGGCATGAAGGAGCCCTGGTGAAACTGAAATCAGTGAGCATTAAGGGGAAACAACATCACTGATTGGAGAGAATCGTGCATTATCTCCAATCTCGCATAATGGTTTAATGTGCGAGATAGACTTGCTCATAGAATGATGTTGGAGACCAATCATCCCAGTCCTAGGTTATCATGACAGGAACTCCTCAGTTTTCTATGCAGGAGCCATCATCATCAGTTTCATCAATGTGTTTCCTTGCCTCAAAAGCGGGGGTATTTGCTAATTATCGCACAATATTCAATTCCATTGGAAAACCTCTGAAACAAAGCTGATTGTGTCCAATTGCAGAAAGATTCAGTAGATATTGGGGCATGGACTGATAAATGACACTTAACTGTTTGCATCACAAATGTGCAAAAGGAGTGAATCAAACCAATTACTTTTGATAATCAATGACATTTTCATGGGGCTGACACATTGAAGCTTCACTTTGGAATACCTAGCATTTGCCTGGATGAACACATTTCCAACATTTAAGAAGCTCAACATCATCCAAAACAAAGCAGCCCACTTGATTAGTTTCATATCTATCATCTTAACCATTCATTCCACAGCTGCAGTGTGGTATATACCTGGCCTATAACGTCGGCACCTCCAATAAAGACAGTAACAGCATGTGCACTTGGATCTTCCTGCAAAGTCACACCTCAAGCTGAGTTGTATAACTTTGAAAGCTTGCATCCTGCCATCCTCTCTTGGGCAGTATAATTGCTGATTGTGCCACTGTACCATGATCCTGAACATGGTAATTGGTGGAGGGAGAAAGCTTTCTTCAGAAATGGGACAACTTGCAAATAGGTTTTCTGTCCTGAGAAAAGGTGGAGGAACAGGGAATGTCTGTGATCGATGGAGACCCAGGAAGAAATGAATGACATACGTGATGGTTGTCTCAGCTGAAAGAGGGTATTTAAGGCTAATGGACAGTGAAGGGTGACAAATTGTGTCGGGGTGATATCAACTTTTAAAATTTATAAACTAAAATAAATTTAGACAGGCTATTTAGGCCCACAAGCCCATGGTACCCAATTATACTCAATTGACCTATAACCCTTGGTACGTTTTGAATGGTGGAAGGAAACAGCACCTGGAGAAAACTCGCACAGAAATGGGGAGAACGTACAAATTCCTTACAGACGGCATGCGATTCAAACCCCAGTTGCTGGCGCTGTAACAGCGTTGCGCTGATCGTAGTGTGGAGATTTTGGAAATTGTGGAGGTTGATTTCCATTTAAACATGAAGTCTAGTGTCTTAAATCTTTTGCTACAGTTGTATCACACCCAGATCTTGGAAATAAAGGAAGGTGACTAATGGATCCTTTGGTCAATGCAGAAACTATGGAGACTGGTGGAGTAGATTCTGAGAACAAAGTAAATGCTTTCCTTCTCAGTGGGAGCAGAGTAGATGAGAGCAAATGTATGAGAAATGGAAAAGATGTGATTAAGAATCCAGTGAAAGTAGTGGGCCAATCATGACCAAGGGAAAAGAGGAATTTAGTAGTAGTACTGGAATGGGAAAAAGCATTGTCCAAACAGAATGATGGAAGTGCAATGTGACTTTGTCAGAGTAGATACAATAGCTTTCAATTCATGCCTGATTTGCAGGTGGTTCGGATTATTCTGACACCATTAATTTCTAATCTGAGTAGATTGTAATAGCAGTGAAGAAGTCTAAATGATAAGCACAAGTTGATATCCAAGTCTGCTTGATAAACCCTTTACAGGTTTTTTTAAATTATTTATTTTTCTTGTTCAGCATATCATCCTTGAAAACATAATAGCTTCTAAATCTATATTGTATTTGAATTTTTATTGAATGCTTTTAGGCATCAAACTATAGTAGCTAGAAAATCCAATTAAGGGGAAGAAAAAAGTCTATTCGTGACCTGTGGAAATTTTTTCTTTTATTAAGCTTGATCAGAAATTAGCAGGGGAGGTCCCAGTTTTAAATATCTATTGCCTAAACTATCTATTCATATTGGCTAAATAATATAATCAGAGGCGACAGAGTAAATGAACATTCAATAGAAAAAAACTCATAATAGAACTAAAAATCTGTTTACTCTAGAGTAAGTGCATTGCCAGATAGAATTTAGGCCGATCGAAGTTGCCAAGTGAATTAAGATATTGATAGACTATGTGCAAAACCCATAGTTGTGATTTGAATTTTTGCCTGAGTCATGCTGGGCTAAATTTAGTAAAATGTGAAAAAGCACAGAATTGATATCTGGTATCTTTTCCTGAAGTTAATCCTATCATTGCTTTGAAGTAAAAAAAAATCAAAGGGATGTCATCCAAGAGACGAAGAAGTGAGGAAGATGGTGCTATTAAACTCATTGAAATATTTCTGAAAAATGCCTGTTATTGGAAGATAACATTGAAAATACTAGCTTTTATTTTTGATGTAAACTAAATGTGTATTTTCATCACATTTTATCACATGATGCTGAAACAAGCCATGAAAGACCTCAACAATGAAGACGCTGTTTACATCCGGTACCACACGGATGGCAGTCTCTTCAGTCTGAGGCGCCTGCAAGCTCACACCAAGACACAAGAGCAACTTGTCCGTGAACTACTCTTTGCAGACAATGCTGCTTTAGTTGCCCATTCAGAGCCAGCTCTTCAGCACTTGATGTCCTGTTTTGCGGAAACTGCCAAAATTTTTGGCCTGGAAGTCAGCCTGAAGAAAACTGAGGTCCTCCATCAGCCAGCCCCCCACCATGACTACCAGCCCCCCCACATCTCCATCGGGCACACAAAACTCAAAACGGTCAACCAGTTTACCTATCTCGGCTGCACCATTTTATCGGATGCAAGGATCGACCATGAGATGGACAACAGACTTGCCAAGGCAAATAGCGCCTTTGGAAGACTACACAAAAGAGTCTGGAAAAACAACCAACTGAAAAACCTCACAAAGATTAGTGTATACAGAGCCATTGTCATACCCACACTCCTGTTTGGCTCCGAATCATGGGTCCTTTACTGGGATCACCAACGGCTCCTAGAACGCTTCCACCAGCGTTAGTCTCCGCTCCATCCTCAACATTCATTGGAGCGACTTCATCTCTAACATCGAAGTACTCGAGATGGCAGAGGCCGACAGCATAGAATCCATGCTGCTGAAGATCAAACTGCGCTGGGTAGGTCACGTCTTCTTGAGATTGTGTTATATGGTGAGCTCTCCACTGGCCACCGAGACAGAGGTGCACCAAAGAAGAGGTACAAGGACTGCCTAAAGAAAGCTCTTGGTGCCTGCCACATTGACCACCACCAGTGGGCTGATATCGCCTCAAACCGTGCATCTTGGCGCCTCACAGTTCGGCGGGCAGCAACCTCCTTTGAAGAAGACCGCAGAGCCCACCTCACTGTCAAAAGACAAAGGAGGAAAAACCCAACCCCAACCATCCAATTTTCCTTTGCAACCGCTGCAACCGTGTCTGCCTGTCCCACATTGGACTTGTCAGCCACAAACGAGCCTGCAGCTGACGTGGACTTTGACCCCTCCATAAATCTTCGTCCGCGAAGCCAAGCCAAAGAAGAAAGATCTTTCCATGGGAATATATTGACCTTGTTCCTCACCGCACCTGGCTGTCTCAGGAGTCGTATCATTATTTGGGGCTCCATTCTCTCTCCATGAAAGCAATTAAAGATGGTGATCACTTAGTATAATAATATGCTGTATAATAATATTCGTCTGGAAACTATGGGAATTGGAGTGGTCCATTCAGCTCCTCACAACCTCTCTGTCATTTGATTAACAGATGCCTCTGCATCTCATCCTAATAATTTTTTATTATAAGTCATTGTGAAATGTTAAATGAAAGAAAGTGCATTTGAAAGCGATTGTTTTAATCAATTGTCTTGAATTTTGGTGGTTGTTTTGGTCTGCCTTCACAGGGAGGTAACAGTAGGTCTATGCTACATGCTTATAGCAGGAATGCAACTTTACCACATGTGTGATCTTGAATAAAGATAATGGGTTTCACTTTGTGCATGACTTTTGGAAGGATCAAGACTTGATTGTGTAAAGAATGGAACTTGCCACTAACCTTAAAAAAAAAGTCCGCCCACAAAGCATCCATTCATTTCTGAGTTGAACTGGCCCTTTTCCGTAATTGGTCTGTGCCACTTCAAAGGGACCCTGAGAGTGCAGGAAGGAGCTGTGATGCCAACAAGGTGGGCCCATCTGCCACCCAAGCTAAACGATGTGCAGATACAAAACAAGCAAAACTCTGTTTAATGAACTTGTATAGTGCTAATAAATGACTAGAATACTAACAAGATAAGATGGAAATTGACAAATTGTATCTCAAGTTAATGTTACATTTGAAATAACTATAAAAGTATAATATCTATATTTTCTCTGGCTAGGGAGTAATTCTGATTTGGATACAAAAGATGTCTTCCAACTGTAGTACAGGTTAGACATCTCTAATCTGGCATTCTGTGATCCGGCAACTCCCATGGTCTGGCATGTTTTGAATCTGTTTCCATTAGTTTGTAGATCTGCCACCGGGGTGGCACTGTTAGTAGCACTAATGTGCCAAAATCTGTTTACACTGCAGTGATACTGTCCTGTTAATTTCTTGTATTCAGCTGTATTTTAGTCCTCAGGATGTCATCCAAGAGACGAAGATGATGCTAATGTTAATAAACATTCCCTTAGGATCAATTTCTGTTTTCTGGCATTTTATATGGTCCAGCAATGGCCAGGTTCCAGTGTCGCTGGATTCAACCTGTCCAAGTGTGCATACAGTCCTCGGGTGACGATAGGGTTCCATCTGGAGATTTGTTCATAATTCAAACTGTAAGCCAGAAATTAACTAAAGCAATGTGTGGGAGAGGATCATGGAAACAGCTGCAACAAGAGAGCGAGCAGGTACTGGAAGGGCAGCTGCCAGTGACCTCACTGACTTGTTGACCATGCGAATGAATTTGCTGAACACTCCCAGCTCTGCTCAACCCAGCCCCAAATTGGTAGAGCAGGGAGATGGAGAGACAGCCTGCAGAAATGCCCTGCCACCACCCAGCCAAAGAATCTGCAGCCTTGCAGCCACTGACCTATCCATCCCCATGACTTGTCTCTCAAAAATACTTGCTACTCTGTATGGGCTGTCCATAAATTGACCTTTTGTAACCAAGGGACGATTTTACTTGTCTTAGGATACTAATGCAAATTTGAAATAGATTACTGTATATTTTGACATACAAGTCATGACATGAAACCCAAAAAAATTTCTCAAAAAGTGAGGGGGGGTCGACTTATACTCCGGATATACTTTTGAAATCTTAAATTCACCAAAATAACCAGATTGACATCAATTTGGCATATAAATCGATGCTGGAAGCACCTCCCCACCAGTGGCGCTGCCACTCCTTGACCTCCCCACTGTTGGGCCCCGCCTTAACCACTCCTATGTGGGACTCTGAGGTCACTGTTGCTGCTCCTGCCTGGTAGGCCAAGGTTTCTGCTCTCGCCTGGAGCACAATGTCACTGCTCCATCCCCGTTGCCATTCCCATTACTGTCTGGTAGACCGAGATTTTTTTAAAAACTTAATATACAGCTTTGTTACTTGCGATTGAGGTGTTTTTAAAAAAAAAAAATTGGGTTGTTCCTTGGAGCCCTGAACAACCCAAAAAAATGAGGGTCCACATACACCAGATATACCATAAAATTAAAATGAGGCTGAAAAATGGGGGTCGACTTATACGCTGAAATATAGGTTAGTTTCATGTCAGTGTAACAGATTCTCTTTCATTTCACTGGAGAGGCCTGCAAGCAGGTCAGTTAATGGAAGGAGCCTTAATCACCTCCAGCACCCTCAGGGATTTTGTACTTAACAATGCACACACTAGACCCTGGAATTGCTATTCATGTCATGCTGCAGTGACACAGCAAATGGATTATTTTGCGGCCGTCAACTATCTGAGATGGCAAATATTTATTTTTGCTGATTGATGCATTTATGCTTTGAATCTAATTGATGATGACCCTTGTCATTTTAACAAGATGTCTGACCATTTCTTTGTGTCCATTTTGTGAATAAAAAGAAACATTCTCTTTGTGATTTGCAGACATTTGCAATGGCGGAGCGGTATCATTGGGAGTCCATGCTGGTGGAATGGGAGCAGGAAAAGCAAAAGATTCTCCACACTCTTCTTGCGTCAGGGGAAGATGCTCTTGACTTTACCCAGGAGACTGAAGTAAGTCTCAATGTTACCTGTGAAAGTTAGCATTGAGATTATTCCCATGATTTTCACACTGGATTTTTAATTAAATTAGATATTATGGTATGCACCAGATGTAAAATTGTATGCAGTTTATTATGTAATAAGATAGTCCACCCTGCCCTCAAGTTCACTTGGACCTTTCCCAAAAGCTCTCCTGTAAGATTCCGTCTCCATCTCTGGAGACAAACTATCCACTGGTTGGACATCCAGTCCATTCTCCTTCAGGAAGGTCTTAGCGCTCTCCTTTTTTATTTATTACTCCCTAGAACACAGATCTAACCTGTTTGCCTCTGCTTGCTGTTGACTGATTTAATTTTTTTAAATTTACCTTTAGAATGGTGTATCTCTTTTCTAAATTTTGATGCTATGATAGATAATAGACAATAGGTGCAGGAGTAGGCTATTCAGCCCTTTGAGCCAGCACCGCCATTCACTGTGATCATGGCTAATCATCCACAATCAGTGGCGAGCTCTCCACTGGCCACCGAGACAGAGGTGCACCAAAGGAACCCTGTTCCTTGTATTCCTTGACTCCGCTATCTTTATCTAACTCTTGAAAGCATCCAGAGAATTGGCCTCAACTGCCTTGTGAGGCAGAGCATTCCACAGGTCTACAACTTTCTGGGTGAAAAAGCTTTTCCTCAACTCCGATATAAATGGCCTACCCCCTATTCTTAAACTGCGGCCTCTTGTTCTTGACTCCCCCAATGTCTGGAACATGTTTCCTGCCTCTAGTGTGTCCAATCCTAATCTGACATGTTTAAATCAGATCCCCTCTCATCCTTCTAAATTCCAGTGTTTACAAGCCCAGTCGCTCCAATCTTTCAACGGATGACTGTCTTTCCATCCTGGAAATTAATCTCATGAACCTACGCTGCACTCCCTCAATAGCAGGAATGTCCTTCCTCAAATTTGGAGACCAAAACTACACACAATACTCCAAGTATGGTCTCACCAGGGTTCTATACAACTTCAGAAGGACTTCTTTTCTCCTATAGTCAACTCCCTTTGTTATCCTTAGTGTCCCCGAAACATCCCTATTGACAGTTTTTCCTTTTCATTCTTCAGAACAAAATCCACCATTGTCTCCTTCCTTTATATTTGTTGTGAAAATATTTTTCATAGTGAAGCTTGATGTGTCCTCTTTCTTTAATAAAAATACAGCCCAGTTTTGTTAGTACGACAATTCCCCCAGGACGGAGTGCAATGGACAATGTTGAAGTGGCATATGCTCGACAGGTGCGTAAATTTTATATCACAAATTTATCTTGTGTTAGCTTTTTCCTTATTACTGTGGGCTTGACAAAATGGGATTTTAAAAATTTTTTATTGTTGCCATTTACTTTGCCCTTGCAGATCAATGAAAACATAATTTCATCATTAATAATTGGTATTCATTCACATAAGAACTGCTCAAAAAGAAATTTTGAGATATCTGATATCTGGTATTTTTCAAGTTTTTTAATAATGTAAAGTTACAGTCAAATGATCACTATAAATTAAACCAGCTATGATTCACTTTTCATATTTAAACAAATAATTGTATAAATTGTCATTGATAAATAATTTGCTCTTTCATTCCTGATTTTTTTTTTCCAATCAAACTTTTTTGTTTGCTTTTTTGACAAAAATAGCCTGAGGTAAGACTAGGCAAAATATACAATAAAGAAAAGACATAACTGCAAGTGGAACAGTGTATGTCTTTAAAACACATCAAAGGTTAATAAGAATAGTATGTTGTTTCAAAATTTTAAAATAATATTTTTTTAAACTATTTTTAATACCCTTTGTATACACCTTGAACTTCCTATATTTTCAATAACAGATTTACATCTATAACGAAAAGGTGGTGAATAAGCATCTACAACCAAACCTCGGAGATCTTTGTAGTACTGTGGCTGAGTCTTTGGATGACAAGGTACTCAGATGTGAAAGTCTTAACTATTTCATTCAAGACCTTGTTAAATGTTGCAGAAATTGCTGATAGGTTTTATTTTATGTTTGCTTAATCTACTCAAAAATGTTTTCACCGTAATGCTAAAAGTTTCAGAGTACAGTTGTACCAAAATCATTTTATGATAATGTACAATCCTTCTGTAGGTTTTAGTGAACAATCAGTGTTTCTTTGATGCCAGAAAATATTCTTTAATAAGCTAAGCAAATAGATTGCACTGGCTTTTGATCTTGATGTAAATTTATTTGGATATGGCTTAATTTCCTCCTATACTAGTTTAAGAACAGAAACACTTCTGATGAGTTTGCAATGTGACAATAATTCATTCAATTCATTAAAACTGATAACCGCTAATGGGTTTTTATTTGGCTTTTTAGTTATCATGTGCAAGTTCAAATGTGTCCTTGCCTTGCTGACTGTTGGTTTGTATTTTGTTCGGCAATGGAAATACATCCAAGGGCAGTTTGTGCATTATCTGCATTGTTTTGCTTAAAAATGCCAAGTTGACAATGAGTATTCTACTTTCCCCAGCTGTTTTTCCTCGATCATGTGAAGATGTATCTGTTCTCCATTTGGCTGGGAAATTGTGTCTAATGTTGTGAAAAGGAGTTAAGAAACAGTAAAAACAAATTTTTTTAATGTAGAGCTCAGAGAAAAAAGATGCATTTGTGCCATTTTAGTTCATTTGTCAGTGTAATTGTAAACTATAGCACAATTGCAAGAAAAAAATCTCATTCATGGTCTGGGTAGTTAATAACTCAAGTGTCCAGATGCTATAATCGTAGCAAAAAAAACATCGAAATGCTGGTGGAACTAAGCCAGTCTTTCATCATCCATCGGGGGCAAAGATATATTGCTGACATTTCGGGGCTGACCCCTTCTTCAAGGTTAAGTATATGGAACTGCTGTTTGTATGCAAGGTTTCCAGGAAGGAAAATGGCCATTAACTTCAAGAATTCCTATCTCAAGGGGATTTTTGTGATACAACTGAAACAGTATACTTTGTTTATTTCTTGTAGAATGTCTCTGAATTGTGGGTAATGGTGAAGCAGATGACTGATGTTCCACTGGTGCTTGTCACAGAGACCCTGAAGAGTCGTACCAGTTTGGAGATGCAGATGGCATTTGTGAAGCAAGCCTTGCGCTTTTTGGAGCAGAGGTAAGAGTTGGACTGTTCAAGGATAGACGAAGACCCATTGATGCTTGTTCATTAATCATAAGAATTGCATAATCAAGTCCAAAAGAATGTTCATGGATCCTTGGAAACATCACCCAGCTGATGGTTACTGAATCAGAGTCACCCAGCCTCACTTGATGCTTGCTTAAGATTGCGTGTGAGAGGTGCAGCTCAAATGCAGTTATGATCCATGGTGTTAACTTTTCATTTCCCTACCTGTTCTCTTTTAAAGTTACAAGAATTATGTCATGGCAACAGTCTATGGAAACCTCCAGCAGGCTCAACTAGGTGGTGTACCTGGGACTTATCAACTGGTCCGCAGCTTTCTAAACATCAAGTTGTCTGCCCCTTTGCCAGGTCTTCAGGTATGAGCACTTGAAATATTGGAAAGTATTTCTACATTTTGTAACATAAATGAAACAAATCTAATTTTTAAGGTGCAATGTTTTTCTTTAATGTCGCTAACTATATGGTTGGTCTAAAAAGAAACAAAACCCTGTGAGGTGAAGGATCTTTGATATTCTTGTCTCTTTTGAAATCAACAATCGTAAGCACTTTGAAGTGGAAAGAGTCAGGAACCACACCAGTTTGGTTGTTGTGACAACTTCTGCTTCAAGATGTGTTTTAGCATGGTGGAATATTTTTCCTTTGAAACTTAAAAGCATGGACTTGTGCATTCACTCAGAATATAGTCTTAAAATGATTTGTGCCCTCAAGTGAGTGGTTGTGGCACAATTTTTAATAGGAATATTAATATCACAATATCCATCTTTTGCAACAAAAATCAGCTTTACTCTTTTCATTCTGGGATTTTAGTGCATTTTGTTAATATGAAGACTCTTTTATTCAGTTTTATAAATAATTTAAATAAATTCTAATTGGATTACAATTGAGCAAACATCTTTGAATTATATTATTAGATCACATTTGCTTTTAAAGATGAAGTCCAGAGGTGATGGGCGCAAGAGCTCACCATGCTACTTCACAAGGCATTATGGGAAAGTGCCCTTTTTACAGACTAGTTTTAATTTGAATAACTTGGTCAAACTTTTAGATGATTCCTAAAATCCTGGGAATGGTATTACCATGAATGGCTTAATAATAACTACTGTAGGTATTATTAAAATGAACAAAGATGGCAATGAATAATATTTCAAGAGTTTTTTTTCCCAAAATTCTCTGTGATTGTTCCAGGATGGTGAGATTGAAGGCCAGCCGGTTTGGGCTCTCATCTACTACTGCTTACGTTGTGGAGATTTAATGGCAGCAATGCAAGTGGTGAATCGTACACAGCATCAGTTGGGTGAATTTCACAATTGGTTCATGGAGTATGTTCAGGGCGATGATAGAAGGTAAATGTTATGTTAAATTTCAAATTTGAGAGCAAGAGTTATTAAGGGAAGTGACGAGCCTTAAATATTGAAGAGTAAGAAGGAAGAGTAAAATAGGTTTCAAGTCTATTACTGGTAAAGAAAAGAGGATATGAGGTCATGTAGAACTGCAAATATTTATTTTTTAGAATGAAAAGTTGCTAATCAAATTACTATTTTAATTTGTTATCTTTGGCTTGGCTTCGCGGACGAAGATTTATGGAGGGGTATGTCCACGTCTGCTGCAGGCTCGTTGGTGACTGACAAGTCCGATGCGGAACAGGCAGGCACGGTTGCAGCGGTTGCAAGGAAAAATTGGTTGGTTGGGGTTGGGTGTTGGGTTTTTCCTCCTTTGTCTTTTGTCAGTGAGGTGGGCTCTGCGGTCTTCTTCAAAGGAGGTTGCTGCCTGCCGAACTGTGAGGCGCCAAGATGCACGGTTGGAGACGATATCAGCCCACTGGTTGTGGTCAATGTGGCAGGCACCAAGAGATTTCTTTAAGCAGTCCTTGTACCTCTTCTTTGGTGCACCTGTCTCGGTGGCCAGTGGAGAGCTCGCTATAGAACATGATCTTGGGAAGACGATGGTCCTCCATTCCGGAGACGTGACCCACCCAGCGCAGTTGGGTCTTCAGCAGCATGGATTCAATGCTTGCGGATTCTGCCAGCTCGAGTACTTCGATGTTGGTGATGAAGTCATTCCAATGAATGTTGAGGATGGAGCGGAGACAGGGCTGATGGAAGCATTCTAGGAGCTGTAGGTGATGCCAGTAGAGGACCCATGATTCGGAGCCGAACAGGAGCGTGGGTATGACAACGGCTCTGTACACGCTGATCTTTGTGTGTTTCTTCAGGTGGTTGTTTTTCCAGACTCTTGTGTAGTCTTCCAAAGGCGCTATTTGCCTTGGCGAGTCTGTTTATCTCTTTGTTGATCCTTGCATCAGATGAAATGGTGCAGTCGAGGTAGGTAAACTGGTTGACCGTTTTGAGTTCTGTGTGCCCGATGGAGATGTGTGGGGGCTGGTGGTCATGGTGGGGAGCTGGCTGATGCAGGACCTCAGTTTTCTTCAGGCTGACTTCCAGGCCAAACATTTTGGCAGTTTCTGCAAAACAGGACGTCATGGGCTGGAGAGCTGGCTCTGAATGGACAACTAAAGCGGCATCGTCTGCAAAGAGTTATTAAAATTTGTTATAAGTAGGAGGAAATTGGCAGACTGAATGTTAGAATAATCCCATGTGGATGGTTCTCGTGAAGCTGTTGATGAAAATCGGGATGATCCAGTATATTTTGCTCACTATATGTGCAGTCATTTGAAAAGTGTGGAAGTATAATGGAGCTCGCTCCAAATAATTTTGTATATTTACGAGTTCATGAGGAAAAGTTCAGTGTGTTTACTTTTATTAAAATGTTTGTTCTGCCCTTTGGTTTCTCATTAGGCTACCTCCTAATGCAGAGAATAAACTTCGCCTCCATTACCGACGTGCATTACGGAACAGCACAGACCCTTACAAGAGAGCAGTTTACTGCCTCATTGGTCGATGTGATGTTACTGACAGCCACAGTGAAATTGCTGATAAGACTGATGACTATCTCTGGCTAAAAGTATGTGTGCTTATTGTATTAGTTCTCCACCAGACTTGCATGGCTAAAAGAATGGTCGTGTTGGAAATCTTGTCATTTACTTTCTGAGTATTTATCTTGTTCCACAGATTTTTGATCATGAACCCTGGTTAATCACACAGTTAAAAATATTTAGATATATATTGTTGCCAGTTTTATAACAGCATATTTGAAGATGCTGTAACGAAGTACTAATGGAAGTCCGTAGGAATTCAAATAATTTTTTGGCCAATGTATTTCACCATGCAGAAGCAAACAACAGTTACATTGATTTTATTTACTGAGGTGGCCTCCACTGCTTCAATGGGCAACGAATTCCACAAATTCACCACCCTCTGGGGAAAAGCAGGTCCTCCTCATTTCTAAACTGAATCTTGAGGCTGTGTCCCCAATTTCTGGTCTCCCCATCAATGGAAACAACTTGCCTACCTCTATCTTTCTATGCCTTTTTATAGTTTTATACCTTTCTGTAAGACCCCCAGTCTTTCTTCTTAATTCCAACGAATACATTCTGAGACTACTCACTCTCTCCTCATAGGCTAACCCCCTCACCTCTGGAATCAACCTGGTGAACCTCCTCTACACCACTTCCAAACTCTGTAAATCCTTCCTCAAGTAAGGAGACCAAAACTGCATGCAGTAATCCAGGTGCGGCCTCACCAGTACAGGTTCAGCATAACCTCCCTGCTCCTAAATTCAATCCCTCCAGAAATAAAGACCAACACTCCATTTGCCTTCCTGATAGCCTGCTGCCCTTACAAACCAACCCTTTATGATTCATGCACAAGTACAGCAGCATGCTGCAATCGCCATTTAAATAATAATATAGGATAAAGTAAAATATTTCAAAGATTCATTAAAAAATGATGCCTGCTCAAAACACTTGAGATTATATTGTGTTAGAATACACTTGGCACCTTAATCTGATTTCCAACATCAATAGAGTTGAAAGCTGCTTCCATGCTGGCTTCAAAGAAGCTAAGGCTACTGATTCCAAGCAGTAGTAATCCATGAAGAGAAACTAGGTAATTTAACATCAAATAAACCATTTAACACAGACTTCAAGAGTGATTAAAAAGAATGGAGTAGAGGTTTCAAACTAGCAATAGATATCTTTATGGGTTTGGCATTGATAGACTGTTGTGCACCTATTGTCATGTAATACTGCATATAGAATGAAACATACATGAAATTCTTCAACTTTGTCTACCATAAGCTATCTGAGCCTCTAGTATAAGAAATATCCTTTTCTACTAAAACATTGTTGAACTAAGTATTTTCTTATTGCATCTTTAGTTGAATCAAGTGTGTTTTGAAGATGATGGCAACAGTTCACCTCAGGACAAGCAAACCCTTCCACAGCTGCAGAGCCAGCTGTTGGAGGAGTACGGTAAGTTTGTTGATGGGTCTGGCTATCTGCCAGGATTCACCAGCCATACCTTGTGTGCTTATCCAGTTCCATTTGCCACTCCAGTTTGTTGCACTCGTGTCATTGAACACTGAAAGTAAAACTCTTGGTGTAGATCCTTCTGTGCTGGTGTAAAACTTGCAGAATCCGATCGTCAATTAATTAAAATGATGATGAGAATAGGGTGTATACTTGTACATTTGATAAAACTATTTTTTGGCAAAAGTTGATAAGAGGCAATTGGTGTTGATTGATAATTTTGACAATTGTGCAAAGTTCAAATCATTTTAAGAGATTTAACCTTTTATCCATCTTTATTCATGCCTTCCATCAAATACAGTTTCGTTGAACATTTCTGGCCAGCACCATTGATTCTTACTTCAAATGCTGCACTGTCTGTAAAGAGTTTATATAATCTCCCTGTGTCTGTGTTGGATTTCCCAGGTGCTCTGGTTTCCTCCCACCTTCAAAATGTACAGGGTTATAGGTTCATTGGGTGTGGTTAGGCGGCATGGGCTTGTGGGCTGGATGGGCCTGTTACTGTGTTGTACATCTAATTTTTTAAAAAATGAAAAACCGGCTGCTATCCATGAGAGACTATATGAGAGATGATAATTATTGAACTGAAGCATCAACTCTGTTCCTCACTCCCCTGATGTTTCCTGGCCTGAACATTCTGACATCTAGAACAGAGAATGTTACAGCATAGTACAGGCCCTATAGAATCGATGTTGAGCTGACCCATGCATTCCTTTAAAAAAAAGTACTAAATCTTCCCTACCCTGTAACTCTTATTTTTCTTCCAGTCTCCTAAATACCCCTAATGTTTCAGCCTCTACCACATTCCCTGGGAAGGCATTCCAGGCACCCACAACTCTCTGTGTAAGAAACTTGCCCCTGATGTCTCTCTAAACTTTCTTCCCTTCCTGTTATACACATATCCTCTGGTGTTTGCTATTCCTGCCCTGGGAAGTAATTGCTGGCAGTCCACCCTATCTATGCTTCTCATAATCTTGTAGAACTCTATCAAGTCTCCTCTCATTCTTTTATACTCTGCTAATCTTGCCTCGTAAGACTTATTTTCCATTCTAGGTAAATCTCCTCTGCACCCTCACCATAGCTTCCCCATCCTTCCTGTAATGAGGTGAACAGAACTGAACATGACAGTTTAAGTGTGGTCACACCAGAGATTTGTCAAGTTGCAGCATGACTTCTCAACCCTTGAACTCAGTGCCCCTATTAACAAAGCCCGGAATATCAAAATTATTGCAGAAGCTGAAAATTTAAAACCAGAAGTGATGGAAATTCTCAACAAGTCAGTCAGCATCTGTGAGAAGGGAAAGAGAGTCAATATTCCAGGTTGGAGATGTTTCCTCAGAAATGAAAGGAGATTAAATAAATCTTTAATGCTGCAATGAGATTTGGCGAGGGGAATAGCTGTGAGAGGATAAAATGATGGGGATAAACTGTAAATGGGTCATCTGGTTTCGTGAGTGAATTGGACCAGTTAACAAATGAGAACATGGGAGTTGTGAAATGCAGGGCAGGCGAACTGGTTAGGCTGGACATGTCCTCTGCTCAGAGAGGAAAAGAAGGTGGTAGGGTGGAGGTGAGCTAATACCACAGATTAATGACTCATTCAGGCCAAGTTACCTGAATTTGCAGAATTTGATATTGAAGTTAGAAGGCTGCAGCATGCCCAGGCTGAAGATGATGTGTTCCTTGAGCTTGCATTGAGCCTCACTATGACAACACAAAGGCCCACAGACTGATAAGGTCAGAGTGGGTCAAAGAATTACAGTGCCTGACATTGCAAAGCTCAGGATGGCCCTTGCAAACCTTATGCAGGTTTTCTGCAAAATAATCATCCAAATCTGTATTTGCGTTCTCTGGAGTAAAGGGGATCACATTATGAACGTTGAATACAGTAGAATGGAAGAAATAGAAGTGAATCCCTGCTTCATCTGGATGGTGGGAAGTGAAAGGAAAAGTATTGCATCCCCTGTGATTGTAAGTAAAAGTGCTGTAAAAAGGGTGCGCTGGAGAGAATGATAGAGTAGATCGGAGTCAGGAAGGAATGTTCTGTGCAAAATGGTGAAGTGGGAGGAGAGGGGAAGATGGGTCTGGTGGTAGGAGCTTTGTGAAGGTGACAGAAGGTACAGGGAATAATGGATGTGGAGGCTGGTGGGGATCCTTGTTCTGCCCTGGAGCAGATGGAGATCTATGCAGGTGTGGAAATGGATGAAATGCATTTGTATTATGGAGGAGGGAAGGTCATTGTTCAGAAAGGAGAGGGATATTTCAGAAGCATCTGGACAGTTTCATCATTAGAGCAACTATTTCAGAGGCGGAGGAACCGGGAGAATGGAATTCTTCTTTCTTCTTTGGCTTGGCTTCGCGGACGAAGAATTATGGAGGGGTAAAAGTCCACGTCAGCTCCAGGCTTGTTTGTGGCAGACAAGTCCAATGCGGGACAGGCAGACACGGTTGAGCGGTTGCAGGGGATAATTGGTTGGTTGGGGTTGGGTGTTGGGTTTTTCCTCCTTTGTCTTTTGTCAATGAGGTGGGCTCTGCGGTCTTCTTCAAAGGAGGTTGCTGCCTGCCGAACTGTGAGGCGCCAAGATGCACGGTTTGAGGCGATATCAGCCCACTGGCAGTGGTCAATGTGGCAGGCACCAAGAGATTTCTTTAGGCAGTCCTTGTACCTCTTCTTTGGTGCACCTCTGTCTCGGTGGCCAGTGGAGAGCTCGCCATAGAACACGATCTTGGGAAGGCGATGGTCCTCTATTCTGGAGGTGTGACCCACCCAGCGCAGTTGGGTCTTCAGCAGCATGGATTCGATGCTTGCGGACTCTGCCAGCTCGAGTACCTCGATGTTAGGGATGAAGTCGCTCCAATGAATGTTGAGGATGGAGCGGAGACAACGCTGGTGGAAGCGTTCTAGGAGCCGTAGGTGATGCCAGTAGAGAAACAAAAAATAGTCAAGGAAGTTGTGGTGGTTGATAGGCTTGTAATGAATATTTAGCAGTAAGCCCATCTCCTGATATGGAGACAGACAGATCCACGAAACAGAGTCTGAGATTGACCATGTGAAGATGAGAGCAGGTGGAAATTTGCAGCAAAGTAGTGGAATAGTTGTTCTGCATGAATGCAGGAGTAGGCATAAATACAGTCATCAATGCAGAGTTGAAGGAGTGGGCCCAGGTAAGAACGAAACAAATACTCTTCTACATATCCCACTAAAAGGCTCAGGCCCTTGAGTGATCATTGGTCTGGATTCAGAATATTTTTTGTATTTATGTTACCAGAATCTGCAGATTTTTAATTATGCTCTATCATTGTACCGAATGTTCTGTAAACTGATGATCCACAAAAATGTGGATTTAATTAATTTTTCCATTATTACCATCTACCTGATGATTTTTATTTTCCTCCTCAGGTGAATCACACTTTGCAGCCAATCAGCATCCTTTTCTATATTTCCAAGTGCTTTTCCTTACAGCCCAATTTGAAGCAGCTATTGCTTTCCTCTTCCGGATAGAGCGACTGCGTTGTCATGCCGTGCATGTGGCATTAGTTCTTTATGAACTAAAACTTCTTCTGAAATCATCTGCCCAAAGCGCACAACTGTGTAAGTGCATATTTAGAAATGTTCTGTTGAAATCCTTTTTGTTGGTTTGAAATATGGTTTTCTATTGCCTTTCATTATTATGTCCAGTCACCCCCAAACATTAGGATCTCAACATTCTCCTGTGTTGGTGTGATTACTTTTCTTCGGCAATTAATGGTGCTCCTAAATTTACCTTCAACACCATATTAAGAAGCACCTTCATAATTTGTTCCATTCTCCTTTTGCAGTTTTATTCTTTCCATATATCTGTCCCACTTCCTTTGGAATATCACTATTGAATTTATTCCGGGAGTCCTTTCAGGAATCGTGTTCTAGATGCTGAAACAACATGTGATGAAAAGAAGAAAAAAATGCCCTCAATCATTTTTTTTGCATTAATTATATTAACTCTGATTGCCACCCTCTTGCCAATGGAAAAGACTTTCACTAATTTCTATAAAATTTCCAATTAACTGAGTTGACTGTGAAGGAAACACAGCTTCCATAGAGGTTTCATATAATGGAAGCTCATTTTCCTAGTAAATCTCGTCTATACATTTTTTTAGTAAATCTCATCGGCACTTCTCTTTTTCAATATTTTTATTAAATTTTACAATAATAATACAAAAAGTAAAAACCTTATTTATCTAAATATAAAAAGGTAATACGCAAAAGGAAATAATCAAGTAATCATTTAATCAGTTATAACATGTGGCTAATTGAAAAAGATAAAAGAAAAAATTGATACTGTGCTACAAACTCATGAAAAGATTGGGGGAGAAAATGGCACTGTATATGTGTGAAAAGGAAAAAGTGTGTATCATGGTTAATGTGATTTATGGTGTGAAAAAAAAAAACAAAAAAAAGATTGAAATGATCATATAGATTATATAAAAAAAATAAAGGGACCACATAAACTTGAAAAGTTAAAATCTGTTACTTTAGAAGAACATCTGATTTTTCTTCCAAAGTTAGACATGCCATCATGTCATATAACTATTAAGTGTGAGTAGGAGGGACAGCATCTTTCCATCTCATAAATATTGATCGTCTAGCAATAAGGGAAGCAAAATAAACTACATGGGATTGAGGAATAGTTAATTTCAAATCAATTGCCTTAGTGGACCAAAAAGAGCAACTAAAGAATTAGGTATAAAGTTTGCATTAAGAACTAAAGATAAGGTACGAAAGATATCTCTCTAAAATTTGGAAAGATAGGAACAAGACCAAAACACATATAATAAAGTACCTTCTTCAGTCTTACATCTATCACAACTCAAAGAAATAATAGGATAAAATTTAGCCAAATGAATTTTAGAAAAGTAGGCTCAATGTACTACTTTGAGCACATAAAGAGAAGGAATTTACCAATTTTAAGATAGAATCCCATGTAGTATCAGAGAATGAGAGCTGAAAATTTTGCTCCCGTGATTTTTTCATCTTATATGGGGAGTTATCTATCCCTAGACTTTAATAGTAAATCATACATACCTGATATTAGCATTTTTTGACTTAGTTTAAAATTATAAATCATCCCTATCGTATTTATAACAAGATCTTGAGTAAATCTTAACAATAGTGAATTAAAAAAACTCCTAATTTGTAAGTATCTAAAGAAATAATATTTAGGTAATTTAAATTTAAAGGATAGTTGTTCAAATGAAACTAAATTATTATCAATAAATAAATCTTGAGAAGCTTGGATACCCAACTTAAACCATTCATGAAAAGCAGAATCTTGCATAGAAGGTGGAAAAAATAATTAAATAATTTAAGGCTAATAAATAAAAACCTTTTGCAATCCAAAATGTTTTCTAAATTGAAACCAAATTCTCAAAAATAACAAAATTATCGGTTAATTTGGAAGCAGAAAAAAGTAAAGGCACTCCAAATATTGACAGAAGAGAATATTTTTTAATAGAATTAATTTCTAAATTAATCCAATTTGGAGTCCGCATTCCATCCTTGCAATGAATCCAAAAAATGATACATCTTATATAAGCTGCCCAATAATAAAGTCTAAAATTAGGTAAAGCCAAACCACCTTTCTTTTAAGGTTTTAAATGAAAACTTTATTAAATCTGAACTTCTCCAATGTCTTGTGTAACCTTTGGAGAATTTTGCCTGTAAAACCACTTTGAAATTCTTCATATGATTCTGTACAATCAATTCTATTTCACACAAAAGTACTGGAAAAATGCAGCAGACCCCTGGAGGAGGTAAAGATATATTACCAACATTTCAGGCCTGAGCCATTCGTCAAGGAAAAGGTTTTGTATCTTTACCTCCTCTTAGGACTGCGGGGCCTGCTGCGTTTCACCAGTACTTTTGTATATTTGCTACAGTCACAACATGGACTGCCTAAAGAAAGCTCTTGGTGCCTGCCACATTGACCACGCCAGTGGGCTGATATCGCCTCAAACCGTGCATCTTGGCGCCTCACAGTTCGGCGGGCAGAAACCTCCTTTGAAGAAGACTGCAGAGCCCACCTCACTGACAAAAGACAAAGGAGGAAAAACCCAACACCCAATCCCAACCCACCAATTTTCCCTTGCAACCGCTGCAACCGTGACTGCCTGTCCCGCATCGGACTTGTCAGCCACAAACGAGCCTGCAGCTGACGTGGATATTACCCCTCCATAAATCTTCATCCGCGAAGCCAAGCCAAAGAAAAGAACAGTCACAACATCTACAAGCTTTCTTGTTTAACTTTATTTCACAATATCCGATACCCTTGGGTGATCTTATTCAACAAGGATTTTTCTTTGACTTGAAATAAATAGTTGATCTTTCAATGACCACCTTTTGGAAACAGAGTTCTGGATTTCACTATTCATTTGGTATAAAAGTCATTCCAAATTTAACTCATAAATCATCCCATTTGATTTTTAACATAATTTCCCTTTTCTCTTGATACCTCAATATATTAATTTCTTTGCATCCGTCCTTTTGAATCTTTTTATTATTTCAAACCTCATGATTAACTTTATACATCACTTTTATAAACACTACATTTTGAGGGCATATTTATACAATTATAATTTAACTCTTAAACCAGGCTGGTGTTTTGAGATGCTAGTGAATTTGCATTTTATTACCATACCCAACGGCATGTTTTAGAGGTTCAATACTGCACATACACAAGACTGACTCAAGTTCTATGGCTGAAACACAGATAATTTGAATGTTTTGGTATGAACCTTGGTTCCAGCAAACATTTTTTTCCTGTCAATATGTAAGTTGTCATTCTCTGGGCATGACCAAGTGTCTTAATCAAGGGAAATTTGGTACATTTTTAAATAGATTTCTGGAATATTGGTGATTCTTGCAAGGCCAGCATTTATGCCCATTTTCTACTTGCCTTTGAGAAGGACAGCATGGACATACAGTCATAAGGCCTCTTTCTATGAGGTGTGTCCTTCAAGAACTATCTTGCTAGTGAGAGCACAGCACTGCCTAGTTATGAGGTCCAGGAAGTAGGCAGTAATGTTGAATGAACTGATGTATTTCAAAGTCAGTGTTGTGTGAGTTTAAATTTCAGTTGAATTTTATACTTAGTACTGTGATGAAGGTTCTTCTGCAAGCAATCTAACAGGCTATCTCTAATGTTCATACAGCCACATAAAGAGTGCAATTTATAGAGTATTGCGTTAAAAAGAAAAGAAAAATCAGTTGGTACCAAGCAAGGAATGTATAATAGCACTGTTGTGGGATTCATTCACGAGCTTGATGACTGCAGGGAATAAACTGCGTTTAACTCTGTTGGTGTGTGCTTTTACACTCTTCAGCCTTCTCCCCAAAATGGGAGGAGGTGGGAAAGGAGAAGAGGGTGTATCTAGGGTGTGGTGGGTCCTTCAGAATGTTTGCTGCCTTTCCTGGACAGTGAGAGATCCAGGCAATGAGATCTGTGATTTGTAGATGGTGAAGATACTTTGGAGGTCAAAGGATGAATCATGGACCTGCCTTGGAGCCAAAGTGGGCCAGTTAAGTTCCTTGTCAATGGTGACCTCCAGTTCATTGATGGTTATCTGATTGAATTCAGAAATGGATGATTTGGCCCTCAAGCATTTGGATTATGATTTCCTGACACTTGTTGCTGTGAATGTTACATGACATTTATCAGCTTCTGCAGGTAAGAACTACATTTTCTGAGGAGTTACAAAAGATGTTAATCAATAAGCATCACCATTTAGGATGGAAGAAAGATCACAGAAAGAGCAGCTGAGGATGGATGGACCTGTGACACTGGCTTAAAAAAACTACTTCAATGTCCAGTGGTTGTGGTAGCTGTTCTGTGATATCTACAGGGAGCAATACTTAAAGAGGGCCCAGGTAATGGTTGAGTACTATTACCATCCAGCCTGCAGCATCTTTGAGACACTGCCTTCAGGACCTATCTTAAAAACCAGGGCAGCTGGGTTGAGGAACAGTTCCTTCCCACAGGTGATGAGACCGTTTCCGAACAATCCGAGAAAGCCATAAATTATTCTTATATATTTATTTTGGATCACTATGGGAATATCTTCTTTGTGTGTTGGGTATACTGTGTGTCTGTGTGTGTGTGTGTACTATAGTCCACAGATATACCATTTCATCAGGTTGTACACAATCAGATGACAATGATCTTTAACTCAATGAGCATGGCCATTTGTAGCGCCAGGTGCTGTTAACCATTTCTTCCATTGATCATCACCTAATTTTTCCATTCCTCAGTGGCTTCCAAATATAAGCAGTCCTTCGCTGTAGTCTGTTGAATTGCCTGTGACTCCAATGTTTTGTCATGAGTCACCTCATCTTGATCCTTTGTGTTGTTATCTCAAGGTAGCTGCACTGCCATTTCAAAAATTTGTTTTTTCATGGCCCAGAAGTAATTGGTGTTTGGGGTTCATTTGCATTGTCTCCAGATTTCCTTGTGCGGAAGTATGCTGCCTCTTGATGCGGGAGAATGATTTCAACCTCCAAGTCTCTTGTTTCTTTGTGGCTGTTCTTTTCAAATTTGAATAATTCAGTTTTATGTTTCCTGACAGTGAGTCAAGATAGTGCTGATTCACGGCCGATACGGCGTCTTAATTTCATCCGTCTGCTCATGCTTTACACCAGAAAGTTTGAGCCGACTGATCCCAGAGAGGCACTCCAATATTACTATTTCCTCAGGTAACACTCTGATTATCTTCTGTATTTAACTCTTCAAAATATTTTAGTTTCCTTTTAGAAAACTTTCAAAAACAGACTCCACAAACAACAAAACACTTTATTTTGCTTTTTTTTTAAAAAAACATTTTCAAGTGTACAACCAACCAACTCTATGTGCAAAATATATTCTGACGGGTCAATGTAAATCTGAATAATAAATGTGAATTAGAAATGAATGGAAATCCAACTTTATATACATAGTAATGTAATCAGAGGCTTTAGAATTGCAAACCATTGTTGCTAAGATGACAATCAATAGGCGACATTACTTGGCATGTATTCATTATGTGCATTATATTTTCAATTTTTGATAGGCCATTTTAGTGCCAGCAGCATCTGACAATGTAGGTACTGATGCGTTTTGAGCTTAACATCCTTGATAGAAGGTGATGATCAAAGAAAAATTATCTGTGCTTTTGCATGACATTGATGAAAAGTGACAATGTTCATTGTAAAATTCCTGTCAAGTAAATGTAGTAACTTCTAGCTATTTTTTTTCCTGTGTGTAGATTTTCAATTTTCAGATATGTCCTGTTTCAGATAGATGAATGATTTGACTGACGTCTGAAATAGTAGTTAACTTCTCCAGCGTCAAGGATGTGAATGATGTGCAGAAGCAGGATGGTGGTGTTCAATCCGTTGCATTTCATTATCATTGAAACCATTTCAGGCAAAATAATTTCAGAACTGCTGAAGTCCAAAGGAATGAGCACCTAGAAACATCTTTCCAACTGCACAACGTTTTCTGTAATTCAGCTGTCGATTTCAGATTGAGATTCATTACAATTCGCACGTTTTTTTCTTACAGAAATGAGACCGACAGTCAAGGAGAAAACATGTTCATGCGATGTGTCAGTGAGCTTGTCATTGAAAGTCGAGAGGTAAGCATTATTCCAACAGACGTGCTGGTGCTGCAGGGCTATGTTGTTTCATACATATCATTTTTATAATTTTAAAATGTTTTCTTTTTCAGTTTGACATGCTACTTGGACGATTAGAGAAAGATGGCAGTCGTAAGGTGAGATGAGATTTGCTTTCTTTCAAGATATTTTCTCCTTTTTACTACCTTTTAATTATGGATGAAATTCAGATAAACTATTTTACTGCAACCAGATGTGTATCTTGCTATATATAAATACACTTTCTAAAACTAACTTAATTCCCTTGGTTATGATGCTCTGATGGTGATTATTTTTCCTTTTACTGATTCTCCAAAAGCAGACATTGGAATATTGTTACAAGTAATTTGGTATCCAAAACAATTAAATGTCCAGGTAATTGGGTAAGTCTATTCAATGAACAACAGTGGGTTGCCTGCCCACAGAGACAGCGCTACCAACTCTATTCATTGCCCACAAAGACAGCGCTACCAACTCTATTCATTGCCCACAGAGAAGGCGCTACCGACTCTATTCATTGCCCACAGAGACGGCGCTACCGACTCTATTCATTGCCCACAGAGATGGCGCTACCAACTCTATTCATTCCCCATAGAGACAGCGCTACCGACTCTATTCATTGCCCACAGAGACGGCGCTACCGACTCTATTCATTGCCCACAGAGATGGCGCTACCAACTCTATTCATTCCCCATAGAGACAGCGCTACCGACTCTATTCATTGCCCACAGAGACGGCGCTACCAACTCTATTCATTCCCCATAGAGACAGCGCTACTGACTCTATTCATTGCACACAGAGACGGCGCTACCAACTCTATTCATTGCCCACAGAGACAGCGCTACCAACTCTATTCATTATCCCTCTCTGCTCCCCATATCTGAAATATGGAGTTGCCCTGCCTGCCTTTCTATAATCCCAACCCATCTGTCCCTTCAAAGAAAAGGAACAAATTGAGAGTAATTGTGGAGATCAGCTAATTTAGCATGGAACAGACTAAATCTTGAGATTCTATTAGCCTGTGTGGTTCAGTGGCATGTCCATCACTCCTTGGCTCCATTGAAGAAAGGGTATACTTGCTGTTTAGAGGTAACAATACTTGCAGTTTAGAGGTAACAATAGCACTGAAGGAGGGATGTTCTTTCAGAGAATGCATGCAAAGATTAATCAGCTTTGCATTAAATGCTATCATTTACCATATGTACTCAGATAATTATGGTTGAAAATTTCTAATTTTTTGAATGGTTATTGATGATACAATCTCTACAGTTAGAAACAATATTCTCTTATTTAATATTACAAGAAGAATCTAAAGTGAGATTCAGTTTGCAAATTTTGTTTTTTTACTTTGATCACAACTAATGGTTAGAAATTGTTGCTGTAAGTATGAACCAGGACTGGTAAACTGCACAACTTTAGAATAGAGTTTAAGGCCCTATTTAAATGATAGGACAAGGTTGAAGAAAGTTGCAACAGAGTTGTGGATATAACGTTCAAAATTGTAGAAAATGAATTTTAATTGTGTATCATTCGCAGTAAGTAAGTAGGCTTAATTGTTTTCAGGTGGAATCATTTTAAACTACATAAATTTATGCTCTTTGAGCTGGTGTTCATACTGCTGTTGCCTTGTAGCTCCCATTGAGAACCAGTTAAAGTTTATTAGCTATTATTTTAGTGAGGGCTTGAATGAGAGGGGAAGTATCTAGTACCCAGCCAAAGTTTGGGGGCTGCATTGCTCTCTCTCTCACAGCAGGCTGGAGCTTGTGAATACTCAATATCTGGCATGATCCAATTCCAGGAGCCAGTCAGATCAGGTCATCAACAAACCCTCAATGGCATAATGAATGAGCACACCACAACTAATGCAAGCAATTTCCCACACTCTCACTACCTTTCACAGTTGTTGATTCAGGCCTGTAAAGGGGATCACTCCACTTGCACTTTCCGTCACATAATCACTCCCCTCTTTGCCATCTGAAGCACAGAGACTTAGTGGGCGCAAGAGAGAATAAGTTAGCATGGCAGAAAGCATGCAGAACTTCAAGTGGTACTAATGGAGCTGAGCCATAATGTTGCTGAATTCTCATTTTCACCAGAGATGACATTTAGGTATTGGTTTAACCCTGACAAGTATCTTAAAGGAAATTGACCAGTCAGAAGCTCTACAACTGCAGACGTTTCAACAGTTTGATTTGGAGTCTTTGGCCATTTAACATTCATATTCTTAAATTTCTGAATCATTGCTTTCATGACATAGTTTACATAACCATTAATGCTTATATGGCAGTCTAATTAAACTGACTTTTTAAAAACTAACTGTTGATACGTATCTTTGCTATGTAAAGGACACTGTTTGACCTACTGAGTTTTTCTGTTTTACTTTTGTCGATACATAGCATGTATACAAAAAAAATATTATTTTCACTCATTGAGTATGTTTTCATGCAATATCAAATCAGGTTTATCAAAAATTAGAAAGAGAGAGTGCTAGCAAAATAAATGCTATTCTCAATAGAATATATACAGTAATGCTGTCCCAGAAGGACCCTGCCCACAATGTTTTCAGTTCCCATGTTAGGCATTCAAATGCCATTTCGCGCTGTTTTACAATAAGCTTTGTAACTTAGAATGCCATTGAAAATTTCAGTAAAGTTTTTAAGTATGATGCAAATTTCAGAATGCCATTAATTTTACTGAAAAATCATTCTTTTTCTGATCAGCCTGGCATAATTGACAAGTTTAGAGGAAACACAAGAGCTGTAATCAATAAAGTGGCAGCAATAGCTGAAAATAAGGGCCTTTTTGAAGAGGCTGTGAAGCTTTATGATCTGGCCAAGGTAAGCAATTAATTACCAAATTGAAAATGCAAGATAACAATTTCCTTCCAAACTACATTTAGATTATGGATTTATGGTACCATATCGACTTTATTAACTTCATCACATTTATTGTAGTAAATTTTGAATTAAAATACTCTGTATAAAATTGTATTTTTAAATCTTTTGCGTTGTTACAGCAGCTACACTGCTAACTGAAGGATCGCACGACCAGATGGGTTGAGTTCAGTGAGCAAAAACTGATTTATTGCAGGCTGCCTCACTGATCTTATACTCCCAGCCCGGACCTGGCTGAGAACCGCGCTAGGGGGCCCCGATATCACCGGGGCATTACATGGGTCCCCAAGCGCAGGCTTCTGAGCCCAGTGCCGAGGTCGGGAGGAAACCCCCGACGGCGCCATTTTGGCTGGCTGCCCTGCCGCATGCGTGACAAGCGGGGCCGGTTCTCCTGCCTAATGGCGTACTGCCACACAGCTTCCCCCAGAACTGGCGCCAATGTCCTTATTTGCTGGCCGGCCTCACTTCTTGGGTTGGGCCACAACTACTGGTTCAGTGGGGTCGAGGTGGGCTGGCTTTAACCTGTCCACTGTAAATAGTTCCCTCTTACCTCCGATGCCCAGTGTGAAAGTGGATCCTGAACACTGGACGACTTTGTATGTGGCCTTTCATATGGTCTTTGTAGAGGTGCTGTGGACGGGCCCCGTCTGATAAAAACGTAACTCTGTGGAGTACAGCTCACTGGGGACGTAAGAGGCCCGTGTGCCATGCCTGGGCAGCGGTGGGGGTGTGATGGAGTCCAACTGGGCTCGGAGGCGGGGAAGTAGACCATGTGGTGACTGCTGGGGGTTGTGAGGTGCGTTGACGAACTCACCAGGTAAAGCTAACAGTGCACTGTAGACCAGCTCAGCTGATGACGCCTGTAGGTCTTCTTTGGGTGTCGAGGGGATGCCCAGGAGCACCCAAGGCATCTCGTCCACCCAGTCGGGGCCGGTGAGGCAGGCCATAGTGCCAACTTAAGGTGGCAGTGCAATCGCTCGACTAGCCCATTGACCTGTGGGTGATAGGCCGTGATATGATGTAGCTCGATCCCCAGCCTTTTGGCGAGCTGTGCCCAGAGCGCAGAGGTGAACTGGGTGCCCCGATCACTGGTGAGGTGGTTCAGGACATCGGGATTGCCTCCGGCCAACGAGTGGTGCGGTCTACCATTGTGAAAAGGTAGCGGTTACCTCGGGAAACAGGTAAGGGTCCGACGATGTCCACATGTATGTGGCTGAACCATTCCCGGATGTGTTCGAAATCTTGTATGGGTACTCTGGTGTGTCTGTGTACCTTGGAAAGCTGGCAATGGGTGCAGGTTCTGGCCCAGTCCGCCATCTGCTTCCAAAGCCCATGCCAGACGAAACAATCTGCCTCCATATGGACCGTGGACCTGATGGAAGGGTGGGAAAGGTCATGGATATGGTGGAAGATTTGCCTGTGCCACTGTTGGCGAACCATGGAGACATCGCACAGGATGGTGCCCTCACCGTGAGGAGTCGGGAGGTCCTGGAACCGCAGGCCCATGATGGCAGACCTGAGGGCCAGCGTCTCCTTATCAGACTTCTGGTCCCGGACGAGCTGGTCGAAGTCGAGGCCAGTTGTCAGCGCGCAACTGGCCAGTCATGAGAGTGCGTCAGCGACCATGTTGTCCTTCCCCACCTTGTGCCGAATGTTGGTGGTGAACTCCGACACAAAGGAAAGGTGACGCTGTTGGTGGGCCGACCAGGGATCTCTTGCCATAGCAAGCGCCTGAGTGAGGGGTTTGTGGTCGGTAAAAATGATGAAAGGCCTCCCCTCCCAGAAATAGCGGAAATGACGCACCGCCAGGTACATGTCCAACAACTCACGATCGAAAGAGTCATACTTGTGCTCTGGCGGGCGAAGGAGTCGACTAAAGAATGCCAGTGGTTTCCACTGTCCGTTCACCTGCTGCTCCAGGACAGCGCCAACGGCTGTGGCAGAGGCATCAACGGAGAGCACCATATGCAGGTCGGTGCGTGGGTGGATGAACAGGGTAGCCTTCGCGAGGGCATCTTTCGTGGCTTTGAATGCCCTGCTGGCCTCTGGAGTTAAGGCGAGTGTCATGTCTTTGGCCACGATGAGGGCGAAGAGCTGCTGCATGATGCACGCAGCGCCTGGAATGAAGCAGTTATAGAAATTGACCACACCTGTGAACTCCTGTAGCCCCTTAAGGTTGTCCAGGCATGGGAACTCCCTGATTGCAGCGACCTTTGTAATGGCAAGTGTGGCTCCTTCGGCCATGATGGTATGGCCCAGGAACTGCATGGACTCTTTCCCGAACTGGCACTTGGCTGGATTGATCGTTAGGCCGAAGTCAGCCAGTCGGGAGAAGAGGGTGTGCAGGTGAGACTTGCGTTGTGCCCAGTCTCTGCTGGTGACAAGGATGTCGTCCTGGTAAATGAATACGAAATTCAAATCCCTGCCCACTGTGTCCATAAGACGCTGGAAGGTCTGGGCGGCGTTCTTGTGCCCGAACGGCATGCGTAGGAACTCGAACAAGCCGAAAGGGGTGATGTTGGCCGTTTTGATCGAAGGGTAGTTTATGTTGGGTTCAAAGATGTTTTGACCTGTGGGGGTCACCAATTGTAGCGGCTGCTACACTGCTAACTGAAGGATCGAACAACCAGATGGGTTGAGTTCAGTGAGCAAAAACTGATTTATTGCAGGCTGCCTGGCTGAGAAACGCTGGGGGGCCCTGACGTCACCGGGGCGTCATGTGGGTCCCCAAGCGTGGGCTTCTCAGCCCAGTGCCGAGGTCAGGAGGAATCCCCTGACGACGCCATTTTGGCCGGCTGCCCCACCGCGTGCATAACAAGTGGGGCCGGTTTGCCTGCCTAATGGCGTACCGCCACAGGGTCTATGAATTTCGTTTGTAAATTCCCCGAACATTGGTATTCAGAGTCTGCAGCGAGTGGTCATGATTGTGTAAACTTTCTTGGGGAATCCTAAGACAAAAAAGACTCACAATTTAACTGAGCAAAAGCATCCTTGCTCAACTTAATTGTTGCATTAATAGCATGGCTCTGATAACAAATAAGTTGGGCTTAAAACAGAAAGGGAGGCAGATATTTTGTCGGGAATTCTGGAGCTTAAGCCATTGGTACTTAAAGCGTGCATGGCAGTGATAAACAATCACATCTGAAGGTACCCAGGTATCTCATAAGCCAAAGAGGGCTGGAGAATAGAGGTAGAGAGAAACAAGACAATTGAAAGACTTGTAAACAAGAATGAGAATTTGAAGTTCAAGGTGCAGTTTAACCAATTATGGGGCACGAAGCAAGTGGGTAATGGATGAGTGAACTGATGTAAGTGAAGATATGAGGAGTGTATTTTGGAAGACTTTAAATTTATAGAGTGAAACACAAAAGTCTGCAGGTGCTGTGATTGTAGTAAACAATGCAGAATTGCTGGAGGAACTCAGCAGGTCTCACGGAGTCCATGGGAGTAAAGATATATAACCAATGTTTCCAGCCTGAGCTGCTCTTCGGTTCCTCCATCACTTTTGTGTTTTTACCCAAATTTGTAGAGAATTGTTGTTTATATCAATGATTTGGATGATTATGTGGTAAATTGGATCAGCAAATTTGCAGATGACACAGAGATTGGAGGTTTTGTGGACAGTGAGGAAGACATCACAAAGGTGTGATATGATGAAAGGCAGATGAAATTTAATGCAGACAAGTGTGAGGGGTTGCATTTTGGAAGGACAAACAAAGGGCACTGAGGAGTGCTGTAGAACAGAGGAATCTGGGAATACAAATGTCAAGAGAGCTTTTGGGATTTGGCTTTCATAAATCAAAGTATTGAGTATAGGAGTTGGAATGTTAAGGTAAAATTGTATAAGACATCGATGAGGCTAAATTTGGAGTATTGTGTGCCGTTTTAGTCTTTACAATTTAATTTGGGGAAATTTCTGTTCACCTGGTTCTGGATGTCTTACACTGATAATTTAGGGACTTTTCAGGTATAAAGGGAAGATACATTAATGTGAAGACTGACAGCATGTTTTTTGGGTGATATTGCGAGGAGCAGCATAGATGAGAAATAAGAAGGGCCAAGATTAGAATTTGGGGGATTATCAAAGCTAATGATCGGGTGTGGGTAAACCAGCCATTGCTGGAGACATCCTGCATAGTTAGAGAATGGAGCCGGGGGGATTGGAGTGAGGTTGTGGAGGAGCATAGTCTGGTCAACTGCAATTGCAAAGTTAATAATGACTTTGATAATGCTGTTTTCAGTCATGTGGCAAGGGCATTGAGAGAATTAAATAAAGAGTTCTGGATAAGATGAGCATGAATTTTCAAGGTTCCAATACTTCAAAGGACCGTGAAGAGGAAAGGAAGATTGAAGATTGGGCGTGCAATGGCAGAAAAATCAGGTTTCTTTCATTTTAAGATGGGGGAATAAGTATTAACATTCTCAACATAAATGAATGCCAGAAAAGGATTTAGAATAGTTGAATGAGAATGGGGTTGAGAAAGCTGAAAGCACTCCCACATGTGAAAAATAAAAGCTGCAGATACTGGAAAACTGCAGCAGTACAGAAAATGCTGGAGGAACTCAGCAGTTGAGGGTAGCACCCAATGGAAGGCAAAGGATGGTCATCGTTTCGGACCAAAGCCCAGCTATTCTTGATAATGGGTATCGCTGTAATCAAAAGAAACTTTTTCATATTATCCCCGTATATTATGATACCTGACAACTGTGGTTGATGTTGTGGAGAGCTGCGCATACTCAGTTTGTATACGAAAATTAAAATAATCAGCAGACCTGGTAAATCAGTGGCATTCTTTTTTCCAGAATCCTGATAAGGTCCTGGAACTGATGAACAAATTATTGAGTCCTGTGATACCACAAATCAGTGCTCCCCAGTCCAACAAAGAACGACTGAAGAACATGGCACTTGCCATCGCTGAAAGGTAAGAACTGCAGCTCCTGCTAATGTTTTTCTCCTCATCTATCCACATAATGGAAAAGATTAAATAAATTTTAAATGCATTTTTTACTCCTTATCTATGGATCATGAATATTCTTTTTCTCTTACATATATGTTGTTGTTTGTTCTATGGATTTATTTATCATGAGCACGTCATTAGTATTACTTGAACTTGCCAATCAAATTTACTAATAATTATTTTCTTTAAAGCAAAGTGACTAGAAGCAACAACCACATTTGATAGAGTTGTCAATAAAATAAACAGAGCATGTGAAATTGACAAGAAAATACATTTTTGGATATATTGGCTTGGAGATTTGACTTTTAGTGCCTAACCCCAGTTATGTTTATTGCCTGCTTATTATTAATTTATCCATTAATTTACACCAATAACTCTTAGGATGTGGAGAGATTTGTACGATGCACTTATCCACAATTTTTCTATAGATTACTTGCACTTCTACAATTTTCGTTACATATAGGGAAACATCAACTGTTTTGAAAGACAATATGGAAATCTGGTCTCAGAAACTGAGAGCTTATGCACAGTGAAGTGCAGATGCTGAGATCTGAAACAAAAAAAGTCCTGGAAACAACCTGAGAGTCAAGTTGCATGGTTGATATTAAAGATTCAAGGTTATTTGTCAACTGGAAAAATAATAAAACAAATTAGTGTTATGTTACAGAGAGCCTGGTGAAGGAATAGGTGAAGCAAGAAATGCCAAACAACCGAGAGAGAAAAATGGAGCTGAATTACAAACCAAAATGGTTGCTTTTAATTAAATTCTGATTCTGAGAAACCAATTTACCTGTTGAATTTGATGTAGAATCTCTAAGGCTGCAAAATGCCCAAACAGAAGATGTTCACACTCAACCTTATAATTACGAAAGAGGCCACAAGCAAAGTGGGAGGGCAATGAGAATTAAAGTGGGGCTAACAGAAACCTCATAGATTGAGCATGTCTCCAATGAATACAACAATACATTGTGATCACTGAACACAGTACATTAGATTAGAATCATGGCTTCGCCTGGAAAGATAGTATGGGTCTCTGGAAGGTGAGTAGAAGAGAAGTATAGAGGCAGGTCTTGCATCTTCTGTGGGTTCATGGAAACAGAAGAGTGAGCCAGTGAGTTGCAAAAGGAATGGTCTTTTCTGAATGCTGAAAGGGAGAGGGCAGAGGAGGATTTGTCCCAGACTGTGGTCTGATGGCACGTTGTGAAGGATAAACAATTGAAGCAGCAGACAGTGTGGAAGAGGGGAACTCTATCCTTGCTCTACCTGGGTAAACAGGGTATGAGGGCTGAGGTACGTGAAATAGATCGGATTTAGTCAATGGTTCTGCCAACTATGGTAAAGCCATGATTCAGGAGAAAGGAAGACATCACAAAGGTGTGATAGGCCGTACAATTGGAGAGGAGGAGTCCTTGTAGGAGGCAGAAAATGGAGGTATTTTCAAGATAGCCGTGAGAGTTACTTGTCTTGTAATGGCTGTTTGCTGCTAACCAATGCATGAGATAAAGGGAGAGGGGGAAGGGAAGTCAGGCAGGCCATGTGAAAATGAAAATAGGGTGGAAATTGGCAGCAAATATTGTATTTTTGACTTCTGTACGTGTATGGGAAGCAGTGCACCAGGGAAAGAGCTCTGGGAAGGGGACCCACGATGGACTGAAATAGAGACCATTCCACTTATCCCACAAAAAGATAGACTAGATGGGCCCACCCAAATTACGTTCTACTGGAGAATATGAGTGGAGTTGAAAGAGAAGTAGTTCAGTGTATGTATGAATGAATTGGGACTGCATTCAAGGAGGAAGTAGAGGATCTTCAAGCAACCCTGCTGTGGAAGAGAGGTGTAAGTATGAGTACATTCATGCAAAATACAGTTGGAAGTTAATGAACAAAAACTGCAATTGGTCGAACAAACTGATCGAGAGATCCAGAATCCTGAAATGGAGTGAATTCATCATACACAGGAGTATTTGGTGGAGAAGCAGCATATCTGGAGAAAAACAGGCAAAAATGTGAACCCTTGATGTCCAGGATCATGTTTCTGAATGCCCCAAAGTGCCTCAGATGAAAATAACTCCTAAACCAAAAGATGGGACATCAGAGGAGGCTGGGTCTTGAAACAAGGTCCGTGGAAGAGCTAAAAACAGGGAAGGGAATCGGTGTGGCCAAAGCATAAATGTTGTGTACAGATGGCCAAAGCCAGAGGAAGGGAAAGATCAGACAAGCAAGGTGGTGGTAAATGTAAAGGAAGTATGGAAATTATAAAAGTAAGTTTGGCAAGGACATAGTGAGATTTAAGCAATGATCCATGAAGTAAAGAAATCCATGTCACTCGGGTTTGAGTAATGTTTTTGTTGGGATAACTTTTGTTTTCTTATGATAGGTATCGCAATCAAGGAATTGCCACTGCAAAATCTGTTGACAGCACTTTCTATCTTCTGCTGGATCTGATTACCTTCTTTGATGAATATCATTCTGGCAATATTGACCGAGCATTTGACGTGAGTTACTTGTGCTTTCATTTCATTAAAAGGTAGTACATTTTATTTCCCTCCAATATACCATATATACTCATGTAATTGTCAACCCCTGCCCCCCCCCTTTTTTTTTTTTTTGGATCAAAAATCGGCTGCTTTTCTATGACTCGTGTAAAAGCCTTGAATGCCCGTCCATCTGAGCTTCCGACACCCTGACAGCAGACATTTGCCCTGGCTTCCTGCCTACTGGAGGTCCAAACACCCCAGCCACCTGCCTGTGGAACTCCCGACCACAGACCTACCAATGGTCCCAGCCACCCGAGCTCCCGACACCTTGAACTTCGCAGGTACTTACTGCAGTCAAAGGTTTGGCCCATGTAAAAGTCAACCCCACCCTTCCCCCACCTTTTCAGCCCGAAATAGTGGTCCAAAAAATTTGACAATTACAATTATATATGCCGGGGGAGGCCAACCTTTTAATTTTTAATTTAGACATACAACACAGTTACAGTTACAGGCCATTTCCGCCCATAAGTCCATGCCGCCCAATTAACCTAGACTCCTGGATCGTACTCGTAGCCAAAATGGCCTGTTACCATGAAGAATGTCTAAATTAAAAAATGAAAGGTTGGCTAACCCAGTACATACAGTAGTTCCTTCCAGAAACAAACGTCAAGGCTGTTTACAAGCAAGAATGATCCACATTGCCTTTCTGTGGTTAGGAAGTAGGTTTAAAAACAGACCAAGAGGGCTCTCCTTCTCCACATGCAGGTCGCAACTCATGATATGGATTGTTTACTTTGCCATTTATTTGGTTGTAATGTTGATCAGGGTAGCTCTTTAATAAAGTGAAACACTTGAAAAAGGACTCAGGCCAAAATTCTCGGCAATACACCTTTGCTTTTTATGGACACGGAAAGACAGTTGAGTTCCGCCAGCATTTCAGTGTGTTTTTAACAGTTTAATGGGTATATATTCTGAATGATAACTATTTTACCCTAGCTTTCTTTCTGCTTTCATTGTACATTAACTGTGATCTCATTAAAGTCATTCCTTAGCTCAATGAATAGCTGAAAAGATTTCAGGGGACAGGTTGTATTGTTATTATCATGTTCCTACAGCAAGCATGGCATCACTGTAACAACAATGCTCCAGAAATTCAGCAGGTCAAACAGTGCACCTTGTATAGCAAAGATATACCCTTCATCAAGGTGTGGAAAAATATCAGCAGGGACTCAGTTTGTATCTCAGCCTGAAACGTTGGTTATGCATCTTTATCTTTGCTATACTGATTCACTTGCTGAGTTTCTCCAGCATTGGATTTTCACTTCAATCATGGTGACTGCAGACTCTCGTGTTTTACTCATGGCATCTCTCTTTGACTTATCAGGTCTTCTTGCTCATTTTTTATTTCAGTCCAGAGTACTGTGGATCGTCCACAAGGAAGATGAGTTGAACAGCCTTCTCTTTTATTTTCTCATTTAGATCATGGAAAAACTGAAACTTGTGCCACTCAGTCAGGAGAGTGTTGAGGAGAGAGTGACAGCTTTCAAAAATTTCAGTGATGAGGTAAGAAGTTTTTTTTGTTGTTGTTGAAGGGATTAGTGTAGTTTTACATATTTGTGTCTGATTTTTATTGATGTGGAATTCCGCCTGGCCAATGGAGAAGGCTCAGAGACTGAACTTCTGGACCGTCTGAATGCCACTTGAAAAGAATCCTGGGGCTTATAGTTAATTGGATGTCATTGGGCGACATGGGCTCGGAGGCCGACAGGTCTTATTACCGTGCTGTATGTCTGAATTAAACCCATGACAAAATAAATTTGGACTCTATTTATGCAGAAGCTTACCAGACAAATTTAAAAAATCTCTTCTGGGTCAATGCCCGTGTCATATTACTCATAATTAAAATAATCTTATACTCTCTTTGATGCCACTTTATTCTTTCCATCGTGTAACCAGAACTGTACACTGTACTTCTATCTACCCCGACTGTTCTCATCAGTGATTGTCACCTGAGTTTATATCCATCCCAATGCTGATTACAAACAGGCACTTGCAGAGCTGTTTGATATGGTCAGTAAACAAGAGGCTGCCCACCACTAGGCACTATTCAGTGACTTCAACCAGGCCTTTCATAAGAAAACCCGGCCCAGTTATCACCAGCATGTATCCTGCTGTACTAGAGGTGTCAGCACACTTCATCACTGCTACACCAAGATAGGGAAGGCTTACTATTCATTCCTGAGAACTCATTTTGGCAAGTTGAATCACCTGGCTGTTCTCCTTCTGCCTGTATACAGACAGAGCCTTCAAAGAGGCTCCAAAGATCAGAACAGCTAGAAGGTTGTCACAGGAGACTGAAGAATGGTTACAGGACAGCCTCGAGTCAGTGGATTGGGCAGTGTTCAAGACTCAGCTGAGGATCTGAATTATGAAAACAGCTGTGAACGAATACATCTCCACCAACTCGTTCAGCTTTCCCCAACCAGAAGTCTTGAATGATTCTGCTGAGAACCAGATCATAGGCATTTGTCCGTAGATCCAGAAAACTACACAGTAGCAGGTGTAACCCATGAAACGCCATCTCTCGGGTGAAGCAGAGATTCCAGACAAGAATGGAAACAACAAAGGACATCCGACAACTGGCAGGGCCTAAATTACATAACCTGCTACAAAGCCAAATCTGGTGCAGAAGAAAATAGCAAAGCTTCACTCTCAGATGAACTTAATGCTATCTATACCCGATTTGAGCACCACAGCATGGAAGAGCCACTGCACACCCCCATGTCCCCGGTGATCCTCTAGGTCAGTTTCAGAGGATGATATGTGGGCTGGCTTCAGGAAAGTGAATCCAAAATATTGGTGTTAATATTTAATTGAGGCTCTCGCATTCCTTTTGTCCTTCAGGTCTCAGTATAGAAGAAACTTTTAAGTAACAGGTACCCTGTTGAGGGTCCCTTATCCCTTTCCTACTCTTTTTTTTCTGCTTTTCTTTCTTTCTAGGGGGATAGAAGGGGGAGGGATGGTATATTTTTCTTTTTATATGCCACATGTATTTGTATTGAATTGAATTATTTTTTATTATGTGCTTTATTTGTGTGATTTAAAATTTATAAATTAAATTTATAAAATTAAAAGGAAACTGAATCCAAAGAAAGCATCTGGTCTGGATGAAGTACCCATCTGAGTACAGTAAATCTGTGCTGACCAACTGGCCAGTGTATTCACGGATATCTTCAACATCTCAGTCCGGCAGGGTGTGGTACCAACCTGTACCAAAAAGGCCCCAATTGTACCGATTCCCAAGAAGAATGTGGTAATCTACTGAAATGACTACTGACCAGTGGCACTCACATCCACAGCCTTGAAGGTTGAGAGGCTGGTGTTGAAGCACATCAGCTCCTACTTGAGCGGCGACATGGAACTGTTCCAATTCGCCAACCGCAGCACCAGGTGTACCACTTACTGGCTCTAAAGAAAGCTCTGGAACACTTGGACAGCAAAGAGACATGTCAGGATGCTCTTTATCATCTACATTTCAGCATTTAACACTTTAATTCCCTCAAAACTGATCAGTAAACTCCAAGACCAGGGACTCAATACCCCACTGTGCAATTGAATCCTGGGTTTCTCAGGGTTGTATGTGATATCATGTATATACTCTGACAATAAATCTGAACTTTGAAGTACTTCAGGTGTGGCTCAATTAAGGTTCAAATAGAAATTTAACACATCTTTACTGGTTTTTAAATGAGTCCTTTAAAATCAAAAGCAGAAAATACCGTGACCGCTCAGTAGATCAGGCAGCATCTGTGGAAAGAGTATGAATTTGTCTTTTAACACTATCAGATCTTTCATGTCTACCCCATTTAGATTTTTTATCTCTAATTGTCAGGTGACTTAACACGTTTTTACCAAAACGTTGTACTCACTTGTGTTGAATAATGTTGCCAATCATGTGGCTATTCTGCCATGTTCTTTGGAGTTTGTTGGCATGCAGTCCACGATGTGTGCTGTTCCTTTGCGATGCTGCATCTTGCTAGCTGTGACCAACAGTTCCAAAGGAAGCCTTCAATGCCCAGACATTTGACCCAGACTTGGCCTGCACACTAAAAGTTGGGGATTTGCAGATGGACTTAACAGCCCAAATCCAAAAGCTGGGCCCCTTCACTCAAATGTGGCATGACAACAAACTCCTGATGAAGATTAGTCATGAAGACTTGTTCAGGTTGCTTCAGTTATGAAAACAGCAGATTATTAGTTGTAATATTGTTTGCATTATCTGCCACTTGCAGTTGTCTCATTTACTTTCTCCTGGAGTATGAGCTGTGGAGAATGTTCACTAACTCTTGGCAGTACTAATGAGCAGTTCTTTTCTACACAGATTAGACACAACCTGTCTGAAGTACTGCTTGCCACCATGAATATTCTGTTTACCCAGTATAAGAGATTGAAAGGTACAAGCCCTGCCACACCTGTGAGACCTCAGCGTGTGATGGAGGACAGAGACTCAGTAAGATCACATTCAATTACCAGTTGCCCTTTAAGCCACTTAGAAACACTGAACTGTGTCAACTGCATGAACAAATATCTGAGAAACTGAGCATTCCAAAATCATTTAAATGTTATAATGAAAGCATTGTACTTTGACAATTTATAGGTTTATGCCATTTATTTTTTAAACCTATTGACTCAAGGAAGTGGAGAAGAGAGAGGAAAGTGAAAACATCAAACTGGAAAAACTCAAGCAGGTCAAACAGTGTACTTAAACAGGAAAGAGTAAAGTTTCTGTGAGAAATAAAAATTGAACAGGAAATGATTGGCAAGATTTAAAATTATATAATTACGTTTAAGCCTTCCAGGTGAAATATCTCTTTTTGCTATGAATCTGTAGATTTCCAGTTTAAAAAAAAAAGACCTAAAATTTTAATTTGTCGAGTATACATTTGAAATGTTAAACATGGAATGCAGAAGGTAATGTAGTTTGCATTCCATGCATGGACGTTTTGACTGATGTCTGATTCATCTACTTGTGTAGATACACGTGATGGTGATATTATCGGTAACATTCACCCAGACAAACATAGTATTCCTTTGTATTCCTATTCTTGAATAAAAACAATGGATACTCCACCAGTGACAGGAAGAAGACTTGATTTTTTTTTAGACGCATCATTCTTTAACAAAGAGTTTATGAATGTGATTCATGTTGACTTTCACCTTTCTATGTATCAGCATCTCCGTTCAGTTCCATATTGGTAATCATATTGGATTTTGAAGCTTCCTTTTCATTAATCCCTTAATTATGATTGTATATAAAATATCAGCTGCTTGTTTCAATTGGAAATGGTTTTGGTTGCTCTTATCTCTTAAAAATATTTGTTATTCATCTTCTGTGATTTCTTTGCAGCAGCTCAGATGCCAGGCACGTGCCTTGATAACGTTTGCTGGAATGATACCGTACAGAATGGCGGGTGACACAAATGCACGCCTGGTGCAAATGGAGGTCCTCATGAACTGACTCAGTTGAGGAGAGTTGCAATGATGGAATGTAAACTAATGGTGGAATAGAATTTTGTATTCAGAGTTCATTTTGTATTTTTCAAATTGGAAATAAAATTTTTCTTTGCTTAAAATTTGATTTTTACTTTTTGGAAACTCTTGGCCTTGTTCAGTGTAAGATCCAGAAATAAAATAAGGGAGAAATCACAAACCTGTTATTATACATGACTTTGATTTTATTACATTCTGCTAGCCTCTTATTTGAAATACTTGATCGGAAAACCATCTTTTAAATACTTTTCGAGGAATATGTAAGTTCGCTATCCATTCTTGTAGCTCCCTGCAATGTCTTCATTCTTAGTTGCTTCCTGCCCTTCTAATTGTGAGAAAAGAAGGAGAAACTTTTTGTGATTGCAAGCCAGAGCCATTTGGATTACAAAATTGTAAGTGGAGGGTGTAATCCTTTTCAATGAATTACAAATAGCCACAAAAATATATCCCAAAAAGGGTACCTTTCCTTATGTGAACTATCTGTCAGTTATCAAGAATTTGCTGATAGAAATTGGTCACTGCAGTTCCAGTTGATTTTGTTTTTCTTTCAAAGTCCCTAGTATAATTTGCTTATGAAATTACATCCCCATCAAATGGAGTTCTCTCTGCACCATTGTTTCATTTATCCCTCATTTTACTGTTTGACTCAATGATGTAAGGTGCAGATGAATTGCTGCTTTTGGATATCTTCCCTGCTCAGAATCTTGCAATTCCCTGCTCAGAATCTTGCAATTCCCTGCTCAGAATCTTGCAATAGCACATTTGCCATTCAACCTATTGTCCCCGACCAATCACCTGTAAAACCTGACCAGTTAGTCCCAGGATTTTATGCCCCCTTTTTGAGTTTGTATCCAATTCACTTTTTGTAAATTATTATTTTATTGCTTCCGCCACCCTTGTAGCCATCTATCATCATAACTCACTCCATAAAATGATTTCTCTTCCTCCCTCTTTTTGAGAAGAAAATGTCTGAATCTTATTTTGCCTTGATGGAAGTTGCCAACAAAGCCGGGCCATTCATTTTCCATGAGTACATTTGATACAGATGTGATATTGCAGAGATTGAGGTTTTGCATTGAGGAATTGGAACAGATACACCACCACCTATTTGTGACTCCAATTTTCAGCTTTGCTTCATTGAATTCCTCATAAGACTGATTATTGGGACCATTAAATCAAACTTGGAGTGAGCACTGATATGATAAAGACTATGAAATGAACATTGTTTTTATGTTTGGCTAAGTTGAAGTATTTTAAAATGTCTTTGATAAAGTCAGAAAAAGTTCCTTTATCTGTAAATGAACAGCTGAATTTAACTCGGGTTTTGCAGCATCACGGCAGAAGTGCATGAGGATGCCGGACAGATTGACGGCTTGCCATCGATTTGAGGTCGGTATTGGTGCAGCAGCTGGTGTTGTGAATCAGGCCGGCAAAAAGCAACAGCTACGATCCGGCTATTTCACAACACCAGGGTTGCATCATACCACTGGCTTCACTGCAAGATCTGCTGTTCAGAAACGTTTTTTACATCACCTGAATTCGGGTAAGTGAAAACAGCCATATTCTTGTTAGTTCATTGTGTGTAAGGTAACACCTTGTTGTGCAGAGGCATTAGATGGTTGGTCACAAACAATGGTTGGTCACCTTCATTCAGTTAATGAATGGAGGCAAGTATTTTCCCTGTTCAGAGGGACAAACTCAAGAGCATGTTTTACAGGAGTATTTTTGGCTGCCTTTCATTTTTATGGAAAGGTACAGGTGGAAGTGGACAAAGTTGGAAATGAACAACACTTTCTGATCAATTGAGGTGTACTGGCAAATAAAGTCTCAAATAATAACAGTAGCAGCAAAGTTAAGGTTGATAGTTGATAAAATTGAAGGAGCTACAAAATAGGAACAGAAGCTCATCATCTGAATCAAACAAATGACATGTCTCCATTTAATTGTGGCATTTATTTGCCAATCTCTTGTTTGCCTGCTTTTTAGTACTGAATTACTCATCCCCCTCCCCTTCATGCCCAGTTAAAATAGATCATTCCTTTCAATGAAGACTCTTCATTCTCTTCTAGGTGGTGCGTTTCTGCAAAAATCTTCCTTCACCATTTTTTTTTTGAAGTAGATAAATAAATTAAATGCTTTAAATTATCTACTCAGAATAGTTATTTTGTACCAACTTCTGAAGATCGATTTTGCTTTCTATGTTAAATGTTTTTGTATACAAAAGCAAAAAAACTTCATGAAACAGCAGACAATACTAAATGGAACTGTGTGTACTAAAAGTGTGAAAATGTCTATGATGAAAAGGTAGTCAGTTTTGTTCTATTTGTAATGTGCTATTTGAATGAAATAAAACCATTAAAATTTTTGTATGAATCCTGATAATCTGAAAATCTATGTATCATCGCCTACAATTGAGTTAGTCAGAGTTGATCATCAACATTATAAGAATTTAAGATTTTGCATCATCTTTAAACAATTATTCTGCAAGGGCGGCATGGTTGGCATAGCGGTAAGCCCAATACTGTTACAGTGCCAGGACAGGGGTTCGAATCCCGCGCTTTCTGTAAGGAGTGTGTACATTCTCCCTGTGTCCGCGTAGGTTTTTTCCCAAGGGTGTAGGTTAATTGGATGGCAAAGACTCGTGGGCTGAAATGACCTTTACTGTGCTGTATATGTAAATTAAAAAAAAATTTAAATGTAGAAATGTTATATTTAAATTTTATTGAATGCCTATCAATTTGAATATATTGAGTTAACCTTGTAGAATAATTCCTTGAGGTGGAAAATTTTTACTGGAGTTTGTTGGGGACGTGGGGGGGAATACGAAGACCTTTTAATATAAAATATGATTATTATTCACGACTTATGAAATTATGCAAGACATAAAGGAAATAGTCACCTTATTAGTCATTTCATTAGGAGGATTGCCAGCTCTCTCCATAATTTTTCTGATTTGATTGTAAAATTTTGAAGCCCTATAGTATTGAATGCACAAAATCAATTAACCGTTCCCCCTTCGGGCTAAAAAAGAACAGGGCTTTGAATTTTGATTTCGCTTCATTGCTGTGGAGATAAACTGTAGTTCTATACTTTGGCCATTTGATGGCTTCTTGCATTAATTTCTTCTATTGGTCTTCCAGATTGGAAAAAAATAAACTGCACAAGCAAGTCGAGCATTAGAAAATCAGGAGCACTGGGCCTAGATAGTGACACTGCTGCCGCCCCTTCCATAACCTGGATTAATCCTGATTGCTGGTGTTGTCTATGTGGAGTACACATGTTGTTCCTGGGATGATGTGGGGTTCCTCTAGGTGTTCTGGTCCCCCGCATCGCAAAGGCAGAGTTGCTAGATTAATTGGCCATTGCAAATCGCTTGTGTGTTGGGGAATGATAAAATCTCAGGGGAGTTGATGGGAATGTGGGAAAAACAGAATCAGATGGGTGGAAATGGGTCAATGGTCTGCACAGACTCTGAGCTGAAGAACCTGCTTTTCCACTCTGAGATTTAGTCTGTGATTAAACGTGGAAATCATTGGGCCATATAAAGTGATTTATTCCTTGATTATACTGTACTTCTTAAAATGATAGTTTCAAGTATTCTCCTTATTGTGAACAAGCATACAAAATAGAAGTTTCTGTCACTTTGGATCTCAATTTTAAATAAGATAATTTTAGAGAAAGAAAACCAAATTGAGAAGCTGCCATATTAGAATGGTTGCATGGCATTCATCATCTTGCCATATCTTCACCTCCAGTTAACAGACCGTTGAATATGGTCATTAGAGTATGGTACCAATACACAGGCATGTTGTGTGATGACTTCCTCCAATCCTATAGAATGGTCTGACAGCAACTGAATGCGCGCCGGAAGGTTACTGCTGTAAATGCACGCCCATATTTGATAAAGTTTTGGCTCCAACCATCCTGCAGATAGGCACTGTGTAAAGAGGTAAGTTTGTTCCTACAGAAAAAGTACGTGCACTCCACAGAATAGAATAGAATATTTACCTCCTCAGCTGAAATGTGGTTTTGGGGCTAGTCGAGGTATTTTGGGAATCTCATTTGAAAGGATCTGTCCACTTTGCATCAGATATTACTCATATTTGAGGGCCTTTCATGCACTTCTCAGTCAAGCATCAAATCTTCCATCTGGTTATAGTTTTATCATCTCGCTTGCCTTTGCTGAGCAAATTTCTCCAGGCCTGTTTTAATCAAGGTCACATGGGGTCACTTCTGGGTTTCTCTTAAGGCTGATTTCAATTTCCTCTGTTTTACATACAAGTTGCCCTTGTGCAAAGTAGTTTGAACAAGTTTAAAATCTGGCCTCCCATTATTGCTTCTCCAGGTCAGGGAGGTGTATTTTTAATTCGAACGAACAAAGATTTCAATTGACCTTTGTAATAAACTTTTTCTAGTTACAACTGTCCTGGAGGCAGTCAGCTGAATGTACTTGCCCTATTCTTTACCAGTTCCTGTCTGCTGTAAGTTCCTCTCTATAAAAGTCCTGTAGTTGTGCTATGCCCATCATTATTTCCTCACCATCTCACATAGAGCTGTGAGCCTATTCAATGGCAGATCCCACAGGCTCTGAGCAGTCTCCCAACTCTGAAATCAAAGCCATCTCCCAGGGCAGGTTTACCATCAGTACCCTGATCAGCAATGAGGAAGAAGCCACAAACATCTACTGTCAACCTGAGGTCACCTACAGTAGCCTTGACTCCAACAACCTGACCCAAAGCAGCACGTTTTACCTGAGGACATTCGGCTACAACACTCTGGACGTGGTGCCGAGCCATGACTACTATGCCAACACCCAGGTAGCGGGAGAGGGAAAGAAAAACAGACCGACTCTGGCAGACCTGCGCTCGTACATGATGGTAAGTCCACAGTCAGCCTTACTCTAGCTCCCAAGCATCTCAGTATTCCATTTGATGTGTACTTGATTCTAACTTGTAAATCACGTCTGTTTTTGCAAGTTTATTCAAATTTACCCCATTTTTTTGGAATGTATTCCTTTCTCCCAAAGGCTGCCCTTGATATTCAATGTTAATAAAAGGTTCTGGTTTATGTTTCAGACTTCCAGCATCTGCAGTTTTATGGTTTTTAAATTGGCCTTTTGGTTTTCAAATGTCTCACATGAGCTTTAGACTTTTTAACATTGCAGCTCTACATTTAATTTCATTTCAAGTTATTTTCGCATTCAGAATCTTTGGATACACGTGCACTCATTTATTCTTCAAAAATATAAATTGTGATAAAGCCTTTCTATTCTAATCAAACATTAGTCTTGTAAACCATAGGACCATAGAATACTACAGCACAGAAACAGGCCCCTTGGCCCTTCTAGTCTGTGCCAAAACATTTTTCTGCCTTGTCCCACTGTCCTGCAAACAGTCCATAGCCTTCCACACCCCTCCCATCCATGTTCCTGTCCAAATTCTTCTTAAATGTTCAAATTGAGCCTGCATTCACCACTTCAGCTGGCAGTTTGTTCCACACTCCCACCACCCTCTGTGTGAAGAATTTCCCCCTCATGTTCCCCCTAAACTTTTCCCCTTTCACTCTTAAACCTCTTGTTTGTATCTCACTTAGCCTCAGTGGAAAAAGCCTATCTACGTTTACTCTGTCTATCCCCCTCATAATCTCCCATCATTCTTCTATGCTACAGGGAATAAAAGTCCTAACCTGTTTAACCATTCCCTATAACTCATTTCTGAAGTCTGTGCAACATCCTTGTAAATCTTCTCTGCATTTTTTCTATCTTATTGATATCTTTTAGGTGACCAAAACTGCACAGAATATTCCAAATTTGGAGTCATCAATGTCTTATACATCTTTACCATAACCTCCCAACTTCTATACTCAAAACTTTGATTTATGAAGGCCAATAGGACAAAAGCTCTCTTTACTACCCTTTCTACCTGTGCCATCACTTTCAGGGAATTATGTATCAGTATTCCCAAATCCTTCTGTTTTACTGCAATCCTCAATGCCCTACATTTACCATGCAAGTCCTTTCAAAATGCAACACCTCAGACTTGTCTGCATTAAATTCCATCTGCCATTTTTAAGCCCATTTTTCCAGCTGGCCCAGATCCCTCTGCAAGCTTTGAAATCTTCTTCACTGTCCACAACTCCTCCAATCTTAGTGTCATCTGTAAACTTGCTGATCCAATTTACCACATTATCATCCAGATCATCGATACAGATGAAAATCAACAATGGTCTGGGCACCGATTCCTGAGGCACACCTCTAGTCACAGGCCTCCAGTCTGAGAAGCAATCATCCACCACTACTCTCTGGCTTCTCCCATCCAGCCATTGTCGAATCCAGTTCACTACTTCACCATGGATACCTAGCGTTTGAACATTTCTGACTAACCTTCCATGAGGTACCTTGTCAAAGGCCTTACTAAAGTTCATGTAGACAACATCAACAGCTTTTTCTTCATCAACTTTCCTGGTAACCTCCACGAAAAACTACAAGATTGGTTAAACACGACCTACCACACACAAAGCCATGTTGACTAACCCTAATCAGTTTCTAGCTATCCAAATAATTGTATATCTGATCTCTTAGAGTACCTTCCAATAATTTTCCTATTACTAATGTCTGATTCACCAACCTATAGTTTTTGGGGTAACTTTTGGAGCCTTTTTTGAACAATAGAATAACACGAGCTACCCTCCAATCCTTCGGCCCCACATCCATGGCTAAGGGCATTTTAAATACTTCTGCCAGAGCCCCTGAAATTTCTACACTAGCTTTCCTCAAGGTCCAAGGGTATATTTTGTCAAGCCCTAGGGATTTATTAACCCTTAGATGAGAAGCACAAGAGTAACCTTCCATAGGAATTGTAATCGGAGGTAAGCAAAATTGAACTTTTTGAAGAGTTGACTTATTAATCATTTGCTTGTGTATTTAATTAGAAATAGTGGGAGAGTGGTACAACTTATAGAGTTGCTGCCTCACAGTTCCATCCTGATCTCCAGTTCTGCCTTGTGCGGTATTTACCCCTGTTCTTTGGGACACTAAGGGTGTCCAGTGGGTTCTCCTATTTCTTGCCCATCCCAAAGGCACATGATTTGTTAAGTTTATTGGATACTCTAAATTTTCCCAGGGTGTAAATGAGTGGACAGATCTTGGGGGAGTCTAAGGGAATCTGGAAAGAATAAAAATAAGATTAGTATAAGATGGGTGTAGGTGGATTGATGATGGTCTGCCTAGACTAGATGGGGCAAACAGCCGTGTTGTGGGAACTCCATTTAAGCTCAAATAACATTTTAAAACTTTGAATATTGGTGGGTGAAGAATGACAATGGATAAACCATTCCAAATTAAAGACAAGTGGCAAAAAGCCCAATTTTATGAAATTGCAGGCATTATCCCATGAGAGAATGGAGGATCTGGGTACAGGTTGTACTACTTCAATCCAGTAACGTTGGGACTTGGGCATTGCTGGACCACAGACAATTCTGGAAAACAAGAATTGATCCTAAGGGAACGTTTATTAGTACCGACACCATCTTCTGCACCTCCTGGTCTTTTGGATGACATCCTGAAGGGCTACAATACAGCTGAATATAAGAAATTAACAGGACGGTGTCACCGAAACACTTGGCTGCAGTGTAAACAGATTTAGGTGCATTAGTGCTGCTAACAGCGCCGCCCTGGTAGTAGATCCACAAACTAATGGCGGCAGATTCAAAACGTGCCAGACCACACGAGTTGCTGGATCACAGAGTGCTGGATGAGAGAGGTACAACCTGTATATTGAAACCTGACACAATTTGATGATCATGCAAAGAAATAACAAACTACAGATAGGGAGCTGAGATGGATCTTGAGCAAATTATTAAATTAATGAGTCATCACCAAGCCCAGAATGGAAAAAACGTTTTCTGGGATTGAGCAATATGGAGTTCTAGGTAAGATAATGGCTGATAAATAATGTAAAATTTGATGCAATGAAGCTGTCTAAATTAGATCAACATAAAAGTATAAAATGTTTCCAGTACACAATAGGTTAAAGAGAATTAGAACACTAATATTTTCAGCTCTGAACAGTGTTATCTGGTGATATTTTCTGTTTTGAAACCTTGCAGCTTTTTGTTCTAAATGTGTACTGAGAATGGGACGAGGGTTAATCATAATTCTGTACTTAGTGCTCACTCATTCTGCTGCCCAATGGGCACTGATTAATAAATCATGGAAATGATTCCATTGCTTTCCAGGGTACAGAGCAACATTTACCCCACTTGTATGAAAGTAGAATGGATGATGAACAGCAGTTGAGTAGGGATGAAGCCCCAAGGAAGCCTGTCCGATTTGGTTGGATAAAAGGTGTAATGGTACGTCCTCTTCCTATCCAACGTCAAAATAATGCGCTAAATTTTAAAAAAATCTTGACAGCCAATTAGCGATTGGTTGTGAAGCCATTCTTTGACAACACATTTAATACAATCTTCATGGCTATTAATGAAACGATCAGTCATTTACCTGATTATGTTACTCGTGTCCAATTATAACATACTGTGACGTGACATAAACTGGAAGAAAATAACTTTTAAAATCATTTTCATTCTGTTCTCTATATTCAAGGACTTGTAATCCATGAAAAGTGTAAATGCATGTCAGGATTTTTTTTTCCCCCGAGTCCAGGTTTTGTCTTGGAACTGCTATCTTGTTACGTGAATGTAGTAGAATCATTTCAGAGCAGACTTCTCTACAGTTGTGAGCTTATTATGTATTCTCAGCAAACACATCCAGCGTTCTTCCAATGTTGTTTTAGAAAATTGATGACCGATCCTAACCATCTTCATAGAATGTCACCCTTCCTGATAAGTTCACTGAGTAAATCCAATCACATCCAATAGCTGGGTATTAATGCAACCTTTCACACAGATGAGCATTTTAGTAAGAATTAATGTAGATATCAAGTTTGTGGGAGACGCAAGGGAAAAAGATCTACACCAAAATCAGTTCCGTTCTAAAGACAGCTCATCTTTCACATGAATCACCTCATCGTTGGTGTCATGGTTGTCCTTGACCTGATTAGATCATCTTTCACATGAATCACCTCATTGTTGGTGTCATGGTTGTCCTTGACCTGATTAGATCATCTTTCACACGAATCACCTCATTGTTGGTGTCATGGTTGTCCTTGACCTGATTAGATCATCTTTCACATGAATCACCTCATCGCTGGTGTCATGGTTGTCCTTGACCTGATTAGATCATCTTTCACATGAATCACCTCATCGCTGGTGTCATGGTTGTCCTTGACCTGATTAGATCATCTTTCACATGAATCACCTCATCGCTGGTGTCATGGTTGTCCTTGACCTGATTAGATCATCTTTCACATGAATCACCTCATCGCTGGTGTCATGGTTGTCCTTGACCTGATTAGATCATCTTTCACATGAATCACCTCATCGTTGGTGTCATGGTTGTCCTTGACCTGATTAGATCATCTTTCACATGAATCACCTCATCGTTGGTGTCATGGTTGTCCTTGACCTGATTAGATCATGAGTACTACCATTACCCAGTAACTAATGAGTTATGTTCATCCTGATTTTGTAACTGTGGTCATGAGTAAAATGTGAATTCTATCATTCTGCTGAAGCGAAGACAGTTAAAAAAAAAACCCAGAATCCAGCACTTACGTGAATTGGTAGATGCCGGATAAATGAGTTTTCCAGTTGCTTGAGGCTGCCAGTTGCATAAATTTCACATAATGGGGATCTTATGGTAGTAATTTCTGAGTGCTGATACTTCATAGTTAAAGGCAAAAATCAGTTGTCAGATTCCAGTGCAAGATGCAGTCTTACAACCTCTGCAGATTGATTCAATTAAAAATCATCCATTTAACAAGAAATTTACTTACACTACATACGATTCTTGATGCAAAATCATCTGAAAACATTACGCCTTTTAAAAGAACTGTAACTGAGGTTACCTGCTGTACTAACTCCAAATTAATGTTACAATATCCTCCCAGCTGTGAAGAACTAAAATTGTATGCACAGTTTAATTCATTCAGGTCAGTTACAAAGGCCTATTGTCCAGAAAATCAGACCAAAACTCATTTGCCAAGCCTAAAGCAATTCTCATTCTCTTTTACCTAAACTTTCACCTTGGGTGAAATTTTTCAGGAAAGGTATTAAGTTTTTATTTTTAAGTTTGTTTGTCATAAAATATCAAGTACAGCAAGAAGGATTCTTCTGCAAACAGGCCAACAGATTATCTCTAGCATTTCTACTGTATGAGGCCCAGAGGACCCCAAAACCCAGCAGCAATAGAATTTCACCAAGACAAGTGGTTACTTAAACAAAAGTTACTTTTAATTTTCTTTAAGCATAAAAACAGGATCAAACTTTAACTTTATTACTATTAACTTAACCTCACTTAATCCCCTCCTAATTCTACGTGCTCGTGTATGTACTGGGTGTGTAAGTTCAGAAAAGTTCTTTGATTCACAGACCAATCTCACTTCCCACTCCTACAAGTTCACCAGTATCAGGCAATTCTTATACTGTGCACAGAATTTAACATTTATGAATCTTCACCAAGCTTTGGTGTTTGAAAGGTAAATGGTTACTGCTCAGGAAGGTTCTTGTCAGTTTTCAGAGATAGATTTGTTGCTCATTGGACACAAACTGATTCCTTCCATACAGCCACTTCAATGTCTTGCTGAAGAAATTTGCCCCACATCAGGGTTTTCCAGATGATGATCTCTTTCTTTCAGGTCACCACAGAGTTCCTTTTCTGTTTCCCTTATCTCAGGTGAAGCATATACAGCTCTTGTTTGGACCACAGGGGCTTTGAATAGGCTGAACTCAGAACTCACAACCCATCTTCAAAATGGGGTTTCAAACAAGCTACCAGTTTGTTATGCTGCAGAAACCAGTTCATCTCTCTCGCTCTCTCTCTCGCCCTCTCTCGCCCTCTCTCGCCCTCTCTCGCCCTCTCTCGCCCTCTCTCGCCCTCTCTCGCCCTCTCTCGCCCTCTCTCGCCCCCTCTCGCCCCCTCTCGCCCCCTCTCGCCCCCTCTCGCCCCCTCTCGCCCCCTCTCGCCCCCTCTCGCCCCCTCTCGCCCCCTCTCGCCCCCCTCTCCTTGCAAAACCACATTACCTTCTTAGAACAGCAAACTGCATTCAGACAGATTGCGGCACCAGACTTAATCTTCTGAGTCCGTTCATCTGTTGCTTTCCAAAACAGTAATCCATTACCCCACAGCATGTCCAATTAACACTTACTTGTGAAGTCCTTCAGCAAAGCAATTTCCATTGTCTTTATAAAGGCATTGGGAGCCTGGACTGTCTGGCTTGAGCAGAGCTCTGGCATTTTAAATGAGATCTGTGTTGTGAAGTGTTTGTTTGTTTGTGAACTATACTTAATAAAAAACACCACCATTTATCTCCCCAAAGCATATCTATACATAATATAAAATATAACATAATCTGTCACACTACAGCTGTGTAAAGAGGACAATTTGCAGAGTGTAGGATTACAGTGAAAAGGAAGATCAGTTAGCACTAAGCAAGGACATCGTGATGACACCATTATAAGCTTCATTTAAGAGTTTGTTGGTTGAGGGGAAGAAACTGTCCTTAAGCCTTTGGTGGTGTTTTCAACACTCTTGAGCCTTCTACCGGATGGGAGGATGGAGAAGAATGTGTGTCTGTTCTTTATGTTGGCTGCCTTTCCAAGGCAGCAGGAGGTGCAGATGGAGTCATTGGAGGGGAGGGAGGTTTGTGCAATGGATTGCAAATCACTGAAATACAAAGGGGAAGAAGAGAAAGAAACATTACTGAATAGAATGGCTGGAGCAACAGCAGTTCACCGTGTTATGGGCGAGGAGGCTGAAGACACTGTTTAATTGTTTAAAAAGGTTCAGCCGAAGTGCAATTTAGCATTCAAAAGTTATTTTTAAAATGCAACACCAGAGGAGAAGTTCAGTTATATACTTCTGTGGACAGGGGAGCGAGGCCTTGACTTATTTAATAGCTGATCTTACAGAGGTGGAGAAACCTGATCCAGAGCAGATATTTGCAAAGTTTGCTTCTTACCTTGAACCCAAGTCTAATCATAGAATTAAATGCTAGGAATTTCAAGAGTCTGATGAGACTGTTGAACTGTTGATAACTTCCTCACTAGACTAAAAATTGTTGCTGCAAAATGCAGATTTAAGGATATAGAGGAAAGATTAGTTGATCGACTAATATAGGGGAGTGCCCATCCCGAAGTGCAAAAGTCTCTTATAGGGAAGGATAGCTTGAAGCTAGCTAAAGTTATAGACATAGCCAGAGCTGTCAAAGCCATGAGGGAGGACACAAATGAGATCCCTATCTATGCAGATCCACCCACAGCAAAAAGAAGGAAGGGTTGGTACTATAAAGAACACAATCAGAAAAATGCCAGCCCCCAAGATCTGAAGGAAGTGCGGCAGACAACACCCCTTTGATGACCGAAACGAATGCCCTGCATACGGTTCTGAATTTAGAGCCTGTGGTAAAGCAAACCACTGGGTGAAGATGTGGAATTCTAGTATGAAGAAAACAGTAATACCAGTGAAGAAAAAAGACAAGAAGATCCACCACATAAAAGGAAAGAACAATGAGGACTCTGACACCCAGATACTGGACATGGAATCCATACACCTTCACGTGAAAGAAGGAAGCGAGTTGCACACAAGGATCCAGAACAAGCCTACAATATTTAACCTAAAGGTGAAGCGGGATACTGGATCACAAAGCAACGTCCTTCCACTCAGACTCTACCGCCAGATGTTCCCAGAAAACATAATAAAAGGGTATCCAAAAGATGGTTTGTTGGAAACAGCAAATGCCGCATTAATGGCCAATGGTGGACCCATGGTCAAGCAGTGAGGGAGAGCTAAGATCAATGGCTGCCAGAAGGGAAAGAACATCCTCTGTACATTCTACGTGGTAGATGCAGACAGACCAGCAATTCTAGGTCTGGATAAGTGCTGGGATTTGCAGTTGATCTCTGTCAATTGAGATCCAGATGAAGAAGATATCCAATAGGATCAACAGAAACACACAACAAAAAGAAATGATTTCCACAGAAGTACCTGCCAGGCCATGGCTCACAGTGGGAGCAGACTTGTTCACCGAGAATCAAGAGTGCTATTTAATAGTAGCCTGTTTCTACTCTTAAGTTTCCATTCATCAAAAGGGTGAAAGACCTGAGAGCGTCAACTATCACCTCAGAAATGAGAGCACTCCTTGCTGAACAAGGAATACCCAAGCAAGTAATATGTGACAATGGAACACAGTTCACGTCAGAAGAATTCAGAAAACTGGCTGCAGAGTATGGGTTTGTTATCACTACATCAACCCCATACTACCCCAAAGGCCATGGGTTCACACACTAGTTAAATGTCATAAAACAAACGAAGACCCATACCTCCCTCTTCTATCATTATGAGCAATACCTTTAAAGACTGACATGAAGTCCCCAGCAAAACTTCTAAATGGCAGGAGATATAAAAATCTCTGCCAAGCAAAATACATCCTCCAGAAGACTAGAAAGAAACCAGAAGAAGACTGGCTGACATGCAAGAGGAAGGATGCCAGCATTATAACAAACATGCTCAAATATTGCCAGAACTCTTCAGAGGGCAGCATGTGCATATTCAAAAGCCGATGTTGAAAACCTGGACCCCAGCAAAGGTCAACAGAGAAGCTGAGACAGCAAGATCATACGTTGTCAAGACAGACTCTGGCAATCAGCTGAGGAGGAACAAATTTCACATCCAGCCGACACAAGATGTGATGAAGCAGAAAGCTTTAATACCAGCAAAGCCTGCAACACCAATATCAAGTGAGGTATCAAGTGAAGAGACCACAATCACTAATACTGAAACATCAACACAGCAGTTGTCAGGTGAAGCACAACAAGCTACATCACCAACACATGGACCAGCAACACAGAGCCCAACGGTCACAGCAAATCCACAAGATGGCGAAGCAACATACTGCCGCCAGTGTGATATTGATAAGAATTATTTAAAAATAATTGTTTAAATAAACTAGTGTACAAGTTCAATTACTTAAGTTGCACTGGAAAAAAAGTGATAAAGAACACTACATTTTTCTGTATCATGAGAAGGAGGGATGTTATATAGTCAGGATGATGTGAATTATTTTGTAATCGTGTAAGAAGACACCCTTCTCACTGTAGTAACTGTCGGGCACCACTGCGGGGCATATGTATAGGTGAGTGTGTGAACAGTTTCCTGAGATAGTGGAAGGCATCAATAAGTAAAGTCTCTTTTGTATTTTGAATCTTGCATCTCTAAGTTATTTAAGAAGCCTCCCAGGTAACACAGAGACATAGCACAAGCTGTGTTCACTACCTTTTCTTGGCTTCTCCCTAGTTATGAAGTCTGCGACACAGTCAGTAATGTTGAAAGAACTGGTGTATTTCAAAGTCATTGTGGTGTGTGAGTTTAAATTTCAGTTGAATTTTATACCTAGTACTGTGATGAAGGTTCTTTTGCGAACAATGTAAAAGGTTATCTCTAATGTTCATGCAGCCACATAAAGAGCCCAATTAATAGAGTACTGAGTTAAAAAGAAAAATCAGTACCAAGCAAGGAAAGTATGATAGCACTGTTGTGGGATTCATTCACGAGCCTGATGGCTCCAGGGAAGAAACTATGTTTAAATCTGTTGGTGCGTGTTTTTACACTCTTGAGCCTTCTCCCTGAAATTGTGGGGGGGAGGGTGCATCTAGGGTGTGGAGGGGCCTTCAGTATGTTGGCTGCCTTTCCTGGACAGTGGGAAATGTAGATGGAGTCCATGGAGAGGAGGAAGGTTTACCTTTATTTTCTGAGCTGCATTCACTTCTTTCTGTAGTTTCTTCCGACCTTGAGCAGAGCTGCTCCTGTTCCACACCGTGATGCCTCCAGCAGGTATGCTTTTGATGTTGCAGCTGTAGAAGTTGTTGAGAGATGGGGGAGCATACAGATCTTCCTTAGTTTTCTAAGAAAATGGAGGCATTGGTGCCCTTTTCTGACAATCATGTCAATGTGCTCGTCTCAGGTCAGGATATTGGAGATACTTATTCCTAAGAACATAACGCTATCTACTATTTTGATTGCAGCAAAATATGGACAGGGGTGTTGGCTCTGTCCCCTCTCCTGAAGACAATGATCATCTCCTTCGTCTTGCAGACGTTGCGAGAAGGGTAGTTGTCTTGGTATCATACCAATAGACTGATTAATGTTAGTGACAGGAAAAATATAAGGAATAAAAAGTTATGAATGCCAAATTTATTTAATTTAATTATTTTTGGAATTAATATAGTATTATTATTGCTATGTTCCAACCAAGATTCGATGTATGCTGAATATCTGGGGTGTTATTCTGTACTTGCGGTTATCGTGGATCACTGCTCAGGCTGGAATAGGTAAGGGAACATTTGCAAACTTTTAATTTTTCCTTTTACATCCAGCATGTAAACCAAGACCTTTGACCCACCGAGTCCACGCTGACCATCAAACACCAATTTACATTCGTAGTACATTAATCCTCATTTTATTCTCATCTTCTCAACTTCCCGCTAGATTCGATCACTCACCTACTCACTGGGGACAATGTGCAGCAGTTAATTAACCTATTTACTTGTGCATCTTTGGCATGTGGGACGGAACCAAAGTACCCGGGCAAAACCTATGCAATCATGGGGAAAACATGTGACCTCCTCACGGACTGCACCCGAGGTCAAGATTGAACCCAGCCCTCGTGAAATAGAAATGTTTAGTTTAAAGATTGTATGGAAGATTTTTTGAAATATATATAATTGCTAAAGAACTAAAATCCCTCATTTTTTTGTGTGCAATTATGTTTATGTAAATATTTTAAAAAGAAAAATAATGGCAGCAGTTAGTTTTTGGAGTGAGGATAAGTACTTTGAGTGCTTCTCCCAGTACTAAAGGAAATTGAGTCATGCTATGTTATTGGCATGATGCACAGAAAATAATTCCTATAATTCATTTCATGCTTTCAAAAGTATGTTAAAATAATTCCACGGGCTCCCTCATCAGATGAGCAGGTAAACAGATTGTAGAGAGTGCTCATGAACCACGTTATGATCTGTGCTCCTCCTTAAGCTGGTCACTTGGGTTCTCAACTCTTGCAGCAGGAAGGTAGTAAAGATTGTCACCCAGCAAATTCTGCACTAAAGATGTGCATGTGTCTAGTGAGGACAGGACTAAGCTCAGTGTGTGTGTGTGTGTGTGTGTGCGTGTATATATATGTAAATCTATTTATTTAAATATATAATGTGTATGTATATATAAAATGTATGTGTATATGCGTGTGCATAATGTGCATGTGTATGTATGTCTGTGTGTGAATGTGTATATATGTCTGTAAATGTGTATATGTATGTTTCTGTGTGTTTATGAGTATGTGTATGTATGTGTATATGTATTTGTATGTCTGTGAATGTGTCTGTGTAAATGTGTGTGCATATGTTCATGTCTATGTGAGTAAATGTGTATATATGTGTGTGTGCATGTGTATGTCTGTGTAAATGTGTGTATATGTGCATCTATATGTGAGTAAATGCATATATGTGCATGTGTGTGTCTATGTGTGTCTGTGTATATGCATGTATGTGAGTAAATGTGTATATGTCTATGTGCATGTGTATGTGTGTGTACGTGTGTGTTTGTCTATGTGCGTGTACGTCTGTGTATATTTGAGTGTGTATGCCTGTGCGTATATGTGTGTATGTCTGTGTGTATATGGGTCAATTAGCCTCCTTTTTCTGCTACTATCTTATTTCTTTCCTCAAAGTTCCATGAAATTATGTTAAATAGTCAATGCAGGTGATGATACATAAATCTCCTGTATTTAACTGAAATGGCAATTTAGTTTTACTCCTTTGGCAGTAAATAAATATATGGATAAACAAACAGCAGATGGAGTTGCATCAAATGTGCATGTGTATGTCTGTGTATATATGTGCGTGTGTATATGTGCATGTATATGCGTGTGTATATGCATGTGTATGTGTGTGTGTTGTCTGAGTGTGTATATGTGTATGTATATGTGTGTGTCTGTATAAATGAGTGTATATGCAAGTATATGTGAGTAAATGTATCTATATGTGCGTGTGTATGTCTGTGTGTAAATGTGTTATATGGCGAGCTCTCACTGGCCATTGTGACAGAGGTGCACCAAAGAAGAGGTACAAGGACTGCCTAAAGAAATCTCTTGGTGCCTGCCACATTGACCACCGCCAGTGGGCTGATCTCGCCTCAAACTGTGCATCTTGGCGCCTCACAGTTCAGCGGGCAGCAACCTCCTTTGAAGAAGACCGCAGAGCCCATCTCACTGACAAAAGACAAAGGAGGAAAACCCAACCCCAACCAACCAATTTTCCCCTGCAACCGCTGCAACCGTGTCTGCCTGTCCCACATCGGACTTGTCAGCCACAAACGAGCATGCAGCTGACGTGGACATTTACCCTTCCATAAATCTTCGTCCGCGAAGCCAAGCCAAAGAAAAGAAGAAATGTATGTATATGTGAGTAAATGTATGTATATGTGCGTGTGTATGTCTGTGTGTAAATGTGTGTGTATATGTTCATGTATATGAATAAATATGTATGTGCATGTGTATGTGTCTAATTGTGTATATATATATTTATATATATATAAATATGTATATATTTTATATATATATATATGTATATTTATATATATTTGTATTTATATATATTTGTATTTATTTATATTTGTATTTATTTATATTTATATATATATATATGTGTGTGTGTGTGAATGCAACATTCAAACTTGAGATGTCTTAATATCTCCTCATATCTGTGTTTGCTGTGTTCATTTGAAGTCCCTTCAAATGTTTTACTGCATCAACAATGGTTAATTATTGCAATTTGGTGATGTGTGGCTTTAGTTGTGTTTCATGTCCTGAAAACCTAGTAGCAGAGTACTGCAGGTCAGTAGGATTTTAACAGGAAAGTGAAAGAATATAATAATCATGTGATAAATTCACATTGCTGTATTGGTGCAGAAACTGAGGCAAGCTGAAACCATTTAGATTCTGTGTCAGCTGTTCGTATCCTTGTACATACACACCTACACACATACAGACATATCTAAATGCACTGGATGTTTTCAGATTCTGGTGACACTACTAATAAATTTGATTTTATTCACTTCCATCACAGCTTTGACGTGGTTAATCATCATTATGTCTGTAATTGTAACAAGCATCACAGGCTTATCCATATCGGCAATATCTACCAATGGTAAAGTCAAATCAGGTATGTTTTAGTACTGCTTCTTTGCATTGTTCATATTAATTTCATCCAGCATACCATTCTTTTAGTCAAGTTTATTGTCATTTGATTGTACAAATACAACCCAATTAAACAGTGTTCTCCAGTCCTTGATGCAAAAAAAACATGCAGACATACCATATAACCATATAAACATTTACGGAGTGGAAAGAGGCCATGTTGGCCTTTCGAGTCCGCGCCGGTTCACTGATTTTGTGCGCCCTCTTCAGGTATTGGTCCCGGTAGATCTTCATTCAATAACGATGGACGAATTCAATGCAGGTGGAATCAGTCGTTCTCTTGCCCATTTGGATCTTGTATTTCTGCGCACTGTTGTTGTTTCTGATGAGATTCTCTCCAAATACAACCAGACATAACACACGTACAGACAAATAATACATATGCAGGACAAGTATTGTAGCCATAAAATAAATATTGTTTTATGCAAATGAGAGTCTTATATGGTTAGTGTGAGCAGTTCTTTTGGTCGTTCAGCATTCTCGCTGCGTGTGGGAGTGAGAATGCTGAAATCTGAATGCTAAAGTGAGAATTTAATCTCAGCAGTGAATGTGAGTTTAGGAGAGGCAGGTCTGGGTGACATGTAGGATCTGTTGAAGCAAAGGACATGTGCATTGAGTCTGAGAATTTTATAGCACAGAAACAGACCTTGTTGCCTACCTTGTCCATGCCAACCAAGTTGTCAACCCAAGCTGGTCCCATTTGCCTACATTCAGCCTATATCCCTCTAAACCTTTCCTACCCACATACCTGTCAAAATGTCTTTTAAACGTAACAATTTTACTACTTTTTACCACTTTCTCTGGCAGTTTGTTCTGTGTACTCATCACTCTTTTTTGGAAAAAGATATTCCTCAGTTCACTTTTAATTCTTTTCCTTACACCCTAAACCATGCTCTCCAGTTTTAGACTCCCCTACCCTGGGAATAAGACGATGACTATTTACTTTCATGATTTCTTAAATCTCCAACATTCGATTGACCTAAAAGTTACAGGAGGTGTATAATGGGAGGTCAGCAGGAGAACATTAGAATGGTCACCTCTGAAGATGACAGTGTTATGCATTAAGTCAAAGGAGAAAAAGGTGAAATTAGGTCCTCTGTGATGAGGAGTTTGAGGAATTGAATAGAGCAGGGGTGGCCAACCTTTTAATTTTTAAATTTAGACATACAGCATGGTAACAGGCCATTTCAGCCCACGAGTCCATGCCGGGGGTGATGGGGGTGGCACAGACTCGTGGGCCGAAATGGCCTGTTACCGTGCTGTATGTCTAAATTAAAAATTTAAATTGAAAAGGTTGAACACCCCTTGGATAGAGGTTACTATGGATCCTGAGACTGCAAGCAATATGCCTCCAACTAAAATTCCACATGGTTAGCAGTTTGAAGAACTGGGGTAAAAGAAGAGGGAAGTGGTTTTCACAAACTATGTCTCGGAGCAAAGGATTGGAGGAAGACAACTAGACAAATGAACTTTGGAGCTCGAGCAAAGTGTAATTGATTGGGTTGGGAGATGGCTGGGTGCTGGACCTGAAATGCCATGAACAGCTTTAATTTTTCAAGCACAAGTGGTCCAAACTCCCTTTCTTTTCTACAAGTCAGTATTCCTCACCTTTCAAGAGCTGAGCCAATGGGAGGGGAAGTGTGGAGATGGACAATTGAAGGTGGAGGATATTGCAGGCTCTATATAAAAACAGAATTCTGTAACAATAATAGAAATCAAAGCAGGAAATCTGTTTTCATTCCCGTGAGACTGGAGTCGTGCAAATTCTCATTTAATTTTTGGATTGTTGACAAGGGTCAGGTTTTTAAAGTTGTTTTCATTCTTATGTTCTCCATTGCTCTTTTTCAGGTGGGACATACTTTCTCATCTCCAGGAGCCTTGGACCCGAACTTGGAGGCTCCATTGGCCTTATTTTTGCCTTTGCGAATGCAGTGGCAGTTTCTATGCATACAGTTGGCTTCGCTGAAACTGTGAGAGATCTCCTCCTTGTAAGTTGCATTGCTTTGAACAAGAATCATGATCCCATTCAAGATCACCCTGGTAATGGATGAGCACTGGACTACTTTGTCAGCGACTGTTGAGATTTCAGCTTTTTACTTCAGGCAGAACAAAAGTTGCTATTAATTTCTCATGATTGATGATCAGGTTTAACTTGCTGCTTTCTCCTTTGCCTAGTTTGGTTCCAGTTCCAAGGAGCCATGGTCAGCACTTGTTGAGTGCATTTAAGCAACATTTATCTTTATCTTCATCTTCATATGTAGCAAACATATTATACCTGGTGGAAAACATAATTTTCATTATCACAATCTACCCATTTTCAGTGATACCGGAATTGTTCTGATCTTGCACCTCTTGATAAGGTAACAGAATGAACCCCATAACTGCTATTATAATTCCCTTGCTTGGGAGTAAATGATTTTTCTTTTGATTCTGTAAACTGTGCTCTTTACAATGTGTAGTCAGCTCTTTGACTATGATCTGAGGTCAATTACTGGCTCCCTCATTTGGGAAAGTTTTGTCATCTATAGATTTTTAATTTGAAGATACAGCACAGTAACAGGCCCTTCAAGCCCATGAGCCCACACTGGCCCATTCGGACATTGCAGAAAACCGGAGTATCCAGAGGAAACCCATGCGGTCAAGGGGAGAAAACATCAGGTTTGAACTGTAGTAGTTGGCAATGTAATAGCACAGCACTAACTGCTATGCTAACCATTCCAGCCCAGCCAAAATGTTAGTATTTTATCACATTATACATACACACTTGCACTAAACTCTGGAACACTTGACAGCTTCAGTGTTAAACCACTTGTATTGAAGGGAAAAACCAATATCTCTTTATCTCACTGCACCAAATTTGCAATATCATTAAATTTGTAATTTGTATCTCTTAATTCTCCACTTTCTTTCTTTCTTGCAGCATTTTTGGACTTGCATTTGTAGATTTTGTTAACCTGCAATTACCTTGCAATTATTGAATTTAAGTTCCATGTTAAATAATAAATGTTGTACAGTCAACGTTATTTCAATTTGAGAACTACTTACCTATTACAAATTGGAGAATTCCATTCCAATTAAATTATCAGTTGTTTCAATGCATTCAGTTTATGAACATTCAATCTGTGCTTTAAATTTAACACCTTAATGATCAATTTCAGAAACAGTCAGCACCAGGCCTTTAATTATTTTCAAGAATAGAAAACAAACATTGCCCATCATCTTAATATGTGTGAATTTTAATTGTTTTCTTGAAAAATATTAGCATCAAAATCCACAATAAAATAATTAAATAGCATTGACCGTACAACATTACATACAAATTGATCTACGAGAATCCATTTAAAAGTAGTGCTATAAACAGAAGTGTTGGACAAACTCAGCAAGTTCAGTAGTGTCCATAGGAAGTTAATTAAATGCTTTTGAAACTCAGGCCAAAAATGTTGGTATTATACCTTGGGAAAGCCTTTGCTCTCCCCACTGCAAAAGTGGGGACCTCACAGTGGCCAAATATTTCAATTCCACACTCCATTCTCATGCTAACAAGTCTATCCATGGCCTTGTGCACTGCCAAACCGAGGCTATCCACAAATTGGAGGAGCACCTAATATTCTGTCTGGACACTCCAACCAGATTGCATTAATATCGACTTCTCCAGTTTCTGTTAGACCCTTCTCTCTCCCTCTCTCCCTCTCCCTTGCTCTGCCTCCTTTCTTCCAGCTCCCCATCTCCATTCAGAGAGCTGCCTCATCATCCCCCCCCCCCCCCATCACATCAGCTTTATTTCCTCTTCTGCCCTGTCACCCATATACACCTCTAACCTCTTGCCTGTTGGCCTGTACTCTCCACTGCCTATTCTTACCTTGACAAAGGGCTCAGGCCTGAAATGTTGGTTATATATCTTGAAATTTCCTATGGATGCAATGTGACTTGCTGAGTTTCTTCAGCACTTTTGTCTGCACTACAATCAATACATTTGTAGTCTTTCCTGTTGTTAAACTCTATTTAAAAGTAACTTCTTTTGGTCACAGATTGAAATCTATCTAAGTTTAACTAGCTGTGTTGTGTGGATTTATTAATTAGGGTGTTCTACCTTAGTGCCTTTGCTGCTCAGATAGACAGGTGCAGTACACAAAAGTACTGGAGAAACTCAGCAGGATGTTGCAGCAGCCATTCTTCAGGTGTGGCACTCAGATGCTGAGTTTCTCCAGCAGCTTTGTGCACTGCATAAGGCCCCAGCATCTACAGATATCTTGCTTATTTCATTACACTAAGGTACACACATGTTCTGCATTCATCATATTGGGGTCCACATAGCTGAATGTGTTGGCTGAGAGTGCTGCAGACACACATGGAGAGAACCTGCTTTAGGTTCTGGTCCTGATTCAATGTAATTGCCTTATATCAAAGTCAAAGAATTCCAAGTCACGAAACCTTTAAGGATGGCAAGTCCTGCCTCCAGCTGCCATCTGTCAAAGTTTTGGCAGTTTAATTCAAATTTCTCTTGCATTCAGAAACTTTAAAAAAACTAATAAAAATGAAATATACCATGAGAAGTTTTTAAATAGAAAGAACAAAGATCACTCCGAATGCACGTAAATGATACTGCAGCAAAAACAATAATTGGAATTTACTTTCTCCTTCCAGTCTTTTTCACCATTTTGTCGAAGTGAATGGACTCATAAGCCCTGCAGTGGGCCCAAATACTGGGAAACTGCAGCAAATTTTTGCAATGGAGTCCATGCAGAGTGCAGCAGCAAAGTGCTTTGAAGGATTTGCTGGGTGCTGTCCAGCCCCAAGCTTTGGCCTGACGCATTTGTTCCTGCTGGCCATTGCATGAGTAAATAATAGCAATTATAGATGACACTTTCCAAGTTCTCGTATTTCCCAATTTCAAAGCTTGTCATCATCATAGAAACGTAAACAACAATATTCCGAATTACTATCTTATTTCCAGTAAATCAAACTTTGTATTTGTAGCTGTAAGTAGCTTTAATTAGTTGATAAAACAGATAAACATTTTACATAACTTTGCATCAAGATTTTCATAACGATGGATAAACAAAGTATTCAACTATATTTAAAGACATAACGATATAAAACGATAAGAAATGATTAAGACGAATTCAAAGAAAAGTATTTCGAGAGCTTATATCTTTGTCACAATTCTCCGAAGAAGAAACAAGCTCCCAGTCTGCACGGATATTACCACATACGGCGTCATAGTAACTATGGTAACACTATAAACAATTCTTATTCCTTAAGGAGATGGTCATAAAATTAACTACAAATCAAAAACACAAGGTTTTAACATTTACAGCAGTTGGCTGATGAACTAATGGCAATTCACAGCCTTCCAAGTTTCATTTGTTGCCGAAAGAATCGAGTTGCGAGTGGTACTTCTGTGTGCCGGTCCATACAGATTACTTTGCTGCCAGCAGCCTCAGTGGTTCTGCTAAGATGTAATTATTATATGCTTAATTATGCAATGTCTTTGTGTAATTTGTACAATTTTAGATCACAGAACTATTCAATAATTTCTAAAATTCCATTCTTAATTTTGATGTGTTTGAAGCAGAACTCCATTAATTTAGATACATTTTTGACATTTCCTCAGGAGCACAGTGCAACAATTGTGGATCCCATAAATGATATCCGGATTATTGGAATCATAACGGTTACACTGCTACTTGGGATTTCGTTGGCTGGAATGGAATGGGAAGCAAAGGTAAAGTTACAGAAATTAACTTTGCCAAATAATGCCCAAATGCCACATGCTTCACCCATGATCTGACTATCTAGTTGTAATCTTCCAAAAATACTTAAAATTCTAAAGAATGAAAAACTGCCGATGTAATACCCTTATTCAAAAAGGGAGGCAAAAACTGGTAAATATTGGCCAATTAACCTAATATCTACAGTTGGAAAATCGTATCTCTACGCAGAGTTGGCAAGACCTGAAGCAAATGAGTTGTTTTGGGTAAAATGGATTGATGGAAAGCAGTAGATATATTGTGTTTGGACTTCCAGAAGAAAATTTGACAAGGAGTCTCACAAAAGGTTGAGACTCAAGGTGACAGTATATGGTATTGGGGGTAATATAGTACCATGGCTGGAGGTTGTGCTAATCAGCGGAATGTAACAAGAGAGCAAAAGGGGTGACTTTCAGGGTGGCAATCAGTAACCTGCGGGTAACTGTGGGTCCACAACTGTTTAGAATGTGTAATGCTGGGATTCCTGTTTGGTGCCTGGGGGCCATTATTCGATTCTTATTTACAATATATTGTATACAAATAACCCTGTTTTGTGGGAGGGAGTAGATTAGTAGGGATATTTTTTTCCTATTTATTTCCTTTTTATTATTAAGATAAATAAGTAAGGGAGAAGTTTAACTACAGATTACGGATCATATCACAGAACAACGTGATCACATCAGAGAAGTTTAAAATATCTTGTGTAAGGGAATTTTACATGTATTATTTGTATAATTTTTGTTTTCAATATTTTTTGACATACTACATACTGATTCTAATTTACAATTGATATATATGATATGATTTGATTTATGTTAGCATTAGTATACATTGTAAAGGATTTTTGTTAAACTCAATACAAATATTTTAAAAAGAAAGAATGTGTAATACTGGGGGTGGACAAAGGAAGTAAATGTCAAATTTGCAGACAGTACTAAAATAAGTGCAAAGGGGAGTCACGAGAGGGTACAAACAGTTTTCAGAGGTTTATGACTGGGCAAAGGTTGGCAAATGAAATACAACGTGGAAAAAATGTGAAGTTATTAATTTGAGAAGAAAGAACAAATGAACAGCATTATCTTCAAAGGAGAACTGGAGAGCACTGTAGCACAAAGATTTGAGAGTCCTTGTGCACAAAATTCAGAGAGCTACCACACTGTATTTGTGCTCTCTACAGTGCAGGCAGTAGGCAAGGCTCGTGGAAAGTTGGTCTTTATTTTAAGAGAATTGGAGTATGAAAATTGGGCAGTTTAATGGCAACTGCACAAGATGTGAGTGAGACTACAGCAAACAATTTTAGTCCCCTTAATTAATGAAAAAGATTATTCCTTTGGAAGCAGTTCTGAGAAGTCTGAGGTTGGAAGGATTAAACATTGGGACAACACTCACTGGTGTTTAGAGGCATGAAGGACCATTTTATTGAAACACATATGATCCTTAGATGGTTTTAATTTAATGTATTTAGACATACAGCACAGTTCCAGGCCATTTTGGCTCACAAGTCTGTGCCGCCCAATTTACGCCCCATTAACCTACACCCCTGGTACATTTCAAACAGTGGGAGGAAACCGGAGCCCCCAGAGAAAACCCACACAGAAAGAGCTTGAAATCTGCAGAAAACTTTGTATAGAATTGATCATTATAAATTGTTACTGTTAACATTGACACCTGATAATGTTGATTATTGTTTGAGTTTAAGTTTGGAAACTCGTAAATAAAATATTTTATAAAAAGAAAGCCCATATGCAGATGGGGACAAGCCTTTTTATATGGTTTAGCTTCCCATTTTTACTGCCTGTTCACGACCATTCATGTGACCTGTAATCTACAGACTTCAGCAAAACATATAGCATGAGTTTCGGGAACAGCGTAGCCTTGGTTCTCACATCTTGCACCTGCGCTTCTGAAAGAGAACAATTTCTTTAACAGTCTCTGTTATTTTTCCATAAAAATATTATTTTTAACCCTTTTCTTGCTACTGAAATTTATGAAAAAGAACCAAATAAAGCAAATCTGTACAATCAATGCTATAGCCTATCAACATACCCTTTTTATATATATATCCCATTTTTGTGATTTCCTGTCATATTTTAAGTCTGCTTCAAGCAGTCAAAACCATGTCATTGTAAATTCACTTTCTGCATTTGCATTTGGACTTCTTCCTTTCTGATCTTGGTGCAGTCAGTGATGAACATGATGAAAGGTTTCACTAGGACATTGCGACCATGGGAAAGCGGTATCAGGGCAACTGGAATCCATCAATGCTGGCCAATTATTGTTGGACGCTGACATGAGAGACATCAGATGCTGAGTACAAATGAAGTCCAGCCGGCAAAACGTGTTTAGGTCAGTCAAACTAACACAATGTGTCAGCCTCGTTATATGATTCATCATGTAAATTCAATAAAAGATGATGTTTCCCCAACTTCCTACATGATACAGCAAATCTGAAATTATCTTTGTGTTCAGCTTGAATTTGTCAATCACTTTCCCTATTTCTTCTTCAGGAAGCAAACTTTTGAAATAAATTGTTGTCAAGTGTAATTTAAAGTGGAATGGAGCAAAAGGTAGGCATTGGTTTGTTCTTGACTGTGGAAAACCACTCTATTTTTTTCTTTCTGATAGGCTCAAGTTGGCTGCTTCTTTGTGATCCTTGTATCCTTTGCAAATTATATTGTGGGGACATTTATCCCACCGTCAATGGAAAAACAGGCCAAAGGCTTCTTCAGTTACCGAGGTTGGTGCATTGTTTCTTATTTGGGAGGTGATATCATTAAGCTAAGTTTTATGATTGTCAAATTACTGTGAGTTAAAATAAGAATCATTGCAGATTGAAGCAGTCATGACAAACTTCAGGGGGTTCCCTTACAGCCTCAGGGACTTGGTGCTGTATTTCAGTTTGTATTTTCTCCCATAACTGTGTGGGTTTCTTTTAGTTCCTACCACATTTAGCTACTGGTGAGTTTAGCTACTGTAAATGAACTCCCTGTGTAGGAAAGTGGTGGAATAATCGAGTGTAGATGAAGGTGAGCTGCAGGGAAAAAAGGGGGAGGGGGTGGATGGGACCAGTGGATTTACTGTGCCAGCAGTGTGCACAGATGTAATCAGCTAAACGGCCCCCTTTTACATTGTAATTCATCATTTGTTGTTTAGAACATAGACATAGAACATTACAGCACAGGGGGGGGGGGGGGGGGGCGTGGCAAGATGGCGTAAGGATCAGACGTGCCTTCCAGTCCTCTTCTGACTCTATCTTATTGTTTTGTCTAGAAATGCCCGTTAAAATTCTTTAAAAGTTTAGATAATTTCAGTGCTGTTAATTTAACTTATGATGGTACAATTGGTGAAAGAGAGCAAAAAAAAATGACAACAGATCATCAAAAAACTAAATTTTCCAAAAGTTCAAGTTTTGGAGCTTACCTACAGGAAAGACACCGGGACTCAGCGTGAAATGGATCCCAGGAGAGAGGTACAGTGTTCGGATGTAGAGCTCTATGTTACATCGGTAGAGCCCCCTAAAGAGGGCGCCAAACAGCCTTTAGAACAAAGAGTTACTCAAAGGCATTTGTCATCTGTAGAGGTGGCACTGCAAACTGCATCTCTTGAGATAGAAGAATCTATACAACTTGATGTACTGGGAGAACTTAATACATTATGGACTGGGGAAAACCCCGGCCAGCGTCCTCCAGTCACTGCTGGAGAGGCTGTGGCTGGGGTTTCCACACACAGTCATACTACAAGGAAGGCAACCAGAATGAAGGAAGGAACAGAAGATCCTTTGGTTATGCAGAAGAAGCAGGAATCTGTTGAGCCAAAATCTCTTCCAATTGAAAAGATTTTTGTGAATCTTGAATCTAAATTATCTTATACAATGCAGGGATTATCCAAGATTATGACTGAACTTGGTACTAGGTTTAATACTCTGGTGAAAATACATTCTCAACAGATGGCTGAGTTTGGAGCTTTTAAGCTTGAAGTGAGAGATAAATTTAATTCGTGTGAAGAAGATATAGACGAAATATGGGATCAAGTTTTTGATGTGACCAAAATGGTCGAAGACTTACAAACTCAAAATAAAAATTTGGTGAAAAAGATTGATTATTTGGAAAACCAATCCAGACAGAACAATATAAAGATTATTGGTTTGCCGGAAGGTATGGAGGGACCAGACCCAAGAAAATTTTTTACTGAATGGATTCCGCAGGTGCTGGGTCAAGAACATTTCCCAGAAGGTATAATACTGGAACGTGCTCACAGAACCTTGCGTAGAAGACCTATTTCAGGTCAAAGTCCAAGACCTGTTTTGGTTCATTGCTTGAATTATTACGACAGAGAAATAATTTTATGAGTGGCTATTAGAAATGCACAACAGAAAAAATCACCCTTGATGATTCAAAATAATCGAGTTTTCTTCTATGCGGATTTGAGTCAAGAAGTTATGTTCCAGCGACGGGAATTCAATCCTGCTAAAGAGTTGTTGTGGAAGAAAGGTTACAAGGCAACCTTTAGATATCCAGCTGTTTTGAAGGTTTTTCAAGATGGTTACCAACCAAAGTTCTTTGATTCTCTAAAGGAAGCTATAGCATTTGCTCAAGAGCTGCCAATTACTCAGTTTCAACAGAGACATAGTCCGCCGCGGTCTCTAAGGAGACAAGAGATGGAAGAAAAGAGCTGTGCTCCAAGAAGGAATGGTTGTGGTGACTCGGCAGTTGGAGCTGATTAAAAGAAGAGTTGTCCTTTTTTCTAATGTTTTTTTTTAAAAAAAAAAGGGATATTAAATAATGATGATGTTAGTTTAAGATGAAGTGAGAGTTGGGGGAGAGAACTGGATAGGCACTATTTCCTGAAAGTCATCTGCTACGTGTGAGTTATCTCACACCCATTTTTTTTGGGAGTTACTGCATTGCGCGGTTTAGACGGGAGGGGGTATTTTTAACCTCCTACCCATTTTTTTTCCTTTTTTTTTGTATTATTAGATTAAAGAATTAAGGGTTTTTTTTTTGTTTAAATATAAAAAAAAGCATAAGAAAGTATTTGATTGTTTAAAAAACTAAAAATTGATGTGGTTTTTTTTGTAAAGTTTATTCTGTAGATAAGGAATATCTGAAATTTAAATGTGAATGGGATAGATAAGTTTTTTTAAATATTTTTTCTTTAACTTTAAGATGAAAGGAGTGGTAATTCTGGTGTATATTATTTTGCTATTTTAGTTATAGAAAGAAGGGAATAATGGTGAAAGTTATAAATTGAATTGTACAATTCTTAATGAGGCTTGAATTTTGTTTGTGGTTTATGCTCCATTTGTTGAAGATATAGATTTCGTTGTAGATGTGTTTTTATTATTTGGATATCTGAATTTTAACGTAATGATTGGGGATATTTAAATGTGGTATTGGAGCTTTTATTGGATAACTATTCAAGAGTAAAAGGGAAAAATGATGGAAGAGTACTAAAATTGAATTGTACAATGCTTAATGAGGTTTGAATTTTGTTTTAAGATAGTGGTTTATGTGACTAATATGATAGATGTGAAGTTGGTTGATATTTGGTGAAGGTTTATCTCTATAGAGAAAGTTTTTTTTCACCTTTTTTTTCATGCTACAATTTTTTTTAAGAATTGATTATTGTTTAAGAATTTTTGATAGATAATGTTACTAACTTTACCAATTTTTTATATTAAGTTTGAGTTAAATATATGTTTCATCTTAACTCCGTTGTTAAATATATGCATTTAAGTTTGATTTAAATATGTTTTTTAAGTCTGATATCTTAGTATTAATTACTTTTCTTTTTGTTAGTATTTTAATCGGTTATGTTTTTGTTTTTTTTTTTGTAAGTGGGTTTTTTTTTCTTACATATATTATTAACTTTATTAATTCTTCACTCTTTATTTTGGGGGGGAAAGGGGGGGGTTGTTTTCTCATCTCCGTCCTAAAGGGCCTACCCTGTATTCTTAAACTATGCCCTCTAGTTTTATTCTTAATTTTTTTTTAATGTAATCCTATATGTTATTCATGTTATAAAATCTTAAATAAAGTTTTTTAAAAAAAAGAACATTACAGCACAGTGCAGACCCTTTGGCACTCCATGTTATTGCCAAACCATATATTCCTTTTACAAAAAAAAGTACTAAACCCTCCCTAACCTGTAACCCTCTATTTTTCTTCCATCCATGTGCCTGTCTCAGTCTTATGTTTCTACCTCCATCACCATCCCTGGAAAGACATTCCAGACATTGGATGATACCCTGATATCTCCCCTAAACTTCCCTTTTTATATATGTCCTCTGGTGTTTACAATTCCTGCCCTGGGAAACAGGGGCTGGGTGTCCACCCTTATCCGTGCCTCTTATAATCTTGTAGACCTCTATTAAGTCTCCTCTCATCCTTCTACACTTCAAAGAGAAAAGTCCCAGCTCAGCTAACCTTGCCTCATAAGATTTACTTTCTAGTCCAGGTAACATCCTAGTAAATCTCCTCTGCACCCTCTCCATAGCTTCCACATCCTTCCTATAATGAAGTGACCAGAACTGAACACAATACTCCATTTGTAGAGTTGCAACATGACCGCTCAACTCTTAAACTCAATCCTCATATTAATGAAGCCCAACAAACCATGGGCCTTTTTAACTACCCTATCAACCTGCGTGGCGACCTTGAGGGATGTTTGGATTTGGACCCCATGGTCTCTCTGTTCATCCACTCTCTTAAGTAACGGATAATTAACCCTGTACTCAGCCTTCTGATTTGTCCTTCCAAAATGCATTACCTCACATTTATCTGGATTGAACTCCATCTACCACTTCTCCACCTAACTCTGCATCCTGTCTATGTTTTCTTGTGACCTTTGACAACATTCAGCTCCATTCACAACTCCTCCAACCTTCATAAACTTACTGACCCATCCTTCTGCCTTTTCATCCTGGTCATTTATAAAAATCACAGAGCAGAGGCCCCAGAACAGATCGTTGAGGTACTCCACTAGTGACTGAACTCCAGGCAGGATACTTTCCTTCCACTACTACTCCCTGCTCTCTATCCATAGTTGTATGGTTTTACTGCTCATATCCACTCTTTGAATTGCTCTCATCTTGGCAACTTCAAATGATTCCAAGCAAGTTTGCAGTGTCTTTGAGTGTTTGTCAATTGGTATTACCTCCATCTAACGGGGATGTGATGAGTCATTGGATGATAGCATGAAAATCATCCAGGGGTCTTGATTTTTCTTTGCAGGTGACATATTTGCCCAAAACTTTCTGCCCAACTGGCGAGGTGAGGATGTATCGTTCTTTGACATGTTTTCCATTTTCTTCCCCTCTGCAACTGGAATCCTGGCGGGAGCAAACATTTCTGGTGATTTGAAGGTAATTTAAAAACATTCTGAATGAATGGTTTCTTTCGATTTTAATGCCTTGGGGCAAGTATAAAGATCCCTTTTGCACTTGTAATGGTTTCTCTTGAGTTTTTTTTTGTTTTAATTGCAAGATACACCAAAGGCCTACATTGAAATTCTGTTTTCATTTTCTTTGTGTTAATATTGGAAACATTTTTTAGAAGCATCCTTGAAATTGGCTTCAAGATATTGTGCATTGACTTTGTGTCAATATAATAGAATGCATCACGAGTGAGTGATGTGGCTGGGAAAATTCAGAAGGTGTGGGGAAAGGAGAACAAAACTCATGGTCACGCATGTGCGAATATTCTAAATGTCATTATCAATTCAGTTGTCATTAATTATAGGAAATGGAATTGGATGTGTAGCCCAAAGTTTTTTCTTGTAACCAAACAAAAAATACCCAGTTTGGTGAAGCAATGATAATAACAGAAAAAAAACACCCTGAATTAAGTAAAATATAAGCTTCTTCCCTAATCTTTCTTCCAGCAGGAAAGAAATAAATCAGGTGTGGGCTAAAGCTTGTGAAGGAGGAGGCATATTTCAGATTTCTCTGCTTTGGAAAGATTCATAGTTAAAATCAACAGTGCAAAATATGTTTGTGCAGAATGATCAAATCAATTGAGAGAGAAGTGCAGATACAATGAATTTAGCAAAACTAGAACTGCTTGAAGAGAAGGCCTTCATTGTAGGTGTGAGAGAACTGATTGTTAATTGAGTTTTCAGGTGACGTTTCCTCATTTATCAAAGCCAGGATGGTTTAATTTATTGTGACCGTGAATTTGTGTCTTCACTCTTGAGAGTGGCACTGGCCTTGAACAAAGCAGGATTTTAAAATATTTTAGAGTCATCTTTGAAATATGAGATGCTGCATTAAAGTTCTTAACACCTATTTGTACCTGAGTCAATTAAATACAACCAAGGTGGGTGGGTTCAATTCTTAGAGGTAAAAAATATTTCACAGCAGTATCGACCATTTGGGTAAGTATCCGTGATTGCTGGCTAATTATTTTTAAATTTAACCATGCAGCATGGTAAGAGGTAATTTCGGCCCACGAACCTGTGCCACCCAATTTCACCACAACCCCCTGGTACGTTTTGAAGGGTGGGAGTAAACCGGTGCCCCCAGGGAAAGCCCACGCAGACACTAGGAGAATGTACAAACTCCTTACGTACAGCATGGGAATCGAACCCTGGTCCCGATCGTTGAGCTAACCGCTTTACTAACTGTACTACCCGCTTACACAATATGTTCTTGCCTTTTAATACAACACTCCTTCATCATGCAAAACGTGCTCTAGCTTCTTCTTAAATTAGTTTTTTTTTTGTGGAAATTCCACAAACCTATTTTCAGTATCGTAAAGACCTAAATGATGAATTAGTAACCAGAATGTATTATGAAACACTGAGCCTGTACTCTTACTGTTGTCATCTTGAGGTTATTTTAAACTTGGGAAGAATAAAATTATGATTAACAGTTCTTTTACATTCTTATTGAGCTATTTTAAAATGTAGACGAGGGAAAGATAACAAATAATGAGTTAATGGACAGATATATTCCTGTGTGACCTATTACTCCTAAGTGAATGCCCTATTCTGCCTTCGTCATTTGTCTCCCAGTATATCATTTAGCCTTACTGCCATTGCACTTCACTTGTAGGATCCTGCTGTATCCATTCCCAAGGGAACCTTGTCTGCCATATTTTGGACAGCAGCTTCCTACATTGTAATTTCTGCCACCATTGGTAAGTTTTAACTTATTACTGAGCTGCTATGCAGGTCTAAAGCTTTCTTTCGACAGAAAAGTATATTCATTTTACTCCCCTTACCTCACAGTTGCTTGTTACAAATGGTCCACTATCATATTTCTAATTTGTTTACAATTGTTTGATTTAGTTATTGATAGTTCAACTTTGTACCATAAGAACTAGACTGTTCCGTAAGGAGACCTTGAAAAAATGTGGTCTGTCTCCCATGGCCTTCTCCTCCCCCAATTTGGGCTCAATGATCTCAGGAATACCTCAACGCAACATCCACCCATGATGAATTTACTATTGCCTTCTGTGCTCCAACACAGCCTTGGTTCTCTGAGTCAATTAAATACAACCAAGGTGGGTGGGTTCAATTCTTAGAGGTAAAAAATATTTCACAGCAGTATCGACCATTTGAGGATAAGAGTGATGGAAGGCAGTGTAATATAACTCTCTGTCATAAGTGCACTAAGTGTCTGTTAGCTTTGCGCTGACTGGGTGATTATACTTTCTCTCTGCTCTGATCATTATCTGGTAAGGTATTTTGCATAGATTTGACCCACAATATCTGATGGCTATACACATTTGTTACTGACAGCCACGCACTGTCAAAGCTCTTGTTTATATGGTTCATGTTTATAAGGCAGAAGCGAAAGAAGCACCAGTGTAGCATGCATCAACTGGCTGTATGATGGTTTCTCTATCAGGCCTTTGCTTTAGACATCTGCTGTTTTCTCAGGTTGCATTGTAATCTTGATTCTGCATGTGAGAGTCTCTGATGTCTATATGGCGCCGAAGTGAAAACCAGGGTTTCAGGAGAATTTCCTTTGCCTCCTATCAGCCCTGCATCTGATCATGAGATTTCCTATGAACCATTATTAATAGTCTTATGATCAGAATGTAACATTGCATAGCAAATATATCAGAGACACAAGAACTGAATTGAACTATGTTAAGTTACCTTTATTTGTCGTTCATACCATAACCAGTAAAGACAAGATAGCATTTCTCCAGGAGTAACCAGTAAGAATTAAGTCATAATGCAATAAAACTCCATGATATACTAGAACACATATGTTCTTGGAATTGAAGAGCCTGATGGCTTGGGGGAAAAACTGTTGCACAATCTGGACATGTGGGCCCAAATGCTACGGTACCTCCTTCCAGATGGCAGAAGGGAGAAAAGTTTACATGAGGGGTGTGAGAAGTCCTTCACAATGTTATTTGCCTTTCGCATGCATCGTGTGTTGTAGATGTCCATCATGGTATGAAGAGAGACCCCAATGATCTCAGCTGACTCCACTGTCCTCTGCAGGGTCTTATGGTCAGAGGTGGTACAATTTCCAAACCAGGCGGTGAAGCAATTGCTCAGAATACTCTCAATGCATCTTCTGTAGAAAGTAGTGAGGATGGAGGGTGGGAGATGAACTTTCCTCAGCCTTTGCAGGAAGTAGAGACGCTGCTGGACTTTCTTGGCTATGGAGCTGGTGTTGAAGGACTAGGTGAGATTCTCTGCCAAGTACACATCAAGAAACTTGGTTCTTTTGACAACCTCAACGGAGAACTATCAGTGGTCAGTGGAGAGTGATCCCCTGGGCCCTCCTGAAGTCAACAACCATCGCTTTTGTTTTATTAACATTCAGATGCAGGTTGTTGGCTCTGCACCAGTCTGTTAACAACTGCACCTCATCTCTCTACACTGACTTATCTTTCTTACTGATAAGGACCACCACGGTCATATTGTCAGCGAACTTGATGATGTGGTTTGAGCTATGTTTAGCTGCACAGTCATGAATCTCCAGAATTAAAAAATTTTTTTATTCAATATTTCATACTTGCAGTAACTACAATAATACAGATATAAAAAACAAATTGATTACATATATGACGGTTTTCACCCCACCCCAAAATGCCTCCCTCCCACTCGGAAAAGAAACCTACAAATTGGAAAAAAAAGTTTAAAAATGTATAAGTATAAAAAGATAAGAAGAAAGAAAAGAGAAAGTAAAAAAGGATCTTTGGATTGCAGAGAGAGATGTCGTGCAGTACAACTTATCAGTTCTAATATAAACGTTCAGAGGAAATTTCTGCAGACCTAGAGGAATAAAAAGGATATCACTACAAATTTAATCCCATTATTTGAGTGTACAGGCATGAGTCAGCAGAGTGAATGGCAATGAACTAAGAAAACAGCCCTGGAGGGCCCCCGTGCTCAGTGTAATGGTCTTGGAAGTGCTCTTTCCAATCCGGATTGCCTGAGGTCTCCCCGACAGGAAGTCAAAAATCCAAATGCAGAGAGAAGTGTTCACGCCGGTCCAACTTCCCTATCAGGTTCCCTTTCAACAAATGGAAGACTTGAGGCTGCGATGTCTAGGCCTCACGTGAGAGATGGCACCGGAGATCTCAGGCCGTGTGAACTTATGACTGGGCGATAGATGGGTTCCCAGCTGCTAGTGAACTTAACATCTATGGAGGTGTCGGTAACCCAACCTGTTGAAGACTTTGTGAACAGAGCCCACAGTGGCCCCTCAGACTCGGGGAACATTCTTCTTCACCCAAAACTGGCAGATATTTTATAGTATCTAGCTGTAACTTGATTCCTTGACCCATTGACTGGTATCTGTAAATTGATTGTATTATATTGCATTATATTGTTAGATAGTTTTTTTGTACTGGGTCAAGGTAACGCTACCTTGGTTTTAATGCTGTATGGTGTTAATTGCTACAAATAAACAATACCTTTTTCCTGATACCTGAGGTTCTTCTTCTTTGGCTTGACTTTGCGGATGAAGATTTATGGAGGGGGTAAATGTCCACGTCAGCTGCAGGCTCGTTTGTGGCTGACAAGTCCGATGCGGGACAGGCAGACGCGGTTGCAGGGGAAAATTGGTTGGTTGGGGTTGGGGGTTGGGTGTTCGGTTTTTCCTCCTTTGCCTTTTGTCAGCTCTGCGGTCTTCTTCAAAGGAGGTTGCTGCCCGCCAAACTGTGAGGCGCCAAGATGCATGGTTTGAGGCGATATCAGCCCACTGGCGGTGGTCAATGTGGCAGGCACCAAGAGATTTCTTTAGGCAGTCCTTGTACTTTTCTTTGGTGCACCTCTGTCACGGTGGCCAGTGGAGAGCTCCCATATAACACGATCTTGGGAAGGCGATGGTCCTCCATTCTGGAGATGTGACCCATCCAGCTCAGCTGGATCTTCAGCAGCGTGGACTCGATGCTGTCGACCTCTGCCATCTCGAGTACTTTGACGTTAGGGATGAAAGCGCTCCAATGAATGTTGAGGATGGAGCGGAGACATCTCTGGTGGAAGCGTTCTAGGAGCCTTAGGTGATGCTGGTAGAGGACTCATGATTCGGAGCCGAACAGGAGTGTGGGTATGACAACGGCTCTGTATACGCTTATCTTTGTGAGGTTTTTCAGTTGGTTGTTTTTCCAGACTCTTTTGTGTAGTCTTCCAAAGGCGCTATTTGCCTTGGCGAGTCTGTTGTCTATCTCGTTGTCGATCCTTGCATCCGATGAAATGGTGCAGCCGAGATAGGTAAACTAGTTGACAGTTTTGAGTTTTGTGTGCCCAATGGAGATGTGGGGGGGCTGGTAGTCATGGTGGGGAGCTGGCTGATGGAGGACCTCAGTTTTCTTCAGGCTGACTTCCAGGCCAAACATTTTGGCAGTTTCCGCAAAACAGGACGTCAAGCGCTGAAGAGCTGGCTCTGAATGGGCAACTAAAGCGGCATCGTCTGCAAAGAGTAGTTCACGGACAAGTTTCTCTTGTGTCTTGGTGTGAGCTTGCAGGCGCCTCAGATTGAAGAGACTGCCATCCGTGCGGTACCGGATGTAAACAGCGTCTTCATTGTTGAGGTCTTTCATGGCTTGGTTCAACATCATGCTGAAGAAGATTGAAAAGAGGGTTGGTGCGCATCGGATGCCCCCCAAAGTTCCTCAACATGATTATCCAACTGCATGAAAACCAACAAGGTCGGGTCAGATACAGCAATGAGCAATGAGCTCTCTGAACCCTTCTCCATTAACAATGGTGTGAAGCAAGGCTGTGTTCTCGCACCAACCCTCTTTTCAATCTTCTTCAGCATGATGCTTACCTGAGGTACGATTGTGTTGAATGCCAAACTGAAATCAATAAACAACATTTGAACGTGTGTCCTTATTTTCCAGATGGTTGAGGGCTAGATGAAGGGTGATGGTGATGGCATCGTCTATAGAGCGATTGGATCTATATGCAGGGGGTCCAGTGAAGTGTTGGGGGGGGGGGGAGCAGCAGGAGCTCAATATGCCCCATGATGAGACTCTCAAAGCACTTTATGACAGGGCGGTAGTCATTGAGGCAGAACACTGAGGACTTCTTCAGCATGAGGACGATGGTGGCAGCTTTGAAGTGCATTGGAACCTCAGCGCTGCTCGGGGAGATGTTAAAGATGTCGGTGAGAACATCTACCAGCTGAACTGCACATCTGCTAAGCCCTCTGCCAGGAATGTTATCTGGGCCAGCAGCTTTCTGTGGGATAACCTTGCCTAACACTCTCCTCACATCGGCCACTTTAAGACACAGATTCTGATCATTTGGCGGAGAGGTAGTCTTCTTCACTGCCACATCATTTTTTGGTGTCAAAACGTGCATAGAAGTTTTTCAGTGCATTTGGGAGGGGGGGCATCACCAGCACAGACAGATGGTGTAGTCTTGTGGGTGGTGATATTTTGAATGTCCTTCCACTTGCATTGTGTGTCCTTTCTGTCCTGAAAGGGACCTTGAATTTGCTGGGCATGTGCATGCTTTTCCTCCCTGATGACGTTCAACAGCTTGGCTCTTGCAATAGCTGGGGCTATCTTGTCACTCGCTCTGAAGGCAGAGTCTCAGCTCAGCAGCAGCACGCATTCCTCCATGGTCATCCATAGCTTCTGATTAGATCGAGTAATGATGGCCTTGGGCAATTGCCAAGACGCAGTGAGAAACTTTCTTTTGTATCCTCTCAAGTCAGATCCCTCAGTACAAGGCAGTGCAATTGCAGGATGTAGTTCTGCACAGAGAAGGTTGCAAGGGGTGAAAGGTGTTGGAATCTGAAGCAATCTGCTGGGGAAACTCAGCAGGCTGAGCAGAGTCTGTGGAGGGAAAAGTACTGTCCAAATTTTGGCTTGTGTTCCTGCGCCGGGTCTGAGAGTGGAGAAGGAAAAGGGCGACTGGCTAGCTTACCTTTGATGAGGTAAGATCAAGTGACTCTGAAGTGGAAAGGTATGCTAGCCAGTCACCCTCTTCCCTCTCCACTCTCAGACCTGGCGCAGGAACTTGAGAAGAAATTTGGACAATTCCTTTCCCACACCACCCTGCACCCCCCCCCCCCTTCCACGCGTAGATGGTGCCTGACCCACTGAGTTCCTCCAACAGTTTGTTTACAAATACATCGTGTGTATCTTTTAACACCTCCATTTACCTTTTTAGGGTCTTGTGTGATACTTGATGCATCTGGTAATGTGAATGATACCATTCCTATTGGGTCAATGGATTGTGAAGGCAATGCCTGTGCCTATGGATGGAATTTCACAGAATGTACGCAGGCTGGAACTTGTAAATATGGACTCATTAACAACTACCAGGTAACAAAAATGTAGCAATGAGTTTAGATTTATATTTGCATCAGACTTTTTTAAAAGTGTTAGAACAGCAAATGAGTTATGTAATATGTGGTAATCTATTTAAATTTTATATTACACCTGACGAAGGGCCCAGACCCGAAACATTGGTTACCCTTTACTTCCTGTGGCTGCTGCGTGACCTGCTAAATTTCTCCAGCACATTTGTAGATTGCATTTAAATTCTATACATTAAGAGCAGAAAGGTGCACATTGGAGCTCCATACCTTTGTACATGTCACCATCATTGTCAAGGCCCCTTAACACCCTCTCTAAAGTGAAAGATAATCAACAATTTGGAGCTGCTGCAGTCCATGTGTTGAAAGTACTTCCTCAAAGCCGTTAGGTAGGGAGTTCAAGAATTTTGACCTCATGAAAATTAAGAAATAGCATTTATAAAATGGCTGGATTGTCTTGGAGGGGAGCTTGCAATGTTTTTACTGCCCTCATCCTTCAAGGAGGCCTTAGATTTGGGATGTTTTAAATATCATTGCATTGAGTCTTATTGACGATAACATTGCAACCACAATGTAGCTCTGGTGAAGTTGAGTTCTGTTTGTGATGAGCAGTTTACTAACCACTAGCTGCTTTGTTCTAGTGGGGTCACGATGAATTATTGTGCATAAGTTTTGTCTCCATTCCAAACAAAAGGTAATTTATGATTCAAGAAGTTTAACCAAGGTTTACTAGATTACTTCCTAGGATGAAGGGAGTAATGTCCTTTTGGGAGAGATTAAACAGACTGGGCATATACTTTATGTAAAACACGAAAGATTGCAGACACCAGGGTTGAAGTAAAAACTGAACACTGGAGAAACTCAGCAGGTCAAACGGTGTGCTTTATATAGCAAAGACAAAGATATATAACCAATGATTCGGGCTTGAGCCCTTCATCAGTATATGAAAAAATGTAGGCAGGTGCCCGAACAAAATGGTTGGGGGAAGAGCACGGATCCAAAGGCAGTAGGTAATAGGTGGATAAGGGAGGGAGGGAACACCAACAAGCAGGGGGAGGAGGGACTGTTCGATGAATGGAGAGGGAAGGTAGTGGAGAGCTGGAGGGAAGAAGAGAAAAGGAAGGGAGGACAATGGAAACAGAAAAAGACGATGTTAATGTCATCTGGTTGGAGAGTGGCCAGATGGAAAATAGCATTGTTCCTCTGGAAAACCACACATCTGTCCATGGCCCTATGTACAATCCCCTAAAACCACCTGTAAATTAGAGGAATATGTATCTTTATCTTTGCTATATAAAGTACACTGTTTGACCAGCTAGGTTTCTCCAGCATTGTTTTTCTGGGCATATACTTTATCACAGTAAGTATTCTTATTGAAATGAGAGAGATTGGAGATGACCTGAGGGCCAATGTTGTCTCTCAGAAGGCGGCCCAATGCTGTCGCTCGGGGGGCGGCCCAATGCTGTCGCTCAGGGGGCGGCCCAATGCTGTCGCTCGGGGGGCGGCCCAATGCTGTCGCTCGGGGGGCGGCCCAATGCTGTCGCTCGGGGGGCGGCCCAATGCTGTCGCTCGGAGGGCGGCCCAATGCTGTCGCTCGGGGGGCGGCCCAATGCTGTCGCTCGGGGGGGCGGCCCAATGCTGTCGCTCGGGGGGGCGGCCCAATGCTGTCGCTCGGGGGGCGGCCCAATGCTGTCGCTCGGGGGGCGGCCCAATGCTGTCGCTCGGGGGGCGGCCCAATGCTGTCGCTCGGGGGGCGGCCCAATGCTGTCGCTCGGGGGGCGGCCCAATGCTGTCGCTCGGGGGGCGGCCCAATGCTGTCGCTCGGGGGGCGGCCCAATGCTGTCGCTCGGGGGGCGGCCCAATGCTGTCGCTCGGGGGGCGGCCCAATGCTGTCGCTCGGGGGGCGGCCCAATGCTGTCGCTCGGGGGGCGGCCCAATGCTGTCGCTCGGGGGGCGGCCCAATGCTGTCGCTCGGGGGGCGGCCCAATGCTGTCGCTCGGGGGGCGGCCCAATGCTGTCGCTCGGGGGGCGGCCCAATGCTGTCGCTCGGGGGGCGGCCCAATGCTGTCGCTCGGGGGGCGGCCCAATGCTGTCGCTCGGGGGGCGGCCCAATGCTGTCGCTCGGGGGGCGGCCCAATGCTGTCGCTCGGGGGGCGGCCCAATGCTGTCGCTCGGGGGGCGGCCCAATGCTGTCGCTCGGGGGGCGGCCCAATGCTGTCGCTCGGGGGGCGGCCCAATGCTGTCGCTCGGGGGGCGGCCCAATGCTGTCGCTCGGGGGGCGGCCCAATGCTGTCGCTCGGGGGGCGGCCCAATGCTGTCGCTCGGGGGGCGGCCTTTGTCCAGCATGAGCTATCAAAGGAAGCTAAGCAGCAGGTGTAATTGAAGCAGCATTTGGACAGATATGTGAATAGGATGAGCTTCAAATGTATGGTCCAAATGCAGGCAAATGGGATTAGAGCAAAATGGCAAATTGGACGGGGTGGACAAGTTGGGCTGAAAGACCTGTTCCATGTTATGATAATTCTAAAGTAGCTTGACAGCAGATGCAGGAATAATGTTTCCTGTACCTAGTGTCAAGGTAAGGGGTCAGCCAGTCAGGGCAAATACTCCCAGACTCTAGTGCATTCTTGGGAATTTCTACTCCAGAAAACCCAGTTCTCATACCTTTGAAGTGAGAGATTGGCGGATTGTTGAACGTTAGGGGAATCCAAAATGGGATTCGTGCAGAAAAATGGAGTTCAGACTTTATTGGTGACTTTATTGAATAGTGAAGCAGGTCTGAGGACCCAAATGTCTTTTGTGGGTTTGGGGAGAGGGAGAGGTGGTTCAGTGTGGGTGTGGAGGAGGTATGTTCTGTGAGGGGTGGGGGAGGGTGTGCGGGGGAGGTTTATGTGTGTATGTGTGTGTGGGTGGGGGGGGATGTTTTTTCCAGTGCTTGGGTCCTGCATCAATGGGAACAGAAATAGTTTCTCTCTTTTTGTTCCCATTGGCATCTTCATGATTTGTCTACCTCTGTCAGATTTTCTCACAACCATCTCACCTTTTCCAGCGTCTTTGTATTAATTACATTCCTAGAATAATCTTCACTAATGTGTACTGCCCAGAGTGAAGCTCAGAACTCCAATTCTGACCAAATGAGTGCTCTATGCCTTTATTTATGAAACCTAAATGTTTTTATTAACCACTTTATTAACCTATCCTCGAAAGTATGAGGCACAGTACCCCCGTCTCCCTATTCTCGTACCCTTTTATGAATCATTTCCTTTTTTTTTCCTACAACTCCCATCCATTGAAGGCATCTATATGAAGCACTGTCCTTAAGGAGGCAGCCAACATCATAAAGGACCCCATCACCTGGTCACAACCTCTTCTCACTTCTCCCGTCAGGCTGAAGATACAGAAACATGAAGACCGGCACTTCCAGGTTAAAAAATCGTCTTTATCCCCCCCCCCCAAACATCTATCAGGCACTTGAACCTCCCCTTGTCACACTACTCGTGCATTGCTCCGACACCGAGACACCGAGGTGCACTATTGTAATGCCACCTTTGCTCTTGCCTGATAAGTATGAATATTTATCATCTATCTATCCGATACCGCACGGATGGCAGTCTCTTCAATCTGAGGCGCCTGCAAGCTCACACCAAGACACAAGAGAAACTTGTCCGTGAACTACTCTTTGCAGACGATGCTGCTTTAGTTGCCCATTCAGAGCCAGCTCTTCAGCGCTTGACGTCCTGCTTTGCGGAAACTGCCAAAATGTTTGGCCTGGAAGTCAGCCTGAAGAAAACTGAGGTCCTCCATCAGCCAGATCCCCACCATGACTACCAGCCCCCCCACATCTCCATTGGGCACACAAAACTCAAAACTGTCAACCAGTTTACCTATCTCGGCTGCACCATTTCATCAGATGCAAGGATCGACAATGAGATAGACAACAGACTCCCCAAGGCAAATAGCGCCTTTGGAAGACTACACAAAAGAGTCTGGAAAAACAACCAACTGAAAAACCTCACAAAGATAAGCGTATACAGAGCCGTTGTCATACCCACACTCCTGTTCGGCTCCGAATCATGGGTCCTCTACCGGCATCACCTACGGCTCCTAGAACGCTTCCACCAGCGTTGTCTCCGCTCCATCCTCAACATCCATTGGAGCGCTTACATCCCTAACGTCGAAGTACTCGAGATGGCAGAGGTCGACAGCATCGAGTCCACGCTGCTGAAGATCCAGCTGCGCTGGATGGGTCACATCTCCAGAATGGAGGACCATTGCCTCCCCAAGATCGTGTTATATGGCGAGCTCTCCACTGGCCACCGTGACAGAGGTGCACCAAAGAAAAGGTACAAGGACTGCCTAAAGAAATCTCTTGGTACCTGCCACATTGACCACCGCCAGTGGGCTAATATCGCCTCAAACCGTGCATCTTGGCGCCTTACAGTTTGGCGGGCAGCAACCTCCTTTGAAGAAGACCACAGAGCCCACCTCACTGACAAAAGGCAAAGGAGGAAAAACCCAACACCCAACCCCAACCAACCAATTTTCCCCTGCAGCCGCTGCAACCGTGTCTGCCTGTCCCGCATCGGACTTGTCAGCCACAAACGAGCCTGCAGCTGACGTGGACTTTTACCCCCTCCATAAATCTTCGTCCGCGAAGCCAAGCCAAAGAAGATCTTTTGGATTTGTTATCTCCCATCATAACTACTGTGGCATCAGGAAAAGACCTGTCTGCACTATTTGCTGAACTTTTTTTTGCACAGTGACTGAATATTTATAATCTCTTTCCATAGTGGGGTAATTTAATGTATACTATTTTCATGTTTTTTTTAACAAAGGAACCTGTTGGTCTGTACCAAGTAAGTATTTGTGTGCATATGTACCTTGTCCTTGTGTGCATGACAATAAACTCATTAATTCAGCTCATTGTATTGTAGTTTACAGCTGAGTGGAAATGGAAGACCTTACTTGCAAGTAGATTATGGCTAGGCATTGCTTCAGCATAGTGTAAGGGCACTTTCCTTCATTTAGCTGATGATCAAGAATGGAATAATGGAGCAGTAATTGGATTAATAATAGCCCATCTTTAGTTCTACCCTCTTAGAGGTGCTGTAGTCATGCCTGAATCCTGCTTTAAAATTGTCTACGTACTTGACTGTAAAGTCATTTCAGTACCTGATGATAAATGATCAAAATTTTTTTTTTCCATTTGTTTGAAGTCGATGAGTCTGGTGTCTGGATTTGCGCCGTTGATTACAGCTGGGATTTTTGGAGCTACGCTTTCTTCGGCTCTTGCCTGCCTTGTGTCTGCACCCAAAGTCTTCCAGGTAACAGGCTTTATGTTACAGTCATTGTTAACAGTTGAAAGTCTTTGATTGAAGTTTATTTTTGAACTTTGCATGTCAGCAACTACTGAGTCAAATTTCAGCACTGTTTGATTGAGAATTTTTTTTCCCCTGGTCTGATGTTCACTACTGACCTTTTCCACTCCTTCCTCATCATTCCACATATTCAGTCAAGCCCTTGGGGGCATGGGATACCCTTATGTGCCTGAGGTTTCTTCATCAACCATGCATGGCTTTTTCCCCATCTTTCCTTGCATAGAATTGCTTCTGAAACTTTGTCAGGAAAATAAGTAGTCGTGGAGGTTGCTGTCATTGGGGGCTCCTAGGTCTTCATGCTGCAGAGCTGAATTGGTGCCTCTTTAAAGAGTAACCCTCCTGCAAAGTTCTCATCCTGGAGGGAACCCCCCTGCAAGATTTTCTGGAGTCTGCTGCATTGCCTAACAGCGACCGCCATTTCTTCACACCAGCGATGGTTCTCTTGAAGTTCAAAACCAATTATTCTCTCCCCTCACTCCCGCAAAGACCCTCCAATCACCAAAGCTTCTCGTATCCAAACGAACAGCCTCCCAACAAATCTGTGATCGTCCTGATTCCCAACCTAACAATTGCAGAATCTGGTGTATTGCCATGAATAATCCACCTGGATTCCCCACCTGACTGATTGATCTCTCTCTCTCTCTTTCTCTCTCCCTGATAACTGTAGATCTTCATCATCCACTCAAGGGAAAACTGTCTCATCTCTCACCATTAGCAGTTTCATCTCAGACAGCATCCTGGGAATCTTTTCTACCCCCCTTCCATTACAATACTATTCTTCTTGTTCTCTGTGGCAACTGAAATTTTACACACTACTCTAGCAATGGCCCAACCAATGTTTTATAAAATTGTACTGTACCCTTCCTGCTCTTGTATTCTTCCAGATAAGGAAGGCATGTATCTCACATGCTGCCTTCTCCACCTTGTCTGTCTATGCTGCCACCTTCAGGGACGCTTAAAGAATGAAGCTTCCTGTTTCTCGATACTGCCGAGGACTCAACCATTCATTTCTTTGTCCTCTCTTATTGATACTCCCAAAATGCTCTAAAATTCCACCTGCCATTTCTTTGCCCATCTTATTGACAGTTCAGTATTATCCTGCAATATACAAAAGTGCTGGAGAAACTCAGCAGGTCATGCAGCGTCTAGAGGAAGTGAAGAGTAATGAACGTTCAGGCCTGAGCCCTTCGTCAAGATGAGGCCCAAAACATAACTTCCCAACGTTACAACCCTTTACTTCCCATTGACGCTGCTCGACCTGCTGAGTCTTAACAGCACTTTTGTGTATGGTACTACATAATAGAGCCTGCAGACTTTCCAGTTTAACTCAGTATTATCTCAAAGCTGATGACTATCCTATCAAAATGACTTCTGTGCTTTCATTCGGATAGTGCTGTGAGGTGTGTGGGGAGAGTGTTGATATTTGGTTCATGCGCTGAAAGTCTTTATTGTTATTTTGGGTAGGATAATATTTTTCTGTTTTGTTGAACTGGGGCAAAAATTCCATCTACTGAGCTACTGATTCATCTGTTCTCAGAGGTAAATCAAAGTGGAATAATAATGAAGGAATAAAGGAACACTGGGCCCAAAATTCATTTTAGAATGATGCATGGTGATGGATAATTCAAACCCCATTTTACTCTCTACCTGATTTTCCTTGCTATTCAGTAAATAAAATTGTATAGTCAAGAAACTGGACAGTTCACAATCAGCTATTCTGTGATAGCATCTGGAACTAATTGTTTCTTCTTCACCCATCATGATCCTTGCTATAATATTCAGATTTATTTGTCAGAGTATATACATGACATCACCTAAAACCCTGAGATTCTTTTTTCTGAGGGCAAGGCAGAACTACCACTAATTGGTAGTGCAAAAATAAGGTGTACGCAGCGTATACATGTAAACAAATAAAGGATCGGTCATCGTGGGTATCCCTCGTAGTTGAGGATGATGGCCTTCGATCCGTTGATCCACCAAGCTTGTATTTGTTTAACATGTACTTGATGTTGCACTCCAAGAAATACACGATACTTCACAAATCAACCAACTAGTTCCAAAGGCATGAAAACCACAGCGATTGGAGCTGATGGATTTGTTGCAACCTTCGTCCTCTTTCCCAGCCATTGAGTTCAGAGTAGCCTGTTCCACCGTTGAGGACTTAATTGGATAGTTCTATGTCAGGGACCTCGACCTTACCGCTATGAATTGAGCGTAACTCCAGATAGCATCACTCTCGGGATTTCAGGACAAGCTTCTTCACCACAACAAGGTGATAATCCACAGAAAAGAACTGTAAACAGATAAAAAATGTAAACAAACTGACTGTGCAATACAGAGAGAACAAAAGAAAATCAATGAAGTGCACGAGTAAGAGTCCTTAAATGAACCTCTGATTGAGTTTGTCATTGAGGAGTCTAATGGTGGAGGGGTAGCAGCTGTTCCTGAACATAGTGATACAAGTCTTGAGGCACCTATACTTTTTTCCTGATTGCATCAGCGAGAACAGAGCATGTGCTGGATGGTGAGGGCATTTGATGATTGCTGCTGCTTTTCAACGGCAGTGTTCTCTGTAGATGTATTAAATAGTGGGGACGGTTTTACCTGTGATGTCTTGGGCTGTGTCTTGGAGGGTTTTACGCTCAGGCTGTGACCATGATGCAGCCGGTCAGTACACTTTCCATCACACCTCTAGTGATTTTCCAGGGTTTCTGGTGTCGTGCTAAACCTCCACAAACTCCCGAGGAAGTAGAGGCGCTGACGCGAACAGTGAATAGTCATTTTACATGGCTTGCTTTATGGCAAATAAGCACAAATTAGAAGGGGTATTTGAGCCAAGCCTTTATTTGAAACATGCAGAGTGAAATTACAGCAGGTCCAAGAATATCAACTTCTGGTAGATAATGGAACATACGGTATCCTACGGTAAGTGCTAACAAAAGATAAGATCTTAAAATTAGTGTTTTTGAACTCTCATGCATGACTTCCAATTTTAGACTGTAAATTATTTTGAGTTGATGTCAGGAAGAAATACTTTCTTTATTTGTTGATCCTTTGAGCTTTCAACCAAGTAATTCAATCTATTTTTCTACATTTCAATGACCATGAGAAGGTTCTTGTTGTACAACATTTACCAAATTTAAGTATTCAAAGTTATTTATTTGGTGAAATGGATTGAATAAATGTCTTCACCTGCTTCTCCTCACAGTGTCTGTGCAAGGATCATCTTTACCCAGGTCTTGGTATCTTTGGGAAGGGCTATGGGAAGAACAACGAGCCCATCTACAGTTACCTTCTCACCTTCTTCATTGCGGTTGGTTTCATTCTTATTGGTAAGGCTCAGTGTCATTCAGACTTGTTTAGACTAAACTTTATTAATTGGAGTAATTTCTGCATTGGGTAATATGGAACATAGATGTGGTCAGTTCAAAATTTGTAAAATAATATTATGTTGCATACTTTGCGACGAATCGAGTAAGTTTAATTTCATGTACATGCATGGACAGGAAGCAGTGCATGTGCTTTAGTCTGTTGTTGAAATCTGTGCATTAACCACAGATTTCAAAATAAAAGTTATTGTAAGTAATAGCCAGAAGTTGCAGGTTAGCATTTTAATTTCTGTATGTTGGAAAGCAATAAAGAGGTCATTTTTTTAATATGTTAGAAAGGAAATGTCTTCATTTCAAAATAGACTATTTACAAATGTAGTCCTCAATTGTATTGGATTCAATGCAGGACCACCAAATTGTACAACACAAGAGCGGGTTCTTAGTCATCTCTGGAAATTGCACAATGTTGCTCTGTATGAAAGAATGATAAAGCAATGTACTGTAAAGAGCACCTACCAAATATTCATAGCATTTGTAACTTTGACATCTTTTCTTACCTGCAGCGGAGCTGAACATGATAGCTCCAATCATCTCCAACTTTTTCCTGTGCTCCTACGCCCTCATCAATTTTAGCTGCTTCCATGCTTCAATTACCAACTCCCCAGGCAAGCCACGTTTCCTAGTTCACAAAATGTTTTATGCAAGTTTGGTATTAATTTCTGACAATGTGTAAAGGCAGATAAGTAAACTGTGAAAATCAAAGTCAAACAACAGTTCATTTTGTTAGCACCAGGGGTTGCAGGTCCAGAACAAGAGATTTCTATCTGCAGTGGAACAGGAAAATGGCTTTAATTCGATGAATGGCAGAGCAAGACTGAAGAGTCAGATGTCCGCCACCTCCTAGTTCTTGCTTTTCATGATCTCATACATTTCACTTAGATCAAGGTGAATGTGGAGCACTATAGAAATAATTTCCTTCCTGTGATTATCAACTGACTAAGTGATCCAGTGATTCAAAAGTCAAGATGGGAATTAGGATAGGGACGAGAAAACACAGGCATTCAATAGTGACAAATTGGCACATGTAAATACCGTTTTAGAAAGGTAACGTTTTGGGAAATAAATTATTAAAATAGAGGGAGAAAACTCAAAAGCAAAATCCCTTTCCAATAATTGCAGGACAACACTGATTATCCAAAATGGTCAGAACTGGGCTATTATGGATGAACTTTTCTTTTTCAAAGAACTGGTCATTTTTTAAAAACAATCCAGTAGCAGTAACAAACCACTTTGAATGGTGTTTAAACAACAAACAACAAGGGAAGGCTTTTTAAGTATTAAAATAATGTTTAATTCCAATCAAAAAAAAAATGCTGACCACTACCAATCACTAACATCTCCCCACTGAGGCCCTATTATGAGCCCAAGGTCCCCACTGCTGCAGGGAGCCCGACGTCCCTGCTCCTGCCCGGGAGTCTGAGGTCCGTGCTGCTGCCAGCAGACCATCGTCGCCACTGCTGCTTGTAGCCTGATGTCCACGCTGTCGCCAGGAGCCCAATGTCCCCACTCCTGCTGGGAGCCCGCTTCCCCAGTCAGCTTGGCTCCAAAAACATTTCAGATAAATGAGGATTTCTGATTTGTTTCGGATATTCTCATTTATGAGGATTTTGCAGAATCCAATTTCGGATATTCGGAGTTGTACTGTACTTTAAAATTTTAACTTAATTTAATTTTAATTTAGGCATACAGCATGGTAACATGCCATTTCGGCCCACAAGCCTGTGATGCCCAATCACACCCTGTAGAGCTCGTCGAAAGAATCAAAGACTTGTTGATCCTAACCAAGGCTTTTATTGGCAAAAGACAGGAGCTCTTCACAGGTGGCCGACCAGTCCTGAATGATCCGACCTGGCTAGGGACACAACCCTTTAAGGCCCAGACAGTAGGCGTGGCTTAGCTCTCAGCCAATCGCTGTAAGCACAGTCTAGATACTGTAACTATATACACTATATACATTGGTGATAGATCTGTACTATCACACACCCTATTGACCTACAACCCCTGGATGCTTTGAACGGTGTTTCCAATGGATTCTGTAAATGTGTGTCAAGGAAGAGATAGATGTATCTTTGAAGGATCTGGGACTTGAAGGCCCCAGAACATAGTAAATCAGTCATGATCATACTGAATGGCAGGGCAGGCTTGGAAGGTCAGTTGACGTACTCTTGTTCCTATTTTCTTGTGCCAAGGTAAAAGATCAACTAAAATCAAATAAAATGGTCTCATGTAAATAGACATGCATATTTTATCACTAATATGTTTCCCTTCAATACATACCCACCCCATTATTTTGTGAATTTTTAACCACAGTATCTTTCTTTGGGTTGTGTGGTGAGGAGAGGTTGTACAGGCCAAGGTTGTGTCATTTGGAATTCAAAAGGTGGCCTGATTGAAGCATACAAAGTCCATTAATTTGTGATCCAGTCGGTGTGGAGAGGTTGTTTCTTCTTATGGGAGAATCTAGTAATCAGGGATTGCCATTTAAATATGAGGTTATCTATTTAAGATAGCTGACGTGAAAGGTTTTCTATCAGAGGGTTGTGAGTCTTTGAATCTCTCTTCTTAAAGAGCAATGGAAGCAGACTATTTCAATATTTTTTATGCAAGACGTAGGTAAATTCTTGCTATGCAAGGGGGTCAAATATTTCTGCAAGATGGGAGCGGGGAGTTGAGGTTGCAGAATCTTCGAAAAGTGCAGACCTAGCGATCTTCTCCAGCTACTGTTCATGCTTTCATATCGAGTGAATTCTACTCTTCATTAATGTACATTTCTTGTCCCTCTAGTGTTAATTTGCTGGACAGTAAATGTAAATGAAGCAAACACAAAGATAATGTGTGTGATTGGTAAAAATCTGGCAAAGTGCTTAATCCTGGAGATGAAGAGCATTTCATCTCCACGATTAAGCACTTTTAAATAACCAATTTCCTTTTTCTTTTCCCCTGAAGGTTGGAGACCATCATTCACATATTACAACAAGTGGGCCTCCCTGTTTGGTGCAGTTGTGTCAGTGGTTACCATGTTCTTGTTAACATGGTGGGCAGCTCTCATTGCCATTGGGATTATTGGTTTCCTTCTGACATATGCATTGTACAAAAAGCCTGGTAAGTAATTGGGAAAAACTTCAAAAATTATTGCTACTCACCATGTTGCATCAAAAATTAAAGCATTCAAATGTTAATTTATTTGAATACATTGTTAAAGCTTCCAGTTTTTCATTTAATAAACTAAGTGTTCTTTGAGGTTTTGTAATATGTGTAGTTATAAGTGCAGTAAAATCCCCATTGTATGGAATTCAATCAACCGGAAACTCAAACAATTGGCAGAAAAAAATTGAAGGAAATAAATAAATGAATAAATAAAATTTCAAATGAATAAGAGTGGGCTGATGGACCCCGTGAGACTTTATTGTACACACGCAGGTTTGCCCTGCTGAACTAGCGGTGCCCCTCAATGCGCGCACATTCTTTTTGCTATCGCCACGTGCATGGAGGTGAGTCGAGTTGTTAGTCCAAGGAAGGTGCATCAAGGGCCTGACTGGGACACTGGTGTGAAGGTGAGTTGGGTTGCACCAAGGGCCTGACTGGGACACCAGGATGAAGAGCCCGTTGATGCCACTCGCCACTGGGTCGACTCTCACAAAGTGCCTCCCTATCCCTGTCTAATAAAAGTCTTTATCCTTATTAGTATTAGTTATATTAGTTAAACTTGGGGGAGGAGGTTCATTATGATGGAAGCATGGCTAACATAGTGGTTAGGCAACACTGTTATGGCGCCAGCAACCAGGTTCATAATTAAAATTTATGTAACGTGAATTATCTGATTAAAGTGAATTTTACATAATTAAGGACTAAATATTGATTTTTTTTTTCAAATTACTTTACAGTTTGCACTGTCTTTTGTCTTTTAAACAGTATATTCTTAATGCAGGTATATCTGTCATCCACAATCCCTGAAGGTGCTGGATAATGGGGATTCTACAAATGGTCATTTAAGAAGTGTGAGCATAATCAGTGAGATCCTTTAACAATGGAGAGTATTGGAGCAGAATGGAATTGTTACATTCACAATTCAAGACTCCATTATTGCCATAAAATACACAAAATTAGTTTCCCTTTGTTTGCCCTCTAAATGCTCATGAAATGGTGGGACATCCATGAAGTTGAGAAAAAGGGGCAAAAGAGAGTTCCCTCAGAGATATCATGCCACCTCCTCCGATGCTGCTTCGTCCTGCACTCCATAGCTGCGTGGCTTCCTGTCTGTTCCAGCTGTGAACCAAGGCCCCTTCCTCAGCCCCTGGTTCCTAACACCCAATTTGTCAGTGTCCAAGGCCCTAGGGGAGCCTTGCTCACCTTTAGCACCCTCACAAAACCCATTCCCAATACCTGCTTCCCACAACCAGTAACCCCGGGCGTCGTGTGAGACCTCCAGCCACTGACCTGATGTTCATAACTTGCAGGAGAAAGTTTTGGGGTGGAAATCCCATTCCCTGTTATACACCACTTTCCATTCCCTCGGTGGTATAAGGTCATTTATAACTGCACTGGGATGGCAAGATTGGCATAATTTGGCGTAGACTGAGGATGAGCCCTCACTCTCCTCAATTTGATTGGCTCAGAATGTAAGGGAAAATGCTGTGCACTAAAAGATTGCTGCAGTTGCCTGCATACCAAATAGTATCTCATCAGAGAGCCTTGTATATCAGACACTTGAGGCATCTTGTGCATTTTGATTTACAATGAGCAGGATACCTGGTGTTGCCCAGGAAATCAAACACTCAGTTGTTGACTACATGGTTGAAACAAAATACCCAAAAAACATGGTAATTCTGCATAAATATCCTGTTTCAAACACAACCTTTATATTCTTTGTGACAGAAAACGGAGCTGCTCTGTGGCTGGTGGCTTTTCTTTGCATTGTGTGGTGTCTTGCTTATTCTTTCTCAGCAGACTCTTATTATCTGCTCATCACTGAAGCGGGCTTGGTGTTGTTCCTCAGTTTCCTGCTGCCTGCTCCTTATTTGTCTGGAGGCCTGAGCACTGAGACGGGCGTATCGCTGCTGTTCAGTTTCCTGCTGCCTGCTCCTTGCATGTCTGGAAGCATCAACAGTGAGACGAGACTGTTGTTCCCCTGCTGTCTCTTGTCTTCTCCTTTGTCTAACTCTACAGGCTTGTGAAGAGCTTTTGCCAATGTGGCTTCACTTTTTTTGGGCCCATTTTGAACTGGGTTTGGCCACTTGTTTTTATTCTGAATGTACATTGTTGCTCAGCACTGTAACTAATTGAGGTGACGCTGCTGCAAGTTCAATTTTCTTTTTGAACTTTTGAACTTCATATGACCTTAAAGGTTAATTTCAATGTGGTCATGATATTCAGCATCAAATGTTACCACAATTATTGTAAACAGTAATACAAGTCAGTGCTAGTAAATGTTTGTATAATAAACAGTAATGCAAGTCAGTGGAAGCTGATGAAAACCCCTTTTGAACTTCATGTGACCTTAAAGGTTAATTTCAATGTGGTCATGATATTCAGCATCAAATGTTACCACAATTATTGTAAACAGTAATACAAGTCAGTGCTAGTAAATGTTTGTATAATAAACAGTAATGCAAGTCAGTGGAAGCTGATGAAAACCTCTTTTGAACTTCATGTGACCTTAAAGGTTAATTTCAATGTGGTCATGATATTCAGCATCAAATGTTACCACAATTATTGTAAACAGTAATACAAGTCAGTGCTAGTAAATGTTTGTATAATAAACAGTAATGCAAGTCAGTGGAAGCTGATGAAAACCCCTTTTGAACTTCATGTGACCTTAAAGGTTAATTTCAATGTGGTCATGATATTCAGCATCAAATGTTACCACAATTATTGTAAACAGTAATACAAGTCAGTGCTAGTAAATGTTTGTATAATAAACAGTAATGCAAGTCAGTGGAAGCTGATGAAAACCCCTTTTGAACTTCATGTGACCTTAAAGGTTAAATTCAATGTGGTCATGACATTCAGCATAAAATTTACCTCTGCTGAACCTCCTTGGACATTTCTAGAGTGTTCCATATTGATGGCATGGAAAACAGACAGACATACATGCACATATATTATAGTAAGTTTAAGACTTTTTGGTTTTTACTACTTGAATTATTGAACCAGGGAACCACTACACAAAGTCTTAGTTTAGATAGTTGATTTAATGTTTTCTGCATAACCTTTGTTTTTAATTTTAAGCTGTGAATTGGGGATCATCTGTTCAAGCGAGCTCATACAACATGGCCCTGAATTACTCAGTGCAGCTGAATGAAGTAGACGATCATGTCAAAAATTACAGGTAAATAACCATGTAATTTACACTAAGTGACTAGAGAATTTGACTACACTCCATCAAGGGATAATTACCAACTCAAGACAAATCTTTCCACAGTAAACTATCTTTATAGAAGAGTTTGCAATTACGATGAAAGCCTTTTCCAGTTTGCCTGCTGAATGCTGTAATATTGGATTAAGGAGGAACTGGTTGTCAAATATTTCAGCACCTGGCACACCTCAAGTCAGTCACTGAGTAGCAGTACATTAGTAGTAGCATTCCCTTCACCGGGCAAAGTAATTTTCTGTGGTGAGAACCATGAGAATAAGGTCCCCAAAGCATTTGCTGATCACTAGGTTCCAGGATAATCCCAGTGTTACCAAGCATTAACAGATAGTGTTGAGAGAAACATGGGTATTTATTAGGCATTAAAAAAAATTGGAAGCACCTGGAAGAAAAGGGTGCTTTATGAGAGTTCAATAGTCCGATTAAAAAGACAGTTAAATGTGCAACAGTCTTTTTAATACTAATGAGGTTCATTGTATTTGTCACTGTGATCTGTCATCACCTTCATAAACATTTTTTACTGACAATGGCTGTGCTGTGGAAAAGTTGTATGTCTGTTGACATTAAGATCTTTGTTCAGAGCAAAATGAATGTATTAGGCTAGAAACTGTTTGGTTTCTGGAAAGGCACATTGCACGCTCAATGTGCAGTAGGTCAACAAAGTTGGTGTTTTGCAGACCCAGTATTGTGAAACTCCATTGTGCTTGTTTGTACAGATAGGTTGTAGGTCATAATGTGCAAGAGGTGATAGGCCAAGGGATGAGAGGGAAGTTTGGGACTCTGGTTAAGTGGGGTGGAGTTATGACAATGAGAATCAGGCTGAGGAAACCAAGGGTGGAAGGCTGGGGGATGTGAGGAATCTGTTGTGGAGGTGAATGGGGTTGTGATTATTTTAGGGGTGGCTGGAGAGCATCACATTGGGGGGCCAGGCTTGCAGTTGCAATGCAGAGTCTGACAAATGGAGGACCCAGAAGCAAACTGGTGGATGTTGTAAACCCAAGTCCAATTGATATTACTAAAAAAAAATTCTACACATAGCACACCCAAGTATTATACTCTGCAACAGAACATATAGACGAAGGTGTCTCCTCTCATTTTAAAAATGTCCCAACTGTATGATACTGCTTTGATTAACTCCGGTATTGTATTTCTAGGCCTCAGTGTTTAGTTCTTACTGGTCCTCCCAACTTCCGTCCTGCACTGCTAGATTTTGTTGGGACAATTACCAAAAACCACAGTCTGATGGTGTGCGGCAATGTGCTATTCGTGAGTGTGACTGAATTTGCTTTCTGGAAAAATATGCAGCAAAATGAGCTTTTGGGAATCTATGACTGGCAATATATGTATTTAACGTAAATATACATAGGATCATGAAAAATGTAAGGAGGCCATTTTGCCTGTCGTGTGAGGACGTGCGACTGAACCTTCCAGAGGGGTCTGCAGCCCCACAGGTGTCGGCCTCTCCACTACCACTTAAATCAGAAGAGGAGATGTGCCTCTCCCACCCTTTCAGCCATCGTATTCCAGATCTCCATCACCCTCATGTCAAAAACAGTGCTTACCTCCCTTCTAATTACACTAATTAATTACATATATACTTGGTGCTTTTACATCTATCTGCTAAGGGTAATCACTCCTTCCTATGTAGCTTGGCTCCTTATAATTTTTGCACACCTCAATTATATCTCTCTTCAGCTACCTCTGTTTGACATCCTTGGAATTTTCCCTGTACTCTTGACAGTCACATCATTCTGGTAATATGGTCACCAGAACTCAAACTATGGCCAAACATGTGTTCTATACAGTTCAAAAATTACTTCCTTGCTCTTTCATTCGAATTGAATTGATAACCTTTCCTCCCTATTTCCCCAACATCTTTGGCATTGTTCTCAAGCCTGTCCCTGATTAATGTCATCGTCCAGAAGAGAGACTTCCCCTCTCAGTCACAGTGGTCATCAACAATGTTCCCTCTAATCTTCAGTCGTCAGTGTGTGCAAAAATTTGATGTTGTGCAAATTATTTTCCGGTGACCAAAGTCTTTGCGCACTGAATGCTTGTGCAAATGTCAACTTAAAATTGTTTCAATATAATTTTGGCCCAGCCTATCTCTCACGGCAAATAAAATGGTATTGGCATGTTTTAATATGATACAAGTCTGATTGCATTCTACGAAGTAATGTATTTAGTTAAGATTTTGAAAAATCGACTAACAAGTTAACAGAAACAGCTAAGAGATTATTTTCAATAAGTATAATTATTAATTACTACGTTATTTTAGGCAACAAACTTATTGTGTGCACATAGATTTCCTTGTGTGCTGGTTGCAAAATGTGCATGCACGCCCACAGCTTAAAGTGAACAGCTATCATCAATAATGATTGTCCAATTCGTGGCATAATCATGATTACCTAATTACACTCTGTTCTTAATCCAAGGGTCATCAGAAGGAAAGGTTGCCTGAGGTCACCTGTAATGGGCATACCAAATGGATGTACAAAAGAAAGATCAGATCCTTTTACACAGCAGTAGCTGCAGATGACTTGCAAACTGGATCACAAATGTTAATGCAGGTAAACATAGAAAATGTGGAAATTTGAAGTTAAGTCAATTTGCAGAGCAGGTGCAAAAGAAGAACAAGGTGGGTAATGGGGAAGAAAAGGGGCAGTGCAGAGCCAGCATTAGGCATGGAGCAGGGCAGAGCCAGCATAGGTCAAGGGGCAAGCAAAGGCAGTGTGAGATGCAGGGCAGTGCAGGGTGGGGGCAGCGCCCGACACAGGGCAGGATGGGTGGAATAATGGATGGGACAAGGGGCAGAGTAGGCGGGGGGCAAGGGGTAGGGTGGGATAAGGGGAAGGGGGAACAAGGGACAGGGCAGGTGGGGCAGGGGGACAAGGGGCAAGGGAGGTGAGACAAGGGGAAGGGCAAATGGGGCAAAGGGTGGGGAGACAATGGGAAGGACAAGGGGGCAGGGTGAGTGGGACAAGGGGAAGGGGAGGACAAGGGGCAGAGCAAGTGGGACAACGAAGCAGGGTAGAAGCAACATGTGAGGGATACAGGGCAGAGCAATGTAAAGCTTTTCTCCCTCAACCAGAATGAATCTGTTCCAAAATTCATTGCAATTATATTCACCTCAACCAAGGCCTAATCCTTGATTCATAAACATGAAGTGGAAAGTTGATTGGAGCTGCTATGAATTCTGGTTTTGAGCAGTAGATCAGCTGTGACCTTGTTATTCTTGCTCTATAAGAAACAAGGGTATTAGAGTAGATCTCCTTGTCCCTCAAGCCTATTTTACCATTGAGATAACTGAGTTTTGGTCTAACTATATATCTCATGCAGAATGAAGGTACCATGGGGCATTCACCATATCCTCAGATCAGTTCAGATGCTGAAAGGAAAACTCTGGCTTGCATCCAATGTTCAGATTTATACAGGGATGACTGTACACTGAAACCATGCAGTATACAGTGCCACATCCAAATGGCCCACCCAGAATAGGATAACCTATAATACCATTGATTAACAGAAATATGTACATTTTAAATTCAGACATACATCGCGGAAACTGGTTCTTCCATCCACAAGCCCGTGCCACCCAATTGACCTACAACATTTTGAAGAGTGGGAGGAAACCAGAACCCTTGGGGAAAATCCATGCAGACACGGGGAGAAAGCACAACCTTCTTATAGACTGCGCATGTCTCGATTGTTGGCGCTGTAACAGCGTTGTGCTAACAGCTACACTAACCATGCCTTTGCAGGAGAAGAAATTTAATTACTTCTCCCAAAAGTATGACCATTCTTAACAAGTTTAACATGTATGGTTTTTTAAAAAAAAAAGAAATTTTAAAAAACCATCGATACTGATCCAACATTTATTAGTTGGGATGTTTTACTTAAATCCCAACCAAGCCACTTGCTCAGAAACGTGAGCAGGGCTGTGCATTTTATTGGGTTGAGGAATGATGAGGCAGAATCAAGCAGAGGAGAGGAAGCATTTACATACATTTCACACATGACTCAAAAGTACAACTGTGACATTACATTAAGCTTTCTCTTTGTGCGTTTAATAGTATATTGCCTCAGCCCTTCTGAAAGCTATGAAGATGGATTTCCACTTTTTCAATGTGACACCTTAAGAAAGAATGAGAAATCTGCAAGATGAATGACTGGATTATGATTTCCCCGATTCTCTTTGCTGAAATGAATTTTTATTCCAGGAAGTTTGCCTTTTTAAAATGAATCCCATTTCAATGTTGACTAGGCTGTTGGTCTGGGGAGATTGAAGCCCAACGTTCTTGTGATGGGATTTAAAAGGAATTGGAAAAGCGATCATCCACAGAATTTGGAAAACTACACTGGTATTATCTCGTGAGTATTTTGGTCTGCAAGTCTTTTCAAGAGGAAAGATGGTATTAAATGTAAATGCTATGATTGCGAATTTATTCCAAAATTTATTCTGTACATTTAACAATTTTCAGCAGAATGTTTTATTTTGAATTTTCCCCCACAGTCATCCTCATTTAGTCTACAGGAAACAGCGTGAACTGAAATTCAGTTGCATTTGGCAAATGCAGAACCAACAGCTTATTTTGGGGCATTCACCATATCTTCAGATCAGTTCAGATGTTGAAAGGAGAACTCTGGCTTACATCCAATGTTCAGATTTACACAGGGATGACTGTACACTGAAACCATGCAGAATACAGTGCAACATCCAAATGGCACACCCAGAATAGGTCATGATTTGGCATTTCAGGATATCAAACAATATCATTTCTTGCCAAGATAAAGATACATAACCGACGTTTCGGACTTGAGCCCTTCATCAAGGAATGGATAAAATGTAGGCAGGCACACGGACAAAATTGTGGGTGGGAGGGGGAGGGAGAAGAGCACAGTCCCACTGGCAGGAAGTAAAGGTGGATGAAGGAGGAAAGAAGGGCACACAGCAAGCAGGAGGAGGGGGGATGAATTGAGAGAGAAGCGGGTGGATACCTGGAGGAAAGAAGACAGGCATGGAGAAGATGTGCTGACCCATATATTCCATCCTTAAAAAAAAAAGTACTGTACTAAACTCTCCCTACCTCATAACCCTCTATTTTTCTTTCATCCATGTGTCTAAGAGTCTTAAATGCCCCCAATGTTTCAGCTTAAACCACCATCCCCGGCAAGGCATTCTAGGGACCCACAATTCTCTGCATTAAAAAACCTTACCCCCGATGTCTCCCCTAAACTTCCCTCCCTTAACTTTGTACATATGTCCTCTGGTGTTTGCTGATCCTGCCCTGGGAAACAGGGGCTGGCTGTCCACCCTATCTATGCCTCTCATATTCTTGTAGACCTCTATCAAGTCTCCTCTCATCCTTCTACGCTCCAAAGAGAAAAGTCCCAGCTCTGCTAACCTTGCCTCATTAGATTTGTTTCCCAATCCAGGCCACATCCTGGTAAATCTCCTCTGAGGTGACTAGAACTGAACACAATAAATGTGAAATGGTCCTTTTGCAATTAGGCAAGAGACATAGGGGGCCGGACCCAACAGGGATGGCATCAAGCATACAATATCAGAGTGGGCAAGACCCGCTAAACCAGTAGTTCTTTTTCTTTCCACTTACATACAGTACATCTCCGATAATCCAAAATGGACGGGACCCAGTCTACGTTGGATAAAGTTTTTTTTTTCGCCAGAGAATGGGGTATTTTTTTGAAAACAGCCCAGTAGCAACAGCAAATCACTTGTATCAATGTTTAAACAACAACAAACAACAAAGGAAGGCTTTTAAAGCATTAAAATCATGTTTAATTCTCATCAAATAAAAATGCTGGCCACAACAACACCTCCCATCACTGAGACCTCCCAACTGCCACCACTGATCCCTGACATGTCCCCACCGCTGCCAATCGTCCCCGGGAAGGCTTCGCGGGCCAGTGGAACACTCACTGGTGAGTCAACGGGCTCCTGTCACCAGAGCTCCCGATGCCCAACTCCGAATCCTCCCCTAGGCCTACCGCACACGCACACTGGTGAGTAGGCCGAGGGAGGGTTCGGAGTTTGTGCTGAGAAGGGAGGGAGAGAAGGGGATAGGATGGAAGGGGAGGGGAGGGATGGGATTGCCACTGAGCCAGAGGTCCCACTGCTGCCCGAGAGGCCACTCTCCTTGACACTGGGACAAGGGATTCTTCCAACCGCTTGCGGCTGGGAGACAGTGGCACACAGTTTGAGAGGGAGAGTTGGAGAGAAAATCAATAGGGGAAGGTAAAGAAGAGAGGGGAGGGAGTTATCTGAAACGAGGACATTCGTGAGGTCAGTTTGACTCCAAAAATATTTCAGATAAATGAAGATTTCTGATTTGTTTCAAATATCCTCATTTATCTGATTTTTTTTTAAATTTGGATGAGGATTTTCGAGAATCTGATTTTGTTTAATTGGAGTTGCACTGTAGCACTTTAAGTAATCCCTTACAAACCACAATGTACTTATGGCGTAGGTGGTATGTGAGTGCTGCTCTAATCCATCCTGCTTGCCCTACATTGACCTGTGCACGAGGCTACATACTCCATTACCCATCTTAACTACCATCTTCATGCAGTTGATTAAAAACACCAGCCCAATTGCTACAAAGCATCTGGAAATCCTGCTCTAATCTCCTTGGTGACCAAATGCGATACAGGCAATTGATCCAACTGATTGATTTAACCTGTGGCTAAGTTTTCAGCCTGTGTTTAAACTTGCAGGGATTCATTCGACTTGAACTATGGAGTGTGTGTGATGAGAATGAAGCAAGGTCTAGACATCACAAGAATGACACAGACCTGTGGTGAGTCGGCAAAAGCAAAACACAGCAGATGCTAGACATCTGAAATAAAATCCAGTACTTGACTGGTCAGCAGTATCTGTGGAGATGGCAACAAGTGTTAATCTTTCACTGTTGCTGATGTGACAATGGACTTTTGGCCTGGATTTTGCTCAGTGAAGCCGATGATTTGTTAGTTCGAGGGCTGATTGCTTCAAAGTTTTCAGAATGAGCCCCATACCTTTGCATCAAGTTGAATGTTTGGGTGGAAGCAGCAAAGACAGCTCATGGAGGGAAGGGGGTGCAGAGAGACCCAATAATTACATGAATGTTCTGGAAATTCATAATGATGTTGCCTGGATTGGTGAACAAGTCATATGAGGCAAGGTTAGAAGAGCTGGGACTTTTTTCTTTGGAGTGTAGAAGGATGAGAAGAGACTTAATCGAGGTCCAAACTTAAATTATCTAATTTTCATGCAGATATTGATCCACTATGTGAGAAATGTAAAATTTTTGAAGCTTCTCTGTTCCATATGTTCTGGGAATGCCCACATTTAGAGAGATTCTAGGAAAACATTTTCCAAACTTTATAAACGATTCCTAAGATTAATTTAGAACCTTGTCCATTAATTGCTCTGTTTGGTTTTTCTCATGACCAGATAAACCAATGTCGGCAGTTCAGGAAAAAGTTTTCGCTTTTACACCATTGATAGCCGGATGAGCAATCTTACTGAAATGGAAAGATTCATCCCCTACTCATACACAGTGGATATATGATGTAATGTCCTATACAAGTTTGGAGAAAATGAAATATAATATTAAAGATAGGAAGTTTCAATTTATAAAGTTGTGGGGCCCATTCTTAGAAATTTATTATAATTGGAAGAATTAAGAATTATCATGTCCTCCGCAGATTCACCATTGGATTCATATTTTTGTTTTTATTTATTATTTTTAGGTTTTTTCTTTTTTTCACTTTTTATTTAGCTTAACTCAGCAAACGGGTTTAACATGGTTTTACAGAACAATTCAAGTTACTGCTTATGTTTATTAAGGAATTCTTGCCTTAGTTTCATTTTTTTGGATGTGTAAGCTTCTATGTTAAACTTGATTAAAAATATTTTGAAAAGGAAAGATAGAGGTCTACAAGATTATGAAAGGCATAGATAGGGTGGACCTGTTTCCCAGGGCAGGAATAGCAAACACCAGAGGACATGTGTACAAAGTGAAGGGAGGAAGTTTAGGGGAGGTATCAGGGTGTTTTCTTTAACACAGAGTTGTGGTGCCTGGAATGGTGGTGGAGGCTGAACCATGAGGGGCATTTAAGAGACTCTTAGATAGGCACATGGATGAAATAAAAATAGAGGGTTGTGGGGTAGGGAGGGTTTAGTACTTTTTTTTAAGGAATATATGGACCAGCACAATGTTGAGTGCTGAAGGGCCTGTACTGTGATGTAGTGTTCTATGACTGGGTGGGGGAAACATAAGTCTCTGGATGATCAGGTTGAATCACCAGGGGAAAGAAGTTGGCTGCTGAGATGCGGTTTGCAAGTTGGAAGGTGGGCCAAGTTGTCGTTGGCAGTTGGGGGGTGGGATTGATTGAGTCAATAATTGGGGGGGGGGGGGGTGGGGAGGGTGTCTGCAAGTTTTCTTGTTTAACTGGAATCAATGTCCAATCTTTACTCGTGCTATTTTATTATTCAAACATTTCCAGCCTTAAAGATACATACAGAAATAATGGGTTGTTTTCTGCTCAGTAAAAGTCATAAGAGCTGGCCTTTGCTTCGTGAATCTGAAGTTGTGAGCTACTCAGGTTGAAGTCACTTATAGATCCTTCATTTTCACTGCTGGAACAGACAATATTACCACAGGGATCAAGCATTTTATTCGTGCTCAAATGAAGAATGACAACTTGGTCAATTGTATCCAACGATCAATTTCAAACTGTTAAGGCAGAGAGAAAATTGAAAAAGAATAAGTATCTTTGACAATTGAAACCATCCTCAGTGGGACAATTTGCAATTGTGCCTGCAGCTTATTGGGATTGTATTGCTTTGGATTGCATAGTGCTCTGTTACTTATTCTATTACATAAAACAACCCTTTTTTTTTTCGGTAGACTCCAGTTCTGTGTTTAGTGAACAACAGGCCAGCACCATTTTCCAGTTGGAACAAGGCAAAAAAAATATTGACATCTACTGGCTCTTTGATGACGGAGGTATACTTTGCAGTGGTCTGCAGATCTGAGTGATCAATGAAATTCAGATTTTCTGTTCTACTGCTGGTTAGAAAATATTTCAGTTCTGTTACATAGAAAGAGAGGTCATGGTACAATTAGTCATAGAGTAGAACAGCTTGGCCATAACCCCTTCAGTCCCCACTGAGTCCACACGAAACTACTCTGCTCCGACACTGAGACCCTTTTGATCTTCCCATCCGCTCCCTGTCAGACCCAACCACCCAGCTGCACACTTGCAGCAATTTATAGTGGCCCATTAACTTGCCAGATTGCATGTCTTTGGCATGTAGGAGGAAACCAGAGCACCCAAGTGAAACCCATGTGGTCAAATGGTGAACATACAAACTCTGTAAAGGAAGCCAGCACTGAACTTAAGTCATGGGAGCTGTGTGGCAGCAGCTCCTGAGGCACACCCATTGTGTGGCACCTGCATGAGATGAGAGAAGGGTAAACCCACACTGAAACGTTCCAAATTCAACACTTGGTTGTACCCTTCCCTGCTGAATCTGCAAGCACCTCCTCTGTGGAGCTATCAATCCTTACGGCTCATCTCTGCTGCTCACACTAGACTGCCAACGTGGCAGAGCTAGGTTCAGTCACAGTGACGAGACAAAACATACAATCAAGGTGACAGATACATCAGCTGAGACAGAGGTAAGGATGGGATAGAGATTCAAAATGTGAGGAAGCCCTGAAAAAGCTCACAAGGGCAACAACTTTCCAGGAACAATGCCACAAATTATTTACCAATTTTAAATATGTTTCCCAAAGAGAAGAGGAAGTCAGAAACATAATTCCAGCTCATTTTCGCCAGAATGGAGGGGTGGAGTTTTCACCTCTTACTGTTCTCGTGATTACTCGTTGTCAGGGGCTGGGGAAAAGTTGATCACTGCAGCCTATGACTGCTTTCTTTTCTCTCTTAGTTTGTTCTTTGCTTCCTCCTGTGTTTGCATTGAGGGGTATTACATTGTAATGGAGCTTTGCATAAAAATATCAGTGAGTTAGGGGTGGAATTCCCAGAGATGTTCTTAAATACAGCAATTTTTTTGTTAATTTCACCAAGGAGAATTTGTTATTAGAAAGGTGTTATTTATGGCTTGTATTAGATGTGGATGGCTGGTTTAATGAATTGTATAATATCTATTCCTCTCATTAAGTGCTTGTGTTCAATTGTTTGGATGAATTATTCATTCATACACAAGAACACAAGGAGCGAGATGAGAAATAGGCCACCTCACCCCTCTTGTCTGTTCTGCAATTAGTTTATAATCATGGCTCATCGAACCCAGGTCTCAACTCTTCCTGTGCCAGATCATCAACCTTTCCTTCAAAAATTTATCAACCATAGCCTGAAGTACTTCCTGTAAGCTGGCTTTCACAACTTCCTGGGGCAGAGAATTCCAGAAGTTCATCGTCACCTACAAATTTCTTCATTCTTTGCCCCTTAACTTATAACTACATCCCTTTGATCTCCCACTCATGAAAGCATCTCAACATCTTAACTTATTACAATCACCCCTCGTTCTGCTAAACTCCAAAGAATAATCCAAAGAATAAACTCTAAATAGTCTCTCCCTATTTAGTCTCTCTTGCTATAGCAATCCTTTCATGGTAGAATAATCCATTCATTTCAGGAATTAGCCTGGTGAATCTCCTTTGGAGCAAAATTATGCCTCACCAATACCTGGTCCAATTGTTACAGAATGTTTTTCCAATGAAAGCCAATTTAATATTTGCCCTCTTTGCTGCATCTTCCTGCTAACTTTTTAGAATGTTTTGAATGATGGATTCTTCTGTCTTCTGGAATCGCCAAGCCATGCACATATTGTCAACTATGAGGGGGAGAATAATTGATTCCTAAGGTGGACAGGTTGTTAGAGGGCCTATGTTTCATGGATGTTGAGGTCAAGAACCATTCTCTTGTAAGCTTCAGTGAGAGATGACAGTGACTTGGGACTCACCCTCCAAATGTGTAGGTCAGCAAGGTGCTGCATGGTATGATGTTGGGGTAACTTTGGTTTTGGGAGTGTAGATTGAACAGCTTCACATTTGGTCAGGTGGCAAAACCATATGGAGGTTGTTGCTTGGGATGGACAGATTCAATGGTGCAGAGAGATTGGAAAGACTGGGTTTATTTCCCTTGGAATAAAAGAGGTGGGGGTGGGGACAGTCAGGGCTTGTAGGTGGAATAAATGTCAAAAATTAGCAGACATGGGGTTAGGCCGTGGGGAAAGAGGTCCTGTGGATGACTTTTTTCCTCCCGGAATCGGTGATGAAAGTGGCAAGTTGCATAACTTTGGAGAAGTGTATCAGAGGCCCTGCTTCTGTTCTGTAGGATATGCTGAGCCTCGGAACTATGTGTGGATGGAAAGGAAGGGAAGCAGGAGGATGAAATTAAGCTGTGTGTGCTGCCCTCTGCTGTCAGGCTGCTGCAATTCTGACATGTGTTTTGACTCCTATAGGCCTTAGCCTCCTCCTTCCGTATCTGCTCACTCGCAAGAAGAGATGGCGCCAGTGCAAGGTTCGTGTGTTTGTAGGTGGTCAGATCAATCGGATGAACGAGGAGAGAAAGACGTAAGTGCACCTGGATCTGTGTGTCTGCCTCCCAAAATACTGGGAGGAATAACCACTGTAAATCCAAGGGCTCTGTGTTGTTGAGGCATTGCGGATCGATTCCAATAGAACATCTCATGCAGGTTTGTGAAACAAGTCGCATCAGTCACCATGCCGGTGAGGGAATTAATGTGGGCTCCTTTAATAACCATTGGAGATGTTCGGAGAAGCTGCCCATGTCATCAGTCAGGTTGTAGGAGTGACGAGGCCAGGCCTATTGAAGGAAGCTCTACCCCTTCAGTAGCTGGAAGCCCTGGCCACCAGTAGTTTTCTTAATCAACTTTGGTTGGTTAATTTCTATCAGATACATTATCAATCCTGGGGAACATTTTAGAGGTTTACTGAAGTGACAAAGAGTGGTGAATTAATTTCTGAAGAAACCCTGCAGCCTAGCACAGATCATTCCTGTCCACTGCACTGTTCTGGGATTGCTGGTGCGAGATTTCATTAAGGATAACCTAACTGAACCTGAGGGAGAAATTTATATGATGCAGATCAGAGGCTGTGAAGTTCACCAGGACCATGACTGCCTATATATTGACATTCTTTCTCTTTAGAGTGGGAAATCTATGCAGTGCTGCAGTTTTCCTTAATCATTTGACTATCTGAGAAAGGTTGCCAGCCTATTTCAGCTTCTACTAATTGTAACCAATTCAGTTTTGTCATTTTTTTTATAACAACATTTTGTTTTAATTTGTAAATTTTCTTTTAGTAGTTTCTGATCATTGTGGTGGGTAAGTGTGGATGCCATCTTGCTTCGGAGCTCCAAAGACCAGGGATTGATCCTGATCCTGGATGAGGACTGTGTGAAGTTTGGATGTTCTTCCTGTGATTGTGTGGCTTTCCTGTCAGGTGACTGAGCCTTCTCCCATGTTGCAGAGATGTGCTGGTGCTTTAAATAGATACCATAAAATTACCCCAAGTCAGTTTGCATCAGAATCTAAAGGAGACTCAAGGGATACAGAATGGGACCGATGAGATTGCTGTGCTCTGAGACAACTTAGACTGGTGGGTAGAATGAAACTCCTCTGTTATAGTGAGTGAGTTACTAACTTTCAAAAATACTCAAGTATTTTTGATAACCATTCATGCCAATGAAGCATGGTTATCCATCTGCCTAGGCTTTGAGTAGTCTTTTCGTGGTTGAGGCCATTCTGGCCTTGTACACTATCCCATTTTCTCATGGAAAGCATAGAGTCGAAATCCAAGACTTTACTGTGAGTGATGCATAATCCTATTGAATCATGCAGAGTGGAAACAAGCACGGTCATTTTACCAGGAAATGCATCTTTGGGGCCATAATTCCCATCTTCCTTTCATTCTCCATTTCATGAAAGGCCATTGATGTTGGAAGGTGGATTCACTGTTATTTCATGCTCTATGACATCGGTGAGAAACTCTCCCAGGTCAAGTTTCAAGATCAACATGAAAGATTTAACGGAAGCATTAAAATAACAAGTCTAACAATTCTCTTTTTGCGTTTAGGATGATTAATCTCTTGAACAAATTCCGTCTTGGTTTCCATGAGGTCCATGTCCTGCCAGACATCAACCAGAAGCCACGGGCTGAACAGTAAGGAACATTTGAACCTTCATCCCTCTCTCCTGCAAGGATTGTACGTGATGTCTGATTACAGTTACTAGTTTAATTAAACATTCATATCGTTTATTTTTATTTAGAGTGAAGAGGTTTGAAGATCTGGTTGCGCCATACAGACTGAATGATGGGTTCAAGGATGAAGCCACTGTCGATGAGCTGAGGAAGAACTGTCCCTGGAAGATCTCAGATGAAGAGTTTAAGAAAAACAATACCAAAGTATGTAAAGAACAGGTTAAAGAATCAATTCAGTTGCTGGTTCTCAATCATGTACGACTTGGAAACACAGCGGTATCCTTTCAGGTCTGATTGGAAGGCCTTGGGAATCTGACAGAGCACTAAATCTGATAATCGAGCACATTCAGGACTTTGGTGATGCTGGACTTGGGAATTTTCCAGACTCTTGGATATTAATTGTTCCTCAACACACTTTTCTTTGTTTTTCCTTTATGTATGAGTTTAAAGAGAGCAGGAAATAGAACCTGGTGAGCTTCAGACTGTACATTAAAACAAGCTGAATCAAAATACTAACACTCGATCCCTCTTCCAGTCGTGAACTTAGCCTCGTTCCGGGAGTAGAACTGTAACACAAGGTTGATCTGACCTGATTATTGGAGTATTATATTAATCATTAAATCAATGTCACATCAGTTCCATTACCCACTGGGCCAATCCTACCTGATATTGAGCCATTTTACCATATTTTATTGTGTCCTCACAAAAGTTTATTCGTATTTTATGAGATGTAATACAGAAACGTGGAAATTCACATAAGATACAAGGTTATGTGTAGAAGCCCACGCAATTTTAAGATACCTTTTATAGTGTTGTTATTCCATATACTACATGTAACCTTTTATTTGAAAAATAGAATTAAAATGCAAAATATAAATGTCTATATTGACAGAACAGTAGAGATATGCCCAACTCCTACTCTGGACTACTGAGTGAGCCAGATGTCATGGCAATGAGATTTCCAAACAATCAGATACTGGATTATTGGAGTTCTATTGTAGATAGACTGCTATTGGAATGGGGACTCAGAACTGTTTCCTCTTGGCCAACCGTTTGGACAGTCACGTTCCGCTGAAATGTTCTGGTGTACGCATTTTGTTACAGTTGCCAGATCATAGTACATCTTGTTTTGTAAATGTGCCTTGATACTTGGGTAATGAACTGATGTTTTTATTTTAATGAATGTGTGTCCCCACAGTGCTTCCTCTTTAATGATATTGTCCATATTCAATAATGAAAGTTAGCAAATTAAATTGGCAACAGGACATTTGTGCGCTACCATCAATAGTTCATTTTTTAATGTACTTATTGCACTAGTCAATCAGGTTTGTAGATCTGCTAAGCAATAGGCCTGGAATGAACATATCTGAGGCATGTTTACAGAGCATGGGAATGAAGTGAGTTTTGATGACGTGTTTTCTTTTATGCAGTCGCTCCGACAAGTGAAACTGAATGAGATCTTGCTGGATTACTCCCGTGATGCTGCGCTCATCGTTGTGTAAGTCAGAAGGCTAGTCCATGTGACCTCCAGCTCTGACCATAATCAGTTCCTCTCAATGCACGATGAAACATATTCAGCACAAAACCCAAGTTCTGTAATATTTATTCCACAAGAGTGGCGAGAGGCTTGGGAAAAGAAAATCCAAAAGAATTGTGATCATTTGTGACACTAATTATCAGCTATGAAATGCACCCGCTGTGTTAGGGGAGTAGAACTGTAACACAAGGTTGATCTGACCTGATTATTGGAGTATTATATTAATCATTAAATCAATGTCACATCAGTTCCATTACCCACTGGGCCAATCCTACCTGATATTGAGCCATTTTACCATATTTTATTGTGTCCTCACAAAAGTTTATTCGTATTTTATGAGATGTAATACAGAAACGTGGAAATTCGCATAAGATACAAGGTTATGTGTAGAAGCCCACGCAATTTTAAGATACCTTTTATAGTGTTGTTATTCCATATACTACATGTAACCTTTTATTTAAAAAATAGAATTAAAATGGAAAATATAAATGTCTATATTGACAGAACAGTAGAGATTAATTATGTCGCAGCTGGAACTTTTCCAGAGTTCATTGATAAGGTGACTTTAATTTGCCTGTTCCCTTAGCTGAGATTTAATTTGTTTTAACTTTCTCCGTCATTGATCTGTTGAGTTACCTTGCGTGAGAACACCAGTCAAGGCATGGCTTCCCACTCAGACTGAGCATTGGCCAAGGAAATATCATTGATGTTATTTCCTTCTACGTGTCACTTTCTTATCCATTGTGTGCCATTGCTTAGAGCATAGAACAATACAGCACAGTACAGGCCCTTCAGCCCTCAATGTTGTGCTGACCCATATATTCCTTTTAAGAAAAAGTACTGTACTAAACCCTCCCTACCCCATAACCCTCTATTTTTCTTTCATCCATGTATCTACGAGTCTCTTAAATGCCCCCCAATATTTCAGCCTCCACCACTACCCCTGGCAAGGCATTCCAGGCACCCATAATTCTCTGTATTAAAAAACCTTACCCCTGATGTCTCCACTAAGCTTCCCCCCTTAACTTTGTACAAATGTCCTCTCGTGTTTGCTGATCCTGCCCTGGGAAACAGGTGCTGGCTGTCCACCTTATCTATGCCTCTCATAATCTTGTAGTCCTCTATCAAGTCTCCTCTCATCCTTCTACGCTCCAAAGAGAAAGGTCCCAGCTCTGCTAACCTTGTCTCTCAAGACTTATTTCCCAATCCAGGCAACATCCTGGTAAATCCCTCTGCACCTACTCCATAGCTTCCACATCCTTCCTATAATGAAGTGACCAGAACTGAACACAATACTCTAAGTGTGGTCTTATTAGAGATTTGTAGAGTTGCAACATGACCTCTCTACTCCTGAATTAAATCCCCCTATTATTGAATCCCAGCATCCCATAGGCATTCTTAACAATGCTGAATGGATTTATAACCAACCATTAACCTGTACTCAATCTTCTGGTTTGTCCTTCCAAAATGCATCATGTCACACTTATCTGGATTGAAATACCTGCCATTTTTCTGCCCAACTCTGCATCCTGTTTTATCCTCTTGTAACCTTCGATAACCTTCATCTCCATCCACAACTCTTCTAAACTTCGTGTCATCCGCAAACTTACTGACCCATCCTTCCGCCTCTTCATCCAGGTTACTGCTACTCTCTGCTTTCTTCCTAAAAGCCAATTTTTTAACCACACAGCCAAGGTTCCACTGATCCTGTGCCTCATGACTTTCTGGATGAGTATCTTGTGGGGGACCTTGTTTCAAATGCCTTACTAAAATCCATGTAGACCACATCTACCGCTCTATCCTCATCAATTTCTTTTGTTACCTCCTCAAAAAACTCAGTTTCCTTCACAAAGCCAAGCTGACTATCCTCGAGTGGACTGTACTTATCAAAATGCTCATAGGTCCAATCCTTAAGAATCTGCTCCATTAGTTTGCACACCACTGATGTAAGAGTCGTCAGTCTATAAGTCCCAGGATTATCCCTATTACCTTTTTTAAACAAGGGGACTACATTTTAGATCTTTAAAATTCTTCTTGGATATCTAAAGAGAACTTTAGGATATACAATAGGTTTGGACAACTTGCTTCAACTCGATTATCTCTGATTAAATATTGGCTCTAGAATTTTCAGAATGAGTGCACTTTTTATTTAATGGTGTTGGATTTCTGTTGGATCAAACATAATGTGTGTGTGTGTGGTTTTTTTTTTCCAGTACTATGCCTATCGCAAGAAAAAATAAAAGCCCAAGTGCCCTGTACCTGGCATGGCTGGAGACACTTACGCAGGACCTACGACCCCCTGTCCTCTTAGTCCGAGGAAACCAGCAAAACGTCTTGACCTTCTACTGCCAATAGGATTTATTCACTGTACTCTTGAGCTGAATACTTTATCAAATAGTTGACACAAATTTGAAAATGAACATGTAACACTTTTATATACTGTTTTGAATATCTATGATGTTAAGGATGTGAAAGCAAAGCAAAACAAAATGAGTTGATGGTACAAGACCAACATGGAAGAGCAGATGCATGTACCAAGAAAAGATATAAAACTTTATAAAGCTGTTAATTTGTAATATATTCAAAGAGTAGTAATTCTATTGCAGTCAACTCATCAATGCTTGTCCTATATGGTGCATCACCTAATAAATCAATAGTAACACTTGGAGTAAAATAAAATAAAACCTATGGATTTTTGAATAAACCACCAAAGATTGTTCATCTGCTTAGTGGGTGTTACATGTGGATCGCTGAGGATCATGTGACCTCTCCATCAGGAGCCGAGTTGGAAGTCACATCACCTGCCAATCAAGGTTGGACTCCACCCACCCATTAGTGCACACCTTACCATTGGCTCATTTGAACGATGCAGCATCATCACTGGGCCAGAGGCCCAGCTCAGAACCATATAATTTCTAACATGTGTGACAGTTCACACTCTCTCTGCCTCTTTGTCCAAGCCACAGAGATTACCCTGTGCCAGGCTAGTACTGTGGCTATCACTGGAGGAATCGTGGGTAAGGTGTGCACTAAACTTTGTTGGGCCGTACTACTGCAATAGATAGGTGCCTGCAGAGAGTCGCACCCCCCATTGGTACAGTGTGTTTGAAAGTTCTTGTCTGAGAGTATGTCCACGTGTGGGAGAGTGTGGTAGGGTAAGCAGCCACTGGTATCAAGGACCCTTGTGCCCAGTGTGCCTCCTTACACTGTTATAGTATTTAAGTCTCGTACAGTGTAGAGCACACATGTCAAACTCTGGCCCGCGGGCCAAATTTGGCCCGCGATATAATTATATTTGGCCCACAAGATCATTTCAAAAATGTATTAGAGGTGGCCCGCCCTGCAGCGAGAGCCGATGCTGTTTTTTGGTAATGTCACCCCCACCATCCTCCCCCTTCATTGCACATCCTTCCCCATTGTAACATGAGAAATTGTAACACGAGAAGTCTGTCGATGTCATCAGCCGGCAAGCCAGTTGGAAGGCTCCCCGCGTAACCAGTCACTTCTACCCCCCCCTCCCCCTGTCGAGCGGTGCGGCGGATGGGCGAGCGCCTGTGATTTCCTGTCGACGCGACGGGCATGGCAGGCTGCGCACGACCCCTGGGCAGCACAATCCCCGCGCGACTGGCACCGGAGGGCCCTTCCACAGCACAAGCGCACTTCTCCCGGTCGCCACGGCCTTCAGCGCTTGCACCCGCGCGGACCCCAGGGACGGCTGGTTCGGCCCTGCATGTGAAGAGAGAGATGGTGGCTAACCGCAAAGGCTGATCGGCAGCGCGCTGGGCCTGAGTGGGTGGGTAAGCAGGGGTGGGCAGAGGGTGTAGGTGAGGAGTAATGGGCAGGGGAAGTTATGGTGGTGCGAGGGGAAGTTAGAGGAAGGGATGAGTAGAAGGAGGGGTGGATAGGGAAGAGGTAAAAGGGGAGGGGCAGGGCGAGTAGGGGAGGGGTGATTAGAGGGTGAGAGATGGGTAGAGGGAGGAACAGGTTGAGGGGAGAGGCAGTAGAGGGGCGTGTATAGGATGGGTTGGGTAGAGGCAGAGTGAGTGGAGTGAGGGGTGAGTAGAGGTTGGGTAAAGGCCTGGTCAGGTAGAGGGATGTTGGGTCGAGGGAGAATAGAGGCCTAGAGCCTGAGGAGTGAGCAGGAAATGCTGAGTCCTGATGCAGGCCAAAATGGACACAGCCTGTGAATGCTGACTACATCTCCACAGGGACCAAATAGGTTTCCCTCAGGTCAAGCAAAGGGTGAACTTGAGCTACCTACTCCTGACCTGTAACATTATCCTCCTAAAGTTATATCCTAAAGTTTAACATTACATATGTTGAAAGAAGAGAAAACATGTTGTTGAAAAATTTCAATAAATATTTAGTTCGGCCCTCAACTTAGTCCAAGTTTTTAATTTTGGCCCTCCGTGAATTTGAGTTTTACACCCCTGGTGTAGAGGATAGGCTACTGCTGGTAACAGAGGCCAGCCTGGATCTGATGTGAATGCCTCTTTTCTGGCTCTCCATCCCATAGGATGATGATGGTTCCTTTCAGTCAGTTTGTGGGGTTATAATACCCCACTCCTCAGAAAGGAACAGCGTGTACGTGAATGGATTTAGGTGAGTAGGGGTTGCACAAGTCCTGACCCACCCACTCGACATTCCCTCCCAGATCCGGCATAATGATGAGGTCCAAGATGACTGAGGGAAGTTCTGTTGAAGTGAAGGGCCAGACCAAGCTTCAATGCAAGGGATGCCTTTTCCACGCCTCACGCCACATATTTGCTAGATGGCTGTTGACCCTATGAGAGGGTTCATCCGCCCTTTGACAGGTCTTGTTTTTCATCCTGTAGGGTGTCTAGCCACTCTCTGCACTAGGCAAGCCTAGTGGGGGAAGCCAGTTTAGTCTCCGACCATGCGACAGGTTACGTGGTACCAGAAGCCCTCAGTCGAGTGACCTGATGGTGCCTTTACAGTATCATTATTGAGTAGTTTAAGTTCTATTTGACATCTTTCCCTGTTTGATTCCTGTGTGTACAATAAAATTACCTTTGATTGTGGCACTTGTGTCTCTTTGTGAACCCACCAAACCTGATACTATACAACAGTGGGTCGAGTCTTCTTCCATCCAGAGTCACCATCTGCAGTCTCTGCATATCACACACCTGCACTCAACTGAGCTGCAAGCAGAGGGTCAGTCTGTTGGCCTTGATTGAAGTAGGAAGATCTGTACAATGATCAATTCTCAGGAAATTAAGTACAGAGTCTAATCATAGTCAGTGTTGGGTAGGGGACAGAGCTTCATTCCATCCAAACTATCTACGGGAGTAACTCAGCATCAGTGAGAGAAAAAGAATGGCTGATGTTTCAGGTTGGAACACTTCATTAAGATTTGGATATAACCACTGTGAAAAAATGTGTTTAATGAATATGCTTAATAAATAGTTAAAGAGTTGATTTGAGAATTTAGTTGCTTTGCAATCTAGTGGCTGTCTTCTAACATGACCTTCCCTGTGCTGCAGTGAGATAGTAACTAACACCACAAAGAACATAAGAAGTAAACAAAACCAAGAGTAAGGACACCCTGACATTTGTCAGCTGTTTGCAGACATCACAGAGGAACATGTTATTATAAACAAGAAAACTCATATGGAACTTGTAGGGTCTCACACAGACCCCTACCCAAAAATATATAAAAGTGCGATGAACACTCTGGTGCTTTGAGTGGGGTTCGGTGTGGAGAACAAGTTACTGAACACTTTTATCACCCCCTCATTCCCACGAGCATAATGAGGGTTAAATAAAGAAACTTGTACACTTAATTGATTCTGCTGTTTGTTTTATTATAATGCAGGCCGACTTTTGCAACTCTTGTATGGCTATTCCCCATAATATACAATTTCAAAAAGATGATGTTTTTTAAAAAAAGTAATACAAATCCCCCAAAAACTGAAAATTTTAGACAGTTTTTAAAGCCTGTAATTTAAGAATAATTAAAAATTTGAATTGATTGCACCTGGTTCAGTAAGATAAGAAATACTTTGTCTGTGGTGCTTGAGGAGGGGTATTCATGAATCCAGAAAATGAACTGATAAACTTAGTGGGAACAAGGCTGGAAATTATTTTCCCAAGCTTTTCACTGGAAGATCAACTACAACTGAAGAATGGTTCTAGATGAGCCTGCAGCCATGTCTTCAGTTCTCAGTGACGTGCAAGAGCTCGTGCTGTTTATTTTATGCTAGCAGCAGATGTTGGTACGGAAATCAACCTGAACTCTGTGGCACAGTAATATGAGTATGGGGTTTCAATGTACAGGGGCATCAACATTCTGTGCTGCTGCTACCACACAGGTACGCAAGATACACCCACGGCAACAATAGAAATACTGGAGAATTGCCGCAATATGTCACGAGAAAGATAGATATAGGATACATCAATGTCATCTGAATATTTGTGATCACTTATTCTCTAGGTCAAATTTGATTCCAGTTACATATATTTAGGATTAGTCCTGAAATAACAATAAGTACTGGCAGAGTGGACTTTACCTCAGACTGGGTGGCTTGGTTAGCGCAACGCCTTTACAGTGCCAGCGATCGGGACCGGGCTTTGAATTCAGTGCTGTCTGTAAAGAGTTTTTACATTCTCCCCGTGTCTGCATGGTTTTCCTTTGGGGGACTCCAGTTTCCTCACACTGTTCAAAACATACTGGGGGATGTTGGTAGATCGGGTGTAATTGGGGCAGCATGGGCTCATGGGCTGAAAGAGCCTGTTGTATGTCTAACAAAAAAAAATTGATAGACACCAGGTATTGATGATTGCTGGTAATTCGTTGTGGAAGAAGCTTGATTGAGGAAAGTTTCCCTAAACTACCAGTAGTGAAATATGATGAGGCTCTTTATTAATATATTCAAGAATCACCAGATGGAAGTGAAAAAGATAATGAAAATGGCTCAAAAGGAGGCCAGATGATATGACATGGAGTAACACAAGGAGTGGTGCAATCCACCTGTATTTTGAGTGCAAATATATTAACAGTCAGAAATATAAGATGCAAGTCACTGACTGTGAGAGTGAGCAGGGGAATATTGAAACCAGATTGAATAATTTGATGATAATTCATTCAAGGCAGAGAATAATTACTGGAGGACAAGGTAAATTAAATTAGAATCCAGTTGACACACAGACAGCAATCCTGGCTTATCCACGTACTTGGATCCTCGCTGCCGATTAAATAAAATCCAAAGAAAATTAAATAAAACAATAAAAATCTTCAGATGCTGGAAATTACAGAAAATGTTGGGAATATGCGGTAGGTCAGGCAGCACCTGTGGTGAGAGAAACCAGCAATAACACCTTTTTCCACTGGCACCCTTGTCCCAGAAATAAATGGGGAATTAACTGGTTAAGGGTCTCATGGAAAAGGAAAAGGATCGGCACACCAGCATCGAATGACATCAAATCACACTGGAGTTTGACGGCCTCTACCCCGACTCATATTCCCAGTGTCAGCTGACACTGGCATGCTGATGGAAAAAGGACAACTTCCATCCATTCCATACCATTTGAAGGTAGCTCTCTGATCCCCGGGGATGAGTGTGTTCAGTGGAAAAGCAGTCAGTGTCCCAGTTAAAGGTGACCCAATGGAAACAGTACAAACGGCTTCCTATTCCAGGACACTGCACAGCCAATTAACTGGGATGCCAGTGGAAAAGGGGCTATTGTTTCAGGTTGATGAACTTTCATTAGATCAGGGAACATTAGACATCAGCAATGTTATATTGCAGAGAAGAGGGATGGAGAAAGAAACAAGTGTCTGTGGTAGGGTAGAGGCCAGAGTGAACTTATCGTGAAATCATCTCTTTCAGAATAGTGCCTGGGTGACCTCTCCGATGCAGGAAACAAATTGGGAGACAGGAGAGAGATCTATGGCAGATGCTTGAAAGGATCCTGTGGCATGAAGGTCAAGAGGTAAAGTGACTTTGACTGTCATAGAGGGGGTATCCCAAAGGCAACTATGTGGCTGGAAAATACCCCTGGTATTTCACCTATTTCGATGAGGACAACTTTGGAAAACCTGAATCAGAGATTCAGGTAGGATGTGGGTTGTGCGAGGAATCTGTGGTAGTAGGATCTTGATGGATGGACATGTCTTTTACCGCCTGCCCTCAGAACCATGACCCACACCACAGGACATCCATCATTGCCATACCAAATTTATTAGTAGGAGATTGTTGCCAGCAATCCCACATCTTTGAATGAGTTTGTCTGCAGCTAAATGCTGGAAAGAGCACTCAGTAGAACCATACACACTGAATCTGGAATGCTCTGGAACAACTGGCCGTGAGTTCTGAGGTCGCCCAGTCAAGAGTGCCTACATCAGCAAGGTGGCTTTTCAGATAACAATGAATACAACAAACTAGCCAATGTGCTCTAATAGAGTTCAGGGTTGAGATGTTAATACCTGTTTAATATCACTGAGGAAGAAGATGTTTGAGAGGCTGTAACAGAGCTGATTATTAATAAATGGTGAGATGAGAGTTTGTTGTCACGTACACAAGCAAAATATATCGAGACATCAAAATCCTTGTTTCAGACACAAGATACACCATCTCAACAGTACAAATTAACTTATGATAATATGTCAAGACAGAAAAAGAGATGATACATATGAAAGGATAGATAAATATTCATTGTTGCAGTTAGTGCAAAGAAGTGATCTCACTATGTTGTGATACCAGCAAGTTCCTTCAGCATTATGCTCAGATAATTGCTGTTAATTCACCAGTTACAATATTGAGTGAAAATTATAGGTTGACTGATTATTACAATTTCCATAAAACATGAGAAAAGATTAGCATCATAAATATCTATGATGCATATGGACCAGAGATTCTCAACCTTTTTCTTTCCACTCACATACCAATCCCTTACTAATCACAGAGCACAGATGGCATAGGGGATACTTAGAGTAATGTGTGAGTGGAAAGAAAATTTCTGACAAAAGACAAAGGAAGAAAAACCCAACACCCAACCCCAACCCACCAATTTTCCCTTGCAACCGTTGCAACCGTGTCTGCCTGTCCCGCATCGGACTTGTCAGCCACAAATGAGCCTGCAGCTGACGTGGACATTACCCCTCCATAAATCTTCATCCGCGAAGCTAAGCCAAAGAGAGAGATGTGAGTGGGAAGGGAAGGTTGAGAATTACTGCACTAGACCCAATTGTTACTGAAATATTTTGCTTGAGAAAAATTGTCATTGGCCCAAATAAGTTAATTTAGGTACGATTAAAGCAGTGGTTTTCAACCTTTTTCTTTCCACCCACATACCAATCCTTTATTAATCACAGAGCACCTATGACATATTGAATACTTAAGTGGTATGTGAGTGTAAATAAAAAGGTTGAAAACTACTGTTTTATGCCAAACTGTATGACACTAGGACTACAGAGAAGAATAGCCTTCTACAACTTATCATGGAGGACCTAGACGACAGCAAGCGGGACTATCTGGATCAGTCAATTACTCTGGGGGAGCTGACGAACTCCATCCATTCTTTTAGGTCAAGTAAGACTCTTGGAACCAATAGTCTTACGGCTGAATTGTACAAGGCTCAGTCCAGACCTGCTGGAAGTATACAATGCTATGTTCCTGGCAGAAAGCATGTTAGACTCCATGAGGAAGGGCATTATCAGCCTTATCTTCAAACAGAAGGAGAGAAGAGGAATATCAGGAATTGGAGACCCATTTCATTGCTAAACTTTGACTACAAAATCCTGTCCAAAACCATTGAATTACATCCACCCAGAGCAAACCTGCATAGTTCCAGGCAGAAAAATCTCTGACAGCCTCATGCTGTTCAGAGATACCATGGGGTGCACACTTGCCTGGTCAGCTCATAACACATCCATGATGGACATACTCTCCAAAACGGGCTTTGGGGAGAGAATACAGAATTGAATTAAACTGCTCTACATGGATATCCATAATGAAGTCCAAATCAATGGGTGGGAAACAGATAACTTTCCCATCAAATCTGGAGTTAGGTAAAGCTGTCTCCTGTCTTATTTATGTGCTGCATAGAGCCCTTTGCCGAATCCATCAGTAAGGGTGAGAATATAAGAGGAGCGACATTGTCAGGCAGTGAAGGCATTCAGATCAAGGTATCCCTGTACGCCATCACCATCTTCTGTACAGACTCACGATCGGTCTGGAGACTGGACGACCTGAAGCTGCAGGGGATCTGAATTGGAGGGGCCAAGGTGGGCATCAAAAATTAATTGGAGTGGTCTAACAAAGGTCCACCACAAATTGGGTCTGTGGGCATGGCACTCCCTCGCATTAATGGGGTAGAACCTAGTCATCAGGAACAAGGTGCTCTCAGTACTGCTGAACATGGCCCCAGTGTGGCCCATCCCATGCACCTCTGACTTGGCAGTCACCAGAGCAGTCTTCTGGTTCATGTGGGGATCCAAGATACATCGAGTCTGAAGGATCACTCTGTACATCACCAGAAAATAGTGGCAATGGTGTACCCAATATACCCTTCATCCCGATGACCATCTTTATGAGGGGGTGCATCAGGCTGTGTGTGGAACCACAGGGCACAATGTGCTGAGGTCCTATCTGTCCCAGGTGCTGTGAAGGATGGGCTTGACCCCATTGCCACGCAATGTCCCACTCAGCTGGACACAACCTATCCTTTAAGGAAAGGTTTTTCCAAACAAACTCCTTTGACTGCAAGGTCATCAGGCAGTGGTCAGCAGGGAACATCCTGTAGACATTGAGAGATGAAGACTCTCAATGACATGGTGGAATGCTGCCCATTCCAGGCTGCAGGAGTACACACTGAGGGATGCAGTGAGGCTTGGTGCAGCCAATGTGAGGGCACTGTCTAGTGTCCTTCTGTTAACAGGTATTAAGGGGCTGAGTCCCTCAAATAATACAGTGGTGTTGATGGTGTAAACAGAAATGAACGTAACAAATGTGCAGTGATGGAAATATATGCAAATGAAAATAAGAGTGGGAAGAGTCTTTGAACAGCTTTCCTTTTGTAAAAAATTATGAAAAAATTTTATTTTTGGTAAAAAAAAATATTTGCCTCCTGTGGGACCTGCTGAGTTTCTCCAGCACTTTAACGTATTTACCTCAATCACAGTGCCTGCACATTTTCTGGTTTCACTGCTTAAAGTACAGCACATCGTTTTAGCCTTCACAACACAAAGATTGAATAAGGAGTGTTTTAATTATACATTTTGTGTTGAGGCCTGGTGAGGTGGTAGAAGAGATCCATTAAGATGAGACCAGAGGGCAAGATAACATGTTGATGGGCAGTAACTGTGAGATTGATGGTGGTGGATTGTTGAAATGTTGGATTCAATCCGTGGCTTGGAAGAAAGAGTGGACATTTCCTGAATTTTTTAAATATTTTGGTGTTTCCTTGTGACATCATCGCATCTGCTGCAGTGGGCTCATTAATAGAGTGTGCCGGAGACTTCCAAAGTAACATATGATGATAGAGCTGTGAAGAATATTAGAAGACAGTGTTTTTGGTCCTATGAGATTGTAAAGTGTAGAGAGATGCAAGAAGCAAAAATCCGTTCCTATTTAACCCAAGAGTATTGAGTTCACTTTAGTATCTTGTGGAAAAAAACATGGAATGAAAAGATTATTTTATTCCTGATGTTACTGCACTATTGCACAGATCAACAGTTACAAAAACATTGAAGCTACAGTACAACTGGTCAGGACTGGGCCTATTTCGGATAAACAATATTTTCGGAGAACTGATCATTTTTTAAGAACAGCCCAGTCGCAACAGTAAATCACTTTTTTTTTCAAAAAAACACATAATAAAAATTTCAATATCACATTTATATTAAACTTTTTCTTACAAACAACAAACAAAAACAAAACAGTCCCTCCCTCCCCCCCCCCCCCCCCACCTTCCATACATACAGATCCACACATCATCAGAGCTTAAATATCTTTTAAATGTATAGAATAGAATTGGGGAAACCATGTTTAAATACATATAATAGTTGCATTTATAGACCTTTTTCTTTTTTTTAAATTATTGTATTTGGGCCCCTATGTGGTCCAGGTAGGGTTGCCCGATTTTTATAAAAGTGTCGTATTTGTTCTTTTAATTATATGTGATATTTTTCCATCGGTATACAGCTGTTCATTTCCAAGTGATCACAATACATTTTTTTGCTGCACTCAGTGCTATTTTTATAAATGAGCTTTTATATTTATTCAATTTGTTGCTATTTCCATAATAGATATAGTTCAGGGTCATCCGCGAAGGCCACTCCTGTTATCCTGATTAATTTTTCTGTGAAGTCTTGCCAAAATGGCCTCGTCACATGTAGAAAAGTTCCTGTCTCAGTCCCACATCAGAAACACATCTCTGATATTTCTGCTTTTGATCTGTGTAGTCTCTGTGGGGTAAGATAAAATTGGTGTAAACAATTATACTGAACCAATCCATATCTTGCATTTATAATTGATGTCATGCTGTCCTTACCCCAATCTGACCAGCTTCTTTCTGAAATCACCTCACCCAAGTCTGACTCCCATCTTTCTCTTGACTTCATGGTTTTGCACTTTCGCTCTAGAAAGCATAGTATATTTTTTGTTATTCCCCATCCACACCGTTCATTCAGCTTCACTAATTTCAGGTGGGGTCAACGTTGGTCCCCATCTTTCTCTTACGAACAATCTAAGCTGGGGAAAACAGGAGAAGGTCTCATTGGTCACTCCATATTTGTGTTTTAATTGTTTGAAGGACATAAGATTTCCTACCATATAGTAGACTTTAATATATCTTATACCTTTGTCATATCACAAGTTTAATATTCTATTGCCTATGTTCATATTTTACACAGTGGGGCTTTTATTGATATCCCTACCTCTTTTTTCCTATGCATTCATTAATTTCTTGCCATGTTCTGATAATGTGTATTGGTAAGGGATTATCTATCTTTTTTTTCTAGTGATTTGACACTCCATTTATAGATAAAATCCTTTGCTTTCCCCTCCTCCACTGAGTTCATTCCCATCCGAATCCAAGAGTGGGGGTTGTCTTCAATGAAGAAGGCTATGAGAAATTTAACCCGTGTAGCTGGGTAAATTTTTTTAAATCTGGAAGTCTAAGTCTTCCCATCTCGTAGTCCCATGTCAATTTTTCTAGTGTGATTCTTGGTATCTTATTATTCCATAGGAACTGTCTAATATGGTGGTTTAGAAGTTTAAGGAAGGTTTTAACTGACAGAATTAGTTTTGGATAACTGAGGATTTTGGATAATCTGAGTTGTCCTGTATATAAAAAAATACATTCAATTCCAATGTGTATCCAGTGAATGCCATTACTAATTCTTGTTTCTTTTTTTTTTCAGATGCTTTTGAAAGACTGGCACTTTATTTCCCCTGAGAAATAATGGCGATGTATACTCAGTCATATTTTTTGAAGCCTGCAGGGACATCTCTCCCCATGGCTCAGTTGAAACCTGAAAGTAAGCAGAAATATTTCCAGCTATTCAACAGCATACCACTCTCAGCTTCAATTTGGTTGGGCCAAGTTTAAAATTGACATCTCCAACATCATCATCCTCTCAAAACTGATCAGCAAACTCCATGTCCTGGGCTTCAACACCCCATTGTATAATTGGACCATGGATTGCCTCATCAATGAGGATTGGTAAGAACATCTCCTCCACAATCTTCATCAGTCCCAGAGCACCACAGGGCTGCGCTATTAGCCCCCTACTCTATTCACTTTACACCTATCTCTGTGTGACTTGGTTTAACACACCATCTACAAACTCACTGACAATACCGCAGTAGCATGCTGCATAAAAATGGGCGACGAGACAGCATACAGAAGGGAGATTGAAAACTTGGCTGAATGGTGCACTAACAACAACCTTGCACTTAGAGTCACCAAAACCAAGGAGCTGATTCTAGACTTTAGGAAGAGAAAACCAGAGGTATACGATCCAGTGATCATCATAATCAGAATCAAGATCAGAATCAGAATTTATTGTCATGAAGAAGTCACAAAATTTGTGGTTTCGTGGTAGAATCATAGGGCAAACATTCATATAAACTACCTTACAACAATATAATGCACGAAAAAGTGAGGCAGTGTCTTTGGTTCACTGACTACTCAGGAATCTGATGGCAGTGGGGAAGAAGCTGTCCTTTTGCCATTGAGTGCTCATCTTTCGGCTCCAGTACCTTTTTCCCGATGGTAGCAAAGTGAAGAGGGCATGGTCTGGGTGGTTGGGGGTCTTTGAGGATAGAGGCTGCTTTCTTAAGGCACTGCCTCTTGTAGATGTCCTCGAGGGAGTGGCATCTGGTGCCTATGATGTCACAGGTTGAGTTAACAACCCTCTGGAGTTTATTCTTGTCCTGAGAGTTGGTGCCTCTATATCAGACAGGGATGTAACCAGCCAGAATGCTCTCCACAGTACACCTGTAGAAGTTTTTGAGAATCTTTGGTGCAATACCGAATCTCCACAAATATCTGACAAAGTATAGCCGCTGGCGAGCCTTCTTTGTAATTGCATCAACATGGAGGCTCCAGGACAGATCCTCAGAGATGTTGACACCCAGGAATTTGAAGTTCTTGACCCTCTTCATTACTGAGCCCTCGACGAGGACTGGGATGTGTTCCCCTGACTTCCTCCTGAAGTCCACAATCATCTCCTTGGTTTTGCTAACGCTGATCGCAAGGTTGTTGGCATGACATCGCTCAACGAGTATTGGGGGATCAAAGGTGGAGAGCGTGAGCAAATTTAAATTCCTGGGAGTCACTATCTTGGAGAATCTTTCCTTGACCTAGCCTGCTAATGTCAGTTTGAAGAAACCCTCTACTTCATCAGAAGTTTGAGGAGGTTCAGTATGACATTGAAAACAATGGCGAACTTTTAAGATGTGTGGTGGAAAGTGCGCTAACTGGCTGCATCACAGTCTGGTATGGGGACACCAATACCCCCAAGTGGAAAGCCCTGCAAAAGGTAATGGACCCAGCCCAGGACAATATAGGTAAAACTCTCCCCACCATTGAGAAAATCTACATGGAACACTGCAACCTAGAACATCACAGGCAAAACCCTCCCCACTATCGAGAACATCTACAGGGAATGCTGGTGTTGGAGAGCAGCAGCAATCATCAACTATCCACACCACCCACCACACACTTTGTTCTCGCTGCTGCCATCAGGAAAGAGGTAGGGGTGCCACAAGACTCACACCACCAAGTTCAGGAACAGCTGCCACCCCTCCACCATCAGACACCTCAATGACAAACTATTTATTACTAAATATTTATTTTTGTATTTGTACAGCCAGTTTGTTTATATTTATTTCTGAGTTTATATTTCTTTCTTTTGTATATGTATCTTTTTCTTGAATACAGTTTGTACTACTGATAAGTAGAAATTCTGCCTCACCCACAGGAAAAAGTTGTATGGGATGTCATATATTTACTGTGATAATAGAGTTTTCAAGTTCATGTTCAAGTTCAAGTTTATTAAGTTGCATATTTGCATTTATTTTAGAACAATTAAATGTGGGTTCTGAGGCTTAATGTCCGATCATTTCTTGTGATACACATCTCCGAACTAATCATTCTCCAGAATTACAGGGCTGGTTATTACCTCACTCCCACTTTAGGGCATCCAGGCAAGTAGTTTTACTGAGATTTGATACCAGATTACCTGCAGGCTCAGTCAAATAAGAGTGAAGCAAGATCCGGACCTTACAATAAAATCTGGAGATATGATCAGCACCCCAGGCTTCGGGCAAACCTTCACTCGTTTAACAGGAAACCCTTGTAAGCCGTACGTTAACAAATTGCTTAGCGATTAAGGAGAATGTGCCTCAACAACCCTTTGTTTCGATTCATATCCATTTAAAACCTCAACTGGTTTTACTGAGGGTTGTGTGCAGTTGCACATTGTGAAAATCAACAGCGTGTAATAATTGAAATTTACATTTTTGAAAATGATAAGACAATTGAAAAATTCAATACATCTTTAGTTCCAGAGAAAAAAAAACGTTCACACTATCAGCAAAATAGAATTCAGAGGAGATTCCAGGAAAGTTCTATATAGGCAATATAATTCTACTACTTTCTCCAAGGGAGAGTTGAATGTAAGCCATACAATATATAATTACTATGTGGTGTTATTTTGGTTCCAATGGATATTGCAAGGGAGAGAACATGAAGGATTGTTTGATTTTAAGTGGGTCAGCAATGATTTCATTGACTGGTGGGTCAGGTTGGAGGAGGAGGCTGAATGGACAGTAGTCCAAGTCTTGTGTTATAGTGCTTAGGTGGGTTTTAGTGCAGCCTGGATATGTGAAGATGTCACATTAACAGCACTGTTGGTGGACCGCAGCCTAGGTGACACTATTCATCTCCCTGATGATTATAGAGGTCCGTCTAGTACCCCTGGAAATATTCCTTTGCACAGTTATGACTACAATGTTTAAAGGGCATTTGACCAGTACTTAGACAGAAAGGCTGAGTGGGATACAAACTTAATGTGGGGAAATGAGATTATACTCAAAAGCCATCACAGTTAGCATGTATACAATGGACTAAGAGGGCCCCTTTCTGAGCTGTGGCCATTATTATCTGTAGATGGTGGTATGGCATTTATCACCTGCACAATCACCTTCGGCTGACCATGGTCAAACAGCGTTCTGTCGGTTCTGTTGTGTAAACAGACACTTTTTGTGAATTAGCTGAAATCACAAAAACACAGCAGCAAGGAGAAGGTGTCAAAGAATGTGCCTACCAAATCACAATCCTCTTTGACTGTGGATCTCGATGAATCTGAACTTAATCCTTCCCTTCACAGATATTTGTAATGAAGATACAGGTTGTAGCTCACCTCACCTCGTGCTGCCGTGTAAGCCACAGATCTTACTGAGTTGCTTCATTCTGCCGCCAATTTGTCCTCAGCAGCTTCTCGCCTGATCAGATGGCCTGGTCAAGTAGATTTACATGACATATAATGGGTCATCTTTGCCCAGAGCATTTAATTCCAGTGCTTTACTGAGATCATATTGATTCTGGATTTCCTGGTTCTAAAAAACATTCTGGGATTGGGATAAACCGATCAAAGACTGTATTGTAACCAGGACAACATGCAGAAATAGCCCTCCCCAACACTTGGGCTGCAGACACCTTCGCTCTGTGTATCCCACATCATGGAGCCCAGTCCCTCTTGATGTTTAAATTTAATTTTAAAATTTAAATGTAAAAATTGAAGAGTGGGAGGAAACCGGAGCCCCCAGGGAAAACCCACGCAGACACGGGGAGAATGTACCAACTCCTTACAGAAGACAATGCTGATTGTTAGCACTGTTACAGCATTGCGCTAACCACCACGCCAACTGTGCCGCCTGTTGAAGCAGGTGCCTTCCTCTGCTTGATGAATTCAGATGCAATAGTGTCATGACCTGGAACTCTGCCTGAGGCAAGCAGGTCTGTTGCTTTAACTAAGCTTATTCACTGCTGGTAATAGCAGGCAAGCTCTCAACCATGACCAAAGCCTCCGTAGTGACTTTGGGCACTAGGGGTCCCTTTTTCAAGGTAATTTCCCACCAGTTGTCTCTCTGTTCATTATAATGAGTGATGGCCTCCCTACTCCTGTTTTCATTGCAGCTGTGTTCCTTGCTGATTGTGGTGTTATGTAATTACACCACTAGGTCACCAGGGGTCATCCCGGTGACCTTGTATATAAAGCAGTCTAGAGCTACAGTCTAGCCTTCCGGCTTTGTCTTGCAGAGAGACAGGACCTTTTAGTCTACTTATTAGTTTATTAAAGCTGCCTTATACTCACACTGCTGGTGTGGTTATTCTCAGTACACTGATGAAACAAACAAATCATCAAAGTGTTCTAATATAAATAAAGAGTAGCTGGAGAGATTCAGTGGGTCAGGAAATGGTCAGTCAACATTTCAATTCTCTACCCCTTTTCAAAGGCCTTGACCCAAAACATTGACTATTTTTTTTCTGGGGACGGAGTCTGACACACAAAATCTTTCCAGCTGCTCTTTGTAAACTTTATGTTTCTTAAGGGTTCTGGGATCTCTGAGAATGTTGCTTTGTCCTTGGCTGGGAGTGTGTACATCTAAAGATAGCCCCAGCTTCAGTGTGTTCAGTTATTAGATCAACAGATGTTCTTGGCTGCTTCCACACTCACACACAAATTGTTTCAGAGTGTCAAAATAATAATGTTTGCCTGTGTTTATGCCAAGGATCATGCAGTATGGTGTCATATTGTGTTAGACACAAGTACAATGTACAGATGCACCAACTACTGTGGTAAAAACATTAAATTACAAAATATGTTGTTTAAATAAAAAAACACAATGCTGGAGAAACTCAGCAGGTCACACAGTGTCCTTTAGGAAGCAAAGACTAAGACATGTAACCAACACTTGGGGATTGAGCCCTTCATCGAGGTAAGGAAAAATCTAGGCAGGTGCCCAAATAAAATTGTAGGGAGGAGGGGCAGGGGGAGGAAGAGTCCCAAAGGCAGGAGAAAATAGGTGGATAAGGGAGGAAGAGTACAGCAGCAAGCAGGAGGAAGGGAGGATGGCTTGGTGAATAGAGAGGAAAGGGGATGGAGAGCTGGAGGAAAGAAGACAAAGGGAAAGGGGAGGAACAGAGAACAGAAAGTAGACTAGCAGAAACCAGAGAAGTTGATGTTAATGCCATCCAGTTGGAGAGTTCTCAGATGGAATATTAGGTGTTGTTCCTCCCATTTACAGGTAGCCTTGGTTTGCCAGTGCACAAGACCATGGACAGACATGTGAGCATGGGAATGGGATACAGAATTGAAGTGGTTGACTACTGGGAGATTCCTGTCACTAATGTGAACAGAGCGAAGATCACGTCCACCCCTCTTGACTACAGAAGGAGTTGCTGAAGGTCAGCCTAGAGTTGTCTCGGTTCCCTCTGCCTCTGTCTTGCTCTCTGAACCATTTTGAGGATAAAGAACCTCCTACTTCTCCAGTTTATGCTAACCTACTCCCTGTTCTCACTCTTTTCCCTTTATCTTTCCATTCTTTCTTCCAGCTCTCCATCCCTTCCCTTTCCATTCACAGAACCATTCCCCCTTCCCCCCCCCCACTTGCTGGTGTTCCCTCCCTCCCTCCCTTATCCACCTATTTCCTTCTGCCTGTGGGACTGTGCTCCTCTTCCCACCTGGTGATGTTTATTTTATTGTAACATAAAGAAACTTGGGTTCTTTTATAACAACTATACTTTATTGCCACAGTACTCACGACCTCATGGAGGAATCCATTTTGAATCTACTCCTAGCTACAACAACTTGTCTCAACTCCCTCTAGTGGTCAGGATTATCACTAGCACTCTTTCATGACACTCCCCTCCCTTCCACCATTTTGTTCAGGCGCCTACCTACATTTTGCTCATATTTTGATGAAGGGCTCAAGCCCAAAACATTGGTTATGTATCTTTAGCTTTGCTGTATAAAGGACACTGTTTGACCTGCTGAGTTTCTCCAGTATTTATGTTTTTATTTCAACCACGGTGTCTGCAAATTTTCATTTTTTACTGCTGTTTAAATATTTTGTGCCTGTTTTGCTTTGTTTTGCTTAATTACAACCACTGGGGTTTTAATGAATTAACAATGAGCATCAATGTTTAAAACAGTTTCTAGAAACATGTAATCCCAATCGGAAAATGTTTGGCACATTCCTCCTGGACTCTCTCTGATCCAGCCCACCTTTCAATCCAGAGAGGGGCAACAGGGCAACAGCACCCTCTGCTGGCCAAGAGCCAGTCCCTGTTCCTCGCCAACACTAACCAGGGTGGAAAATATGGTAATTTGGTCCAGAAATCAAGAAACACTGGTTCACACAAAGGGTCAGAAGGAAGAAACTCTCTTCTTGAGCTTTCAAGGCTGTGATCATATGTTTAATAATACAAGAAAACTGGGTTCAGGAGTAAATCACTCAGCTCCACAGGCCTGCCCACCGTTCAATATGATCAAGGCTGATCTGCCTCAGACCATCTTCTCTTCCCTCCCAGTTCCTCTCAGCCTTTAATTCCCCAATATTTCAAAAAATGTATCTATCTCCTCTTTAAATATTCCTGACAATGCAAACTCATTCGAGATTGCCCCACTACAAGTTAAAATTCTCTGGTCCAGCAACTACAGTGGTCTAACGTGTTTTGAATCTGTAATATAGATCTGCACCAGTCGACTGATTCTAGCCAAGATTGAACTAAGATCTAAAATTAACCAAGATCGGTTCTAATCTGAGCTAATTAATCTCCTAGTGCAACTTTTGTGATCTCAGCCAAAAGCATTTCTGGCTTACAGAAATTTTGGGTCAAAGACAGTTCTTGGAACCCCACATGACCTGTGTAGCATCTGGACTTAAAATAAAAAGGTGTCCTGCATGAAGGAAGATAATCAAGGGCAATTTCTATGGACCACACTTCCCATTGTTCATCATCAGTCAGATCCCAAGAGTGCCAGGCAAGACAATTTCTACCTCCACTGGAAACACGTCACCTCAGGATCTTGTATGGTCCAATGAGATCTCCTCTCATTCTTCTAAACTCCAAAGTATATAGATCTATTATTTTAGCTACTTGTGGTAAGTCAAGACTTTTGTCAGAGGAATGAGCCTGGTGAATCTCTTTTGGACTGTTTCCTGTTGGTACATTCTTCCTTAAATATAGGAAATGTGGTGGCAGCCAATTTTTGCACAGCAAGTTCCTGCAAAAGAAATGTAATGATCAATTTGGAGAATGTTGAGTAAAGGATGAATTTTGCCTCAAGAGAGCACATTGCTAATCTAGATGGGATCATTCACATCCACCAAAGGATCTCAGTTGAACATAATATCCAAAAGATGCAGCTCTCTCTCTCAGTCTCATGAATCCTCCACATCTGACTCACGGGAGAAAATGCTACCCTCTGAGCCACCATTGGAACACTGATGTAACACGAGACACTGAAGACGAATGTTTGAGGAGTGTGGTAAGAAGGACCAAAACAATGAAGATTTCCTAAACCAACAATCAAATGGAGGAACTTCACAGATTAAAACTGCTCAACTGAAATAAAGCAGCGGAGGGTTCTGATTCTGGAAGGCCTACTCTTCAGATTTCAGATCTATTGCCAGAGTGCATACATGACACCACATACAACCCCGAGATTTTTTTTCTGCAGGCAAGACAGAATTACCACTTATTGATAGTGCAAAAAAAACTGTACACAGCTATCATAATTAAAAAACTATAATCAGATAATGAATATAAACAAACTGACAGAGAAAATAAAAAAATAATAAAGTGCGGAAGTAAGAGTCATTAAATAAGTCCATGATTGAGTTTGTTGTTGAGGAGTCTGATGGTGGAGGGGGAGCAGCTGTTCCTGAACCAGTCTTGTGGTGCTTATACCTCTTTTCTGATGGTAACAGTGAGAACAGAGCATGTGCTGGGTGGTGTGGATCCTTAATGATTGCTGCTGCTCTCCCTGTAGATGTTCTCAATAGTGGGGAGAGTATTGCCTGTGATGTTCTAGGCTGTGTCCACAACCTTTTGCAGGGCTTTATGCTCAGGGGTATTGGTGTCCCCATTCCAGACCTTGATGCAGGCGGTCAGCACACTTTCATCACACATCAGTAGAAATTTGCCACGGTTTTCAATATCATACCAAACTTCTACAAATTCCTGAGTAAACAGAGGTGCTGACGTGCTTTCTTCATGATTCCTTTAGTGTGTTCAGTCCAGAAAAGATCCTCTGAGATAGTGACTCCCAAGAACTTATCACCTTTTCCACTTCTTCACCATTCACCCAAGTTTTCAATCTCCCTCCTGTATGCTGACCCATCACCTTTCATTATACAACCCACTATAGAGGTATTGTTGGCAAATTTGTAGATTGTCGTACCAAGCCACTCAGTCATAGGAGTAAAGTGAGTTGAGCAGGGGGCTAAGAATGCAGCCCTGTGGTGCTCCAGTACCGATGAAGATTGTGGAGGAGATGTTCTTGCCAATCCTCACTGATTCTGGTCTGGTGATGAGGAAATCCAATTACACAGCGTTGAGTCCCAGGTCTTGGAGTTTGCTGGTCAGTTCTGAGGGGATGATGGATCTAAATGCCAAACTGTAGTTGATAAAGAGCATCCTTATGAATGTGTCGTCCAGGTTTTCCAGGGCTTTGTGTGGAGCCAGTGAGATAGTATCCGCCATAGACCTATTGTTACGATAGATGAAATGGAATGTATCCATGTCACCGCTCAGACAGGAGCTGATATGTTTCAACACCAGTCTTTCAAAACACTTCATCACTGTTAATGTACTCTTGCTCCGCAGATAATGACTTGGGATATTTAGTGGATCAGAAGACAGGACTGATTTTATTATAGATACATTTTAATTTTCTATTTTTATTAGTTCCATTCCACCCTCTCCAGTATTAATGCTGTTGAGATGACCTTTATTATGAAATGTTGTACATTGATGTATTTTACATTCATCTCCATTGTCCTTTCGAGACAGCAATGAGAAATACATTGGAATGCCATTATTAGGTTTTATCATATCTGATTAATAGTTGAGCAAGGGACAACTCTTTATGCACACAGACTTTCACAAAGTCACCTAGCATGGGGACCCACATCCAGCTTGCCAAATATTAATTCGTTATTAGAAATAAAACCACCGCAAGAAAGCAGGAGTGGGAATCAATGTCTTAGCCCCTGAACTTACCCTGCCATTTCAATATATTCACGGATAATTCAGGACACTCCTCTTCTGTTTCAGTTCACTTCGAACTCTGATTTTTCAAAAATGTGTCTACCTCCTCTAAAAATACCTTCGGCTATTTCGTCTCTGGAACCTTGGAGGGTAGGGAATTCCAGGTATTTACCACTTTCTTCAAGAAGAAATCCCTGAGCATCTCAGTTTAAAATGACACCCCACTTATTTTTAATTATTACATCCATTTAAGAATCTTCCACCACTGAAAGCATCTTGACATCTTCCCTGTCAAGCTCCCTTGGGATCTTGTAAGTTTAAATAAAATCACCCTTTGTTCCATGAATAGAGGCCTAACTATTTTAGCCCTTCATAAAAGGACAACCCCTTAATGAAGGAATTAGCCATTAAATATGTTGTCTGCCTTCATCTAATATATATTTGTGCATGTATGTCTGTTTGTCTGTCTGTTCTCCATGCAAATCAATATGGAGCACTCTAGAAATGTCCGAGGAGATTCAGTAGGGGTAACATTTGATGCTGAATGTCATGACCTTTAAGGTCACATGAAGTTCAAAAGTTCAAAAAAAATTGAATGCACCAGGGACACCTCAATTCGTTACAGTGCTGTGTATCAATGTACATTCAGAAACCAACCCCAGTTCAATATGGGGCCAAAAAAGTGAAGCAGCATTGCCAGAAACTCTTCACAAGCCTGTAGAGTTAGACAAAGGAGAAGGCAAGAGACAGCAGGGGAAAAACAGTCTCATCTCACTGTTGATGCTTCCAGACATGCAAGGAGCAGGCAGCAGGAAACAGAACAGCAGCAATATGCCTATCTCAGAGCTCAGGCCTCCAGACAAACAAGGAGCAGGCAGAAGGAAACTGAGGAACAACACCAAGCCTCCTCAGTGCTGATGTCTTTAGGCATTCCATCAGCAAACAAGACACTGCTGAGGAAGAACAAGCAATACTCCAAGCAATGTGAACAAAAGCCACCAGCCGAAGGGAAGCACCATTTTCTGTTACAAAGAATATAAATGTGTGTTTGAAAATATATACCCAGAATTACCATGAAACTTTTTGGGTATTTTGTTTCAACCATGTTGTCAACAAATGAGTGTTTGATTTCCTGGGCAATGCCAAGCCAATATTCCTATCTGCCTGACAACTCTTTGTGCCTCACCTCAACCATAGTGTGCTCTGAGAGAAAATGCAAGGAATACATAAATGAATTTGGCCTCCCCATGTGTCTGTTAGTCTCAGCTTATTTGAGTCTTGGTTTTCTCGTAGTACAAAGTGGCTTCAAATTGTTTTTCTCATCCAATGATTCAAGTCTTCTCCTCTACCAACCTTCACACGCCCGACCAAATCTTACTCAGTCAATATGTTCATTCACATTCTGTGATAGTACAGATCTATCACCAATGTACATAGTGTATATAGTTACTGTATCTAGACTGTGCTTACAGCGATTGGCTGAGAGCTAAGCCACACCTATTGTTTGGGCCTTAAAGGGTTGTGTCCCTAGCCAGGTCGGATCATTCCGGACTGGTCGGCCACCTGTGAAGAGCTCCGGTCTTTTGCTAATAAAAGCCTTGGTTTGGATCAACAAGTCTTTGATTCTTTCGACGAGCTCTACACATTCCCTCTGAATTGTAATCAGTTCAATGATTTCACAGATGCTTCTTTTAATAACATGTTTGCTCTATCTGTTACTTGTTGCCTTGAGTCTGTGCTTGCAAACACATGCGCCCACATGCACACATGCTCAAGCGCATGCCTTGGCATTTCAGTTTCAGGTAATTTACATAATTAATTTTATTTATTTTCTCTGCAGCAAAATTAAAAAAAACACTTTTTTTTTACTGTCACTGGATCCAAATTTAGAACTCCCTCTCTGAGCCTAATATCATTGTGTAGTAACCCCAGCATCTCAAGGAGTACCGCTGTTTGTTCAAGAAGGCAGTTCCTCACCTCTTTCTCAAGGACAGTTAGGGATAGACACTTGTATGTTGTTTCAGCCTGCAAGGTGTCTTGAATTAATCATTAAAAAGGTATTGAAACCACTGAGCAGCTCAAGCAGTATTCATGGGGAGAGAAATGGAGGTCAGCATTTCATCAGAATTCGGCAGAGTTGAAAAATCAAGCTTCTGTACGTTAACAAGACAACAGCAGTACTGCCGGAGTTGCTGTTATGGCTGTGCTGTCGGTGGAGCACAGCCATGGGGAGTGGAGACACAGCACTCCCCCGCAAAGCTGTACTGCCTAGTCTGACTGCCGATGGGTCCGTATAGTCTTTAAACGACCTTTTAAAGGAGCTGACAGTGATTAATTTTAAAACCCTGCGACTTAAGATGGCAGCATCTGTGATCAGCAGTGGCCACGAAGGGTTGCAGTCTCCTGGGAAGCAGTGGAGAGCACCCCCACCCCACCACCTTTGCGAAGGAGAAGCAGAGGAGATGACCCACGGGATGGTGATCTGAGTGGGAGATCAATGAGGGGCTCTGCAGCTGAAGAACATGGGTGGTGACTCAAGGCAAGGAATCCATGCAGGGTGTGGGGTGCTGGAGACTGCAGTCGAGGGATTCACACCAGGCTGCAGACTGCTGAAGACTGGCTCGAAACTGGAACTGGGGTGCAAGAGGGTGCTGAGGGCACTGAAGGGTTCCTAATCATATCAAATGTTCAGATCTGGACCCAGTGCTGCAATGGTTTGGACTGGATTCTGTGTGGCTGCAGGGACTGCAAAAGTGCTGGAGGAGAATCCACGGACACTCCCGAAATCTTGGTGTTGAGTTTTGAATGATGGTGCTGCTTGGAACTTAACCTTGGCAGTGAAATTCAAACTAATTGAGTTGCACGTGTGTATAATTCACTTGTAAAAGATAAGTCAGAAAGAATTAAATATCGCTGTATTAAATCTCTTTGATACATATTTTGCTGTCTTTGTCCAGATAACATTACTCCTCTCCTCTTACGTAAATATTTCATCAGTGGAAAGAAATGTGGAGGAAGCAATTGATGACTGGTCCTAGGAACAGAAGGATCAAAATTAGGAACTCCCTCCCTCAGCCGAACAGCACTGTGGATACTACCTGAAGCATTGATTTTCTCTCCACAGATGCAGGCTTAACTGCATCCTTGTTTTCCTTTCAAGCCTCCAATATCCAACAGGGCCTCCTCTATATAAGAGACACAAAACACAGATTGGGAGATCGCTTTGTTGAGTACCTTGGCTCTGCCCGCTGCAGTACTGGGGATCTCCCAGTGGCCACCTATTTCAATTCCCTGGCCGACTCCCATGCTGACATATCTGCCCATGGTCTCATGTGCTGCCAGAATGAAACCAGCCAGAAATTGGAGGAAAGCATCTCATATTCCATCTAGGCACTTCAACCAGATGTCATTAAAATTGAGTTTTCTGGTTTCTGGTAGCACACCCCCTCCTCATCTCTCCCCTTCCTCTATTCCTATATTTTCTTTCCTCCCCCTCCCTCTCTCTCTCTCCCCCCCCTCCCTGTCTCCTTTCCTCCAGCTCTGCATTCACCGAGCCACCCCCCTCCATGGATCACTTTTTCTTTCCTGTCTTCTTCTGGTATGAAAAGAACAATGCGAGCCTCAACGTGGACAAACAAGACAAGGAGATGATTGTGGACTTCAGGAAAACCAGGAATGACCACCCTCCTCTACACATGAATAAAGCTGTCGTGGAGAGAGTAGAGTGTTTACTTCGGTATTTATTTAACTAGAGATCTATCCTGGTTGTTTAGTGGACACACAATATTTCCTCACTTGTCAGGAAGGTGCAACAGCGACTGCACTTCCTGAGAAGACGGAGGTGGGCACGGCTATGGGCCACCATCATGTCTGTAATGGCACTAAATTCATCACAGCTTACAAACAAATATAGAATACACTCACTCGTTTCTTTCAGCATGCCGTGAAGTCGACTTGTTTTATTCACTAGACACAACATTGCATTCTGCGACTCCCCAAACACCACCCAGCTAAACTCCTCAGACCTTCTCATTGGCTCACTGCCACACGGGTGATCCAGACACTCTCACTCTCCTCCCCCTGCATCTGAGATCCATCACCCGTATATTGACGCTTAACACACTGTGCATGCGTGCTATTACTCTCGCCTGTCGCTTTGCTTACGTCAACAGATGCAGTCGGCACCACTCCCGACAAAGGTAAGCATGTGAATGCGATATGTCATCTTTCTACAGGAGCTCCATCGAGAGCACCCTGGCTGGCTGCATCACAGTGTGGTGCAGCTGCTGCAGAGAAATGGATCGGATGTTGGTCCACAAGACCATACAAGTGTCTGAGAGGTCTGAGAGGGATCACTGGAGACTCACTTCCCTCCAACCTCCCCCCCCACAATCAACATGATCTTCCAAGACTGTTGTTTGAAGAGGGCATACAAAATCATGGAGGAGCCCTTCCACTCTGCACACAGCATCTTTCAGCTGGTTCATTGGAGAAGAGATAAAGGATTATTAGAGCCACTGCAGTTTATTCCCAGGTGCAGTGAGAATGCTAAACGACCAAAGGAACTGTTCACACTAACCATCCGGATCTCTCATATATATGAAACAATATTTATTTATTTGTATATATGAATACTTGTCCTGCATATGTATTATTTGTCTGTATGTGTGTTATATCTAGTTGTGTGTCTCTGTGTTTTGCACCAAGGACTGGAGAACGCTGTTTCATCATGGTGTACAATCAGATGACAATAAACTTGACTTGACTCCATGTCCAATTATGGCCCTGTGCTCCCCCCTGCCCTTCCCTTCTCCCCCAGCAATTGTATTTAGGGTCTTGCCTGCTTCTTGCTCATACTTGGAAGAGGGGCTCAGGCCCAAATTATTGGTTATATATCTTTACCTCCTATGGATGCTGCATGACCTGCTTAGATCCTCCAGCATTTCTGTATTTCTACTAACGTGTGGATTTTTGACTTTCATTCACTAATGAGTGGACTTTGTAATTCTGTAACATGATAGATTGAATGGCCTGGGATCACAATCTATCTGCTTGAGGGCAGTGAAATGGAATCCCCAACCAAAGCAGGTCCTTCCTTGTCGACCTGCCCAACAGCAGCCTCCACAGGCAACTTCTCCCCATTAGAGAGGTACATAGGCAGCACAGTGACACAGCTAGCAGTCTGCCTCAGTGTCATACACCCAAGTTCCATCGTAACCATGGGCATGGTCTGTGTAGAGCTTGACCTTTGACCATGTGAATTTCCACCGGACATTGCTTTAACTTCCTTCCACATGCTCAAGACACTTGGGTGGGTTGCTTCATTGGCCATGGTCACTGCTGTGCAGGTCAGCGGTAGAATATTCGGAGACTAAATATGGGATCAATGTAGGATTTGTGCAAATGGATGGTTGAAGGTTGGAGTGGATGATGAACCAAAGGTTCTGTTTCCCAGCTGTATCTCTCAATCCAACCATGGCCAATTCTTTACTGCAGGAGTCCAGTGGAGGGCAAAGATTCATGTCAGGTTCCTGGCACACCGGGGTGCAGCAAGAACGCTGTAATGGATCAGCACACAACGGTACCAGTGTATAAATAGCTCGTGGCACCCCACATGGACTAGCTGGTGGCACCCCACACAGACTCTCAGCCCAGCAAGGACTCATTTATTCCCGGCTCTTTGATTTCTGACCTTTAGCCAATCCTCTATCCTTGCTCGTATATCAACCCCCATGCTGTGAGCGCTTATTTCACTTTTTGTGTGGTCAATTCCTAAAATTAAAGAAAATTGCATCATCTCTGAATTACTAATAGCAATAGTGGAGGGTGTGCCAATAATCTACACTTCAAGGATTTGAACAGTAATGGTTTTTCACTGGCAACTTTTTATATAATTGTCTAACAGTTCAAACCCCCCACAAGCAAATAAAATCATTCCATCCTGAATTTAATTATTGCATTTTAATTATTCCAAGGAAAGTTGTTTCAAACTGCTTGTTTATTTTCATTGTGTGATGACATTGTTTAATGGGTTTAATGTATCATATATGTTGAACGTTGAGTGGGTGGGGAGGGGGGTGAAGGAGGGAGGGAAGGGAGGGGGGAATAGGGGAGAAAATGACACTGTGTATATTCAAGAGGGAAATGTTTTTGTGTATTTTGGTCAGTATGGTTCATAGTGTGAAAAATAAAAAAATTTTAAAAATCTGCTTTTAATCTAGAAAAATGCCAGCAAGTCGCCATTCAACGGTTTGTAAACAATTGATTAAGCTTTCACAGAAGGGCGTGACATAAAAAGAAAGTTCAGCAGTTTGCCTTTTATTTTGTATTCAGCGATCCCATCTGTAGGTATTAGCATTTTGGAATCCCAACGCATTATAAAATAAAACTTTAAGTTTCTGGAAAGCAATCAAGAGCCCATGTGAACACCTATGGAAGAATTGTACAGGATTCACCTTGTTTAGCACTAGTTCAATCTGCTTCCACCTGAAGAAATTAACAAGTAATACTAAAGGGAATATGTCGTTTGTTCTGTGTCAAAGAATAATAATTTTTTCATTCGTCAGTGAATGCAATCAAAGGTTTTTGTAGTATAAATTGGCCATCTAATGTAATCATTATGAATAAATAACACTTTGATTTAGCTATGTTTTAACTTACTTTGACATTAGTAGAGGCTATTCAGCCCAGTGGGTTCATGCCATCTCCCACCAGACCAAACTCATGTCACCTTCCCCTTTCCCCTGCACTTTATTTTCTCTCACATACACAACCACTCCCCTTTTGTGCCACATGCCTACATTAGGAGCAATTTATGTCAGCCAATATGTGAAGAGACCGGAGCATCCAGAGGTAACCCCTGTAGTCACAGGAAGAACGTGTAAACTCCACGCAGGCAGCACCAGAGATCAGGATCAAACCTGCTGGAGCTGTGAACCAGAACAACTCATTACTGCACCATGTACTATCAGAGCTGAAGGAAGAGTTCATGTTGTGTGACATTCTGTAATTCAGGATAACGTGAGAAGGAGGTATGACAGTCTACATTTCTTGCATCATTGGGAATGCCCATCACTTTGCATATGATCCCGTTTGCCAGGCCTTTGTACGCATAATTTGTACAATAACAAAATTACTTGGATCTATTATCACATTCCCATGGGTTTAGCTTGTCTGTATCCCAGAGACATTGTAGATAACATTGCTGGCAGCCTGCTCTGTCTGGCAGTGGATTTGCTGTGCTGATTTTCATTGGGTAACTTCATGATAATCCTTGTTAAACTTGGTGGCTTCTATCTGTTATTGCTGTTGTGAGGCTTCTACAAACTGACCTGGGTTCAGGGCTGAGCTTGGGTGCTGTCTGTATGCCAGATTGAGACCACCCGCAAATTGGAGGAACAACACCTCATCTTCTGACTGGGCACCCTCCAACTGGATGGCATCTATATCAACTTCTCCGACTTTCGTTAAACCCCCCTCTCCACCCCCTCACTTCTTTCCCCGTCACCTTCCACCAGCTCTGTCTCCCTTCCCTGTCTCCTTTTACACAGACATGATAAATTCTTACCTCTCCCTTAATCCTATCTAATGAACTCCTTTGGTTGGTCTGGAATCCTCCCCCAGCCGGGATTGTCTGAATTCTGAGACTTCCAGCTTCTGGCTCATTCTGCTTATTCCTTGAAGAAGGCCTCAGGGCCGAAATGTAAGCAATATATCTTTGTCTCTTATGGATACTGAGTTAGGATACAGCAGACAGTCTGAGTTGGAACACGCTCTTCTACTCATTCCTGATAAAGTCGGTAACCATTATGGCATATTCATTGATAACTGCCGTTGAGTCTTTGAACATGGCCGTCCACTGACTCCAGATGGTCATGAAGTGACTCTGTTGGCTTCCTGGACCATCCCTGCACAGTCTCCCCTACTTTTCAGCTTCTGTTTATATACAGGAAGGAGAAGCACCACCAAGTGGTCAGACTTTCCAAAGTGCAGGAGTGGAATGCAGTGGCAGGCATCATTGATGATAGTGTAGCAGTGAGTGGTCCAGAGTGTTTGATTCCCTGCTGTGGCAGGAGACATGCTGGTGTTAGTTTGAGAGAACCTTCTTTAAGCTGGCCTGGTTGAAGACTGAAAAGCCATTGGGATACACAGTATGATGTTTGTTGACCACAGCATGTAAGTCCTCCAATGCTAGTTTAAAGTCTGTCTGTGGATTCATGAATGGAGGTGAATTCCCTTTGAGATTCCTTTGGTCCTGGACAATTCTCTGGATTTGAAGATTCTTTTAAATTAAAAAAATTTTTTAGACTTACATCATGGTAACAGGCCATTTTGGTCCACGAGCCCGAGCTGCCCAATTACACTCAACTGACTTACAACCCCTGGTATGTTTTGAAGGGTGGGAGGAAACTGGAGCCCCTGGGGAAAACCCACACAGTAAACTGCAATGATATAACTTGACCACAAAAACCATCATCTTATCAGCTGATATGCAATATTATTTTACAATTATTTTCACCTATGAACATTCTCTTTCAAAGGTCAGCCTACTTTGCCAAGTGAAATGTAAAGATCAGATGCTCCGATACAGGAGCAGATATAGTGTTTTCAACTAATTATGAACAAATTACTGAAAATTATAATGGTTAACATTGCTATAACAAAAAGTCACCTGTTCCTCTCTAAAATAAAACAATGAATATATGTCTAAGAGAAATGAAAACCTGGAAACAAATGGCTATTTCTTTCAAAAAGAGGACTTTTGAAGGATGGTTTGGCCTTTATGATTTAAGGGTAGAGAACTGTCACATGCTGGAACACAGGATTAAGATGGCTTAATCCTGCCCACCCAAAGGTTCTCTCAGTGTACCTCCCACTTAAGTGGTGTATGGGCAGGCAAAGGAGGTTGCCTCATGGTGTCATAAAAGTAAATGGAACATCTACACTGAAATCTCACTGCAGAGAGGAAAGATTTCCCTGACCTCATTAATGCATCATCCGTCAGATTAGTTGACTGGTAGCCTTGGAAATGTACAGAGAGAGACCGGAGGAATCTACTGCCAGCTGCCATTACTCTTCCAGATATCAACAGCATTAAAAATGTGTTTTTTTTTACTCTATTTATAAACCCACAGTTTTAATGTGGTTACCTCAAGGGCCACATCATTGGAAAAGGGCAGGGTGGAGCAACAAAAATCTCTCATCCCTTGACACATTAAATGTGTAAACAACACACACACACACACACCACTCACTCTCTCTCTCTCTCACACACACACACACCACTCTCTCTCTCTCTCTCACATACACACACACCACACTCTCTCTCTCTCTCTCACATACACACACACCACTCACTCTCTCTCTCTCTCTCACATACACACACACCACTCTCTCTCTCTCTCACATACACACACACCACTCTCTCTCTCTCTCACATACACACACACCACTCACTCTCTCTCTCTCTCTCTCACATACACACACACCACTCACTCTCTCTCTCTCTCTCACACACACACACACACACACACACACACACACACACACACACACACACACACACACACACACACACACACACACACAGTTTCACTGGTTTCAATTCCTCTGAGGTAATGCAGGAGGTAATTTGGGAAAGTTCCTCAATAGGCATTGTTTAATATCAGTGGGTAACATTGATGAAAATGATAGCAAAGAAAAATGATAAAGAAAATATATTTAGCATACTGAATCATTTATAATCTCAAATGAAACAATTTAAAGAGTCCCCTGCATTAACTGCCACGTTGCATTGGGCGAACAGCTGGGCCGGATGCCAGGGCATTGTTTCATAGACATCAAATGTTCCAGTGCAGCACAGGAACAGGCCTTTCAGCCAGCTATGCCTGTGCTGACCTTGATGGCAGTGAAACACAAAAGTTTCCAGACACCGTAATTGTAATAAAAATACACATAAATGCTGGAGAAACTCAGCCTTTTCAGTCTTCAATCAGGCCAGCTTAAAGAAGGTTCTCTCAAACTAACACCAGCATGTCTCCTGCCACAGCAGGGAATCAAACACTCTGGACCACTCACTGCTACACTATCATCAATGATGCCTGCCACTGCATTCCACTCCTGCACTTTGGAAAGTCTGACCACTTGGTGGTGCTTCTCCTTCCTGTATATAAACAGAAGCTGAAAAGTAGGGGAGACTGTGCAGGGATGGTCTAGGAAGCCAAAAGAGTCACTTCATGACCATCTGGAGTCAGTGGATGGCCATGTTCAAAGACTCAACGGCAGATATCAATGAATATGCCATAATGGTTACCGACTTTATCAGGAATGAGTAGAAGAGCATGTTCCAACTCAGATTGTCCCGTTGTATCCTGACCAGAGCCATTGATCAACCAAAAGATACGCAAGCTGTTGAAGGCTAGATCCTGTGTTCAGATCCTGAAATATAGAAATACCAGAAAGAGCAGATATAACCTCCAGATGACCATCACCAATACAAAGAGACATTTCTGGACCAAGCTAGAGTCTCAGATGAATGTTTGATAGCTGTGGCAGGGCTTGCCCACCATTGCATCCTGTAAAATGAAACGATTGCAAGACATCTCTTCTGGACAAGCTCAATGTCTTCTTTGCTCGTGTTGACAGTGACGAAACCTCATAGCTCCCAAGAACTGTGTCTCCGGTTGGTGAGAGTGACATGAACAGCACCTTCAGGAGGGTGAATCCCCAGTAAGCATTCGGCCCAGACACTGTGCTTGGCCATGTCCTTAAAACCTGAATGAACTGGGGGCATGGCCATGTAAAGGAGCTAGACAGACATGTCTTGGATGAACTCTCCATGAAGAGCTTTCAAAAGATGGTTTAAAAGTTTAAAATTAAGAATTTTTTCACTGTGTAGAACAAAATGAATGCTAAGAAGACAAGGCAGCAAAAGCAAAATTGTAAGAGACATCGACTCAGCCAGGAATGTCAAGTTAAAGTCTAAAAGGGAGCGGCACAAGAGCAGTCTTGGGTCCGACTGAGCCTAGTAGTGCTGGGGGGTTGGTGCAAGACCTGAATAAAATCCTGATGGAGACTTTATGCAATCATTTCGCGGGTGTTGAAACCACAACGAGAGATATTACAGAGATGGTGACTAAATTTAAAGAGCCAATTGATGATTTAATGGAACAAATGGGCCAAGTGGAAGATGACTTGGTTAAAAAGCAAGAAAAGCTAAAAGATTTAGAAGAAGATGCGAATACATGGGATTTGGATAAACAAGCTCTGCTGGATAAGATCGACAATGTGGAGAATTTTAGCAGACCCAATAATGTTCAGAATATTGGTTTGAAGGAAGGGAATGAAAGAAGAGACCTGGTGAGCTTCTTTGAAACTTGGATCACTCGAGGGTTGGGAGAAAATAAATTCAATGGAAAACTACAAATAGAAAGGCTCATCAGTCTTGGACCCAGAAGATCTGACGAGCAGTGATCTTGGCCAGTTCTGGTAAGACTTTTGAGTTAATGGAAATGGTAAGTGGTTTTGGGAGCAGAATTTGGGAGAAGCAACACAGTGGCCCCCTTGAGATCGATGACGGAAAGATGTTATTCTTTCAAGACTTTAGCCCAACTTTGATTAAGCAAAAGAAGGAGCTATTGCAGTCGAAGAACATCAAATACTTGATGATATATCTTGCAACTCTGAGGGTCGAAACAACTAAGGAAAAAGAATTTTTAAGAAGATTATGAAAAGATTAAAAATATTAAACAAAAAGATAAAGAAGAATGTTTACAATGGGACCAAGTAAAAAGTGTATTTGTTGTCTTGTATTTATTGTTAAATGTTGTGGAAATTTTCATGGAGACCTCAAGAAAGAGCGAGAACTTGTTAAAAAATAGTAGCAAGGTGGAGATTCTGGTCTAAGGGGGATAATGGTGTCAGGAGAGGAGTAGTTTTGCAAGTGAGAGGGGTTCTTCTGTCTCAGAAGATTCCATGGGCTTTTATTGCAGGCTTTCAGGATTTTTTTGTTTATGTCACCGTCAGAGCAGGGACATGATATATGTTTTTTAAAGGGAAAAGATCACTATTATCTTAATAATCAAAAAGGTTTTATTGCTGAACAATATTTGTTTAAAAATCGATACAGATAGGACGTTAATTAGTCTGAATGTTAATGGGCTAAATGGGACGGTGAAAAAGAAAAGGGTCTTGGCACACTTAAAAAAACCTCCAAAAAGCGGATGTAGTTTCCCTACAGGAAATGCACCTTACTAAATTGGAACATGCTAAATTAAAAAGAGGATGGGTGGGGCAAGTAATTATTGTCTGCGAGAGGAGTAGTGATTGTAATTGATAAAACTGTCCCTGTAATAGTAGAAGATATATTGATTGACCAAGCTGGAAGGTTTGTAATGGTACATTATAAAATTTATGCAGAATCCTGGATTTTAATGAATATTTACACTCCAAATTATGATGAAGTCTTTATGAAGGATATCTTTTTAAAAACAACAGAAGATAGACAAAGTATATTGGTTGGGGGGGGATTTTAATTGCTGTCCACATCTGATATTGGATAAATCAGTGAGAATGGTAACAAGGATGAAGACCACAAAAGCGACGCTATCATTTATGAAAGATTTAAATCTGATTGCTATCTGGAGGCAGCTCAACCCCACAGAGAAAGACTACTTGTTCTACTCAAGGGTCCGAGACTCACATACAAGGAGTGAATTAATTTAATTTTAGCGTCTGTACAGTTAAAAAGCAGAGTGGTAAAAACAGAATACTTGGTGAGGCTACTGTCAGACTACTCCCCACTAATCTTAACTATTGCGATCACCTGGACCACAAGAACACCTACATCAGGATGATATTCATTGCCACAGCTCGGAATCCAACACAAATCATACCATCAAAACCTATGACAATACTAAGGGATTTAGCATTCTGTTTATTCTTCTGCAACTGGATCCATGACTTTCTCCTCAGCAAACCTATATCATTGGGGATCAGCAACATCACCTTTTCTTTGCCGTCCATCAACATGGACTCCGCAAGGCTGTGTTTTAGTCCCTGCTCTGTTCCCTGTACACTCATGACTGCATAGCCAAGACCAGTTCCGATGCAATCTATAAACTTGCTGATGCTGTCACCTGAAGGAAAGAAGGAGCTCATTGTTGATTTTAGGAAGGAGAGGGCATAGGACAACATGGGACTGAGATGGAGAGGATTAGTACCTTTAAGTTCCTGCGAGTCCATACATCAGAGGATCGTTCCTGCAGCGAACACCTCAAGGCAACTGTGAAGAAGGCACATCAACGTTTCTACTTTCTAAGGAGATTTGGCATGTTGTCGAATACTCCATCAAATTTCTACAGGTGCACTCCAAAAAGTATACTGACTGGTTGCATCACAGTCTGGTTTGGTAATTCGAATGCCCAGGAATTCAGAAGATTGCAGAAGGCTCTGACCTCCCACCATTGCCTATCACTCTGGTCACAAACTGTTTTTCCTGCTACCTTTGGGTAGACGATGCAGAAGCCTGAAGAGCACCATCTCTTGGCTCATGAACATTTTCTTTCCACTGGCTATCAGGCTCTTGAACCTCACCTTATTACACTGATCATGGAACATTCAGACACCACAAAAGGTCTGCCTGCACTGTTGTAAAGTCACCGTTTACTTTCACTGTGGTAACAGGGAATATTGATTTTTTACCTTTTGTATTTATTATTCAATTTTATTTAATGTACGTTATTGTAGGGCTTTTCCCTTTATGAAGTACCCTGTTCAGTGCAGCAAGTAAGATTTTGGGTGAGGGTTAGGGTTGCATGACAATAATCTATAACTGTCTCATCTTACCTTATTTTTTGATGTGAATGCTGAATCTTCGCTTATAGTCAATGAGTTTTCAGTCACAATGCCCTGCAATCTTTAACAGCTCAATCCTTCTCAAATTTCCAATCAGAAGGTAGTGGGGGTGGGAGAGGGCGGCACCCATTTAACTGAATGGAAAAATATTTCTAGGTCGACTGATGCATTCTACTTTATGCAGCAATTGCTATATCACTCATGGGTGTTTACAGTGCGCTCCGTGATGTTTGACAAAGACACTTTTTTCCTTTATTTGACCCGTAATGTTTGGGGCATTTCACTTCACTGGTATGTGTAATTACTCAGGTGTGTTTAATTGCTTCATTGGTGCAGGTATAAGAGAGTTAGGCTTGCTTCTAAGCTTTTGGAGTCTTCTTTTCTTTGGCTTGGCTTCGCGGACGAAGATTTATGGAGGGGTAATGTCCACGTCGGCTGCAGGCTCGTTTGTGGCTGACAAGTCCGATGTGGGACAGGCAGACACAGTTGCAGCGGCTGCAGGGGAAAATTGGTTGGTTGGGGTTGGGTTTTTCCTCCTTTGCCTTTTGTCAGTGAGGTGGGCTCTGCGGTCTTCTTCAAAGGAGGTTGCTGCCCGCCAAACTGTGAGGCGCCAAGATGCACGGTTTGAGGCGATATCAGCCCACTGGCGGTGGTCAATGTGGCAGGCATTTCACTTCACTGGTATGTGTAATTACTCAGGTGTGTTTAATTGCTTCATTGGTGCAGGTATAAGAGAGTTAGGCTTGCTTCTAAGCTTTTGGAGTCTGTAGTTGCTATTTTTCTACACATGGACCAGAGATGTGCCAATGAAAGTCAAAAAAGTCATTATGAAGCTGAAAAACAAGAATCTGAGATGCTGGGGTCGGGGGCAATACACAAATATGTTGGAGAAACTCAGCAGGTCACGCACCATCCACGGGAAGTAAATGTGTCGGGCCTGGGCCTTCATCCAGAATAAAATATTTCATTCCAGAAGAAGGGCTCAGGCCTGAAACGTTGGTTACCCTTTACTTCCTACGGATGTTGTGTGGCTTGCTGAGGTAACTCTCATTGTCATTTTTTTCAGGAAAATCTATCAGAAACAGGAAAATATTTTACAAACTCAACTTAATAGAAAAAGAATTCTCCTTTACATTGGAGAAGAGTATGAAGAGGAAATTTAGATGGCAATAATCTTAAAGGTGACCAAAAGAACTATTAATTTAAACAAATAAATAAATGGGTGCATTCTGCTTTAGGAATTCTTAATTTAATTTAGATATACAGTACGGCAAGAGGCCATTTTGGGCCACAAGTCCGTGGTGCCCAATTTACACCAAATTAACCTACACCCCCAGTACATTTCAAATGGTGGGAGGAAATCAGAGCCTCTGGGGAAACCCCACACGGACAACGTACAAATTTCTTAAAGACAGCATGGGATTCCAACCCCAGTCCCAATCACTGGCGCTATAAAGGCATTGCACTAACCGCTATGCCAACTGTACCAGCCTATTCCATTCGGATGTTCCAGACTCTCACATATTTTTATCCAAGCTTTAACAGTTTGTTCAAGACCTCAGCTCATTTCAGCATCGCAACATTTCCCTCCTGCCAGTCTTCATTTCTTACCATTAGTATCCCTAGTTTCAATTTCCTAAATCCATGGAGTCATCCGCCCAAGCAACTAGTACAAGATGCCTCATTAAATACAATTAGATAGATGTTTGCACTGTAGGGGAATTATGGATTATGGGAAAAGACAGGTAAATGGAACTGAGTCGACAATCAGATCAACCATAATCTAATTGAAAGGCAGATTGGTCACTGAGAGATCCTTGTCACTGATGCAGACAGAGCAAGAATGGTCAGTGAAGCCATCTCCCAGTCCATTACCTCTCCTCCTTCTTAAACCCACTGAGTCCATGTTGTCTAGCAAGTGTCCATTTACACAAATCCCAAACTAATCCCATTTTATTATCCCTGCATTCTATCCTACTCCTCCCATATTTTACTACTTGCACACACACTGGAGGCAATTAAGCACCAACCCATATATCTTTGGAATGTGGAGGAAACTGGAGCACCCAGAGGAAATCTGTATGATGAAGCAGCCTTAGAGCACTGGGTAGCAGGGGGCAAAAGAAACAGAGGAGTTGACAGGTATGTATAAAAGTTGCAAATATACAGGAACATATGAAGGGGCAATTGGGCTAATTGGATTGCTTCTCATGGGCTTCTTGGAGCAAGTGACCCCTTCTTTGTGGTTTAAAGACAACCCCTATACAATATAGTAAATTAAAGATAAACAGTAAACAGGAATACAATATAAAGAGCAAATTTACCAATGCTGTGATATCTCCGACTGTTGTCATTATTGGACCTGGTTCCAACTAAATTTGTCTGCTTCCCCAATACTGTTCCCTCTCTGCCTTAGATTTCCTCTTCCTCACCCTGAGGTATTCTAATGCAAGTTGTTGTTGATTCTCTTGACATGAAACACAGGACGAATCTCAACATACTTCCAAAAATTTATGAACGGTGGAGGGATTTCAAGATGGCTGTTTCTCCTTTCAACCCCATGAACAAACTCTTGTATCTTAAGAAGACAATTACAATTTTATTAATCCATGGAGAGAAAAATAATTAAGGTCATTTACCCATCAATGAATGGAGTAGAGGTCATCAACCTGATGTTCTCTTCACGGATCTGACTTGCCCTGCTGAATATTACCTCACTTTTCTGTTCTTATTTCTGATTGTCCACCATCTGCATTTTTTTCTTTGCTTTACAATGCATCATTCCTTTGATAGATGGAAATCTGTCAGGGGGGTAGGGGGCTTTGAAAGTTGACGGTGTGGAAGAAGGGAGTGGTGGGTGAGAGAGGGGTAGGGGGTCTTTGGAAGTTGATGATTTGGTGGAAGGGAGTGGTGAGTGATAGAGGGTGTAGGGGGTCATTGGAAGTTGGCAATCTGAAGGAAGCATTTGGTGAGTGACAGAGGGGTAGAGGGGCTTTGGAAGTTGATGGTGTGGTGGAAGGGTATGGTGAGTGATATAGGGGGTAGGGGGTCATTGGAAGTTGATGGTGTGGTGGAAGGGTGTGGTGAGTGATAGAGGGGTAGAGGGTCTTTGGAAGTTGATGGTGAAGTGGAAGGGTGTGGTGAGTGATCGAGGGAGTAGGGGATCTTTGGAAGTTAGCAATCTGAAGGAAGCATGTGGTGAGTGATAGAGGGGGGTAGGGGGTCATTGGAAGTTGATGGTGTGGTGGAAAGGTGTGGTGAGTGACAGAAGGGTATGGGGACTTTGGAAGTTGATGGGGCACTGGAAGGATGTGGTGAGTGATAGAGGGGTAAAGGGTCTTTGGAAGTTGATGGTGAGGTGGAAGGGTGTGGTGAGTGACAGAAGGAGGGGGCTTTGGAATGTGATGATGTGGTGGAAAGGTGTCGTGAGTGACAGAGGGGTAGGGGGTCTTTGGAAGTTGATGGTGAGGTGGAAGGGTGTGGTGAGTGACAGAGGGGTAGGGGGGCTTTGAAAGTTGGTGTGGTGGAAGGATGTGGTGAGTGACAGAGGGGTAGGGGGCTTTAAAAGTTGATGGTGTGGTGGAAGGATGTGGTGAGTGACAGAGGAGTAGGGGCTTTGAAAGTTGATGGTGTGGTGGAAGGGTGTGGTGAGTGACAGAGGGGTAGGGGGGCTTTGAAAGTTGATGGTGAGGTGGAAGGGTGTGGTGAGTGACAGAGTGGTAGGGGGGCTTTGAAAGTTGGTGTGGTGGAAGGATGTGGTGAGTGACAGAGGGGCAGGGGGCTTTGAAAGTTAAGGATGTGGTGAGTGACAGAGGGGTAGGGGGCTTTGAAAGTTGATGGTGAGGTGGAAGGGTGTGGTGAGTGAGAGGGGCAGGGGGCTTTAAAAGTTAAGGGTGTGGTGAGTGACAGAGGGGTAGGGGGCTTTGAAAGTTGATGGTGAGGTGGAAGGGTGTGGTGAGTGAGAGGGGCAGGGGGCTTTGAAAGTTAAGGGTGTGGTGAGTGACAGAGGGGCAGGGGGCTTTGAAAGTTAAGGGTGTGGTGAGTGACAGAGGGGTAGGGGGCTTTGAAAGTTGATGGTGAAGTGGAAAGGTGTGGTGAGAGGGGCAGGGGGCTTTGAAAGTTAAGGATGTGGTGAGTGACAGAGGGGTAGGGGGCTTTGAAAGTTGATGGTGAGGTGGAAGGGTGTGGTGAGTGAGAGGGGCAGGGGGCTTTGAAAGTTAAGGGTGTGGTGAGTGACAGAGGGGTAGGGGGCTTTGAAAGTTGATGGTGAGGTGGAAGGGTGTGGTGAGTGAGAGGGGCAGGGGGCTTTGAAAGTTAAGGGTGTGGTGAGTGACAGAGGGGCAGGGGGCTTTGAAAGTTAAGGGTGTGGTGAGTGACAGAGGGGTAGGGGGCTTTGAAAGTTGATGGTGAAGTGGAAAGGTGTGGTGAGAGGGGCAGGGGGCTTTGAAAGTTAAGGATGTGGTGAGTGACAGAGGGGTAGGGGGCTTTGAAAGTTGATGGTGAGGTGGAAGGGTGTGGTGAGTGAGAGGGGCAGGGGGCTTTGAAAGTTAAGGGTGTGGTGAGTGACAGAGGGGTAGGGGGCTTTGAAAGTTGATGGTGAGGTGGAAGGGTGTGGTGAGTGAGAGGGGCAGGGGGCTTTGAAAGTTAAGGGTGTGGTGAGTGACAGAGGGGCAGGGGGCTTTGAAAGTTAAGGGTGTGGTGAGTGACAGAGGGGTAGGGGGCTTTGAAAGTTGATGGTGAAGTGGAAAGGTGTGGTGAGAGGGGCAGGGGGCTTTGAAAGTTAAGGATGTGGTGAGTGACAGAGGGGTAGGGGGCTTTGAAAGTTGATGGTGAGGTGGAAGGGTGTGGTGAGTGAGAGGGGCAGGGGGCTTTGAAAGTTAAGGGTGTGGTGAGTGACAGAGGGGTAGGGGGCTTTGAAAGTTGATGGTGAGGTGGAAGGGTGTGGTGAGTGAGAGGGGCAGGGGGCTTTGAAAGTTAAGGGTGTGGTGAGTGACAGAGGGGCAGGGGGCTTTGAAAGTTAAGGGTGTGGTGAGTGACAGAGGGGTAGGGGGCTTTGAAAGTTGATGGTGAGGTGGAAGGGTGTGGTGAGTGAGAGGGGCAGGGGGCTTTGAAAGTTGATGGTGAGGTGGAAGGGTGTGGTCCACAGAGGGGCGGGGGGGTTTTGGAAGAGTGGCCGAAGTGTGGAGTGAGCCCCGCTGTCAGAGTGGCGAGCTGAGGGTAGGCGCAGGATTCGGGGGCGTGGCGTCAGGTTGCGTCAGTCGTGCGTGCTGGCTTCTGCGAGCTCCACGTCGCCGCCGGCCGCGGCCAATCACAGTTCGCCACACTGGGGATGGGCGGCGCCCTGGAGCGTCGCTACTTGTCTCGGTGTCGGAGCGTAGCCAGAGTGGACGTGGAACGGAGTGAGCAATGGGCGCCCATCGGGAGACAGTGACGGTGAAGGTGAAGAGCCCGGACCACACGCACAGCGACCAGACGCTGCTGGTGGAGCTGGGCTGGACGGTACAGAAGCTGAAGGCCTTCCTCCACCATCAGCACCCGAGCCGCCCGGTGAGTAGGACCGGAAGATGGGGGGGGGGGGGCGACCGTGAGAAGTGGGGGGGGGGGGCGACCGTGAGAAGTGGGGGGGGGGGGCGACCGTGAGAAGTGGGGGGGGGGCGACCGTGAGAAGTGGGGGGGGGGGCGACCGTGAGAAGTGGGGGGGGGGGCGACCGTGAGAAGTGGGGGGGGGGGCGACCGTGAGAAGTGGGGGGGGGGCGACCGTGAGAAGTGGGGGGGGGGGCGACCGTGAGAAGTGGGGGGGGGGGCGACCGTGAGAAGTGGGGGGGGGGGCGACCGTGAGAAGTGGGGGGGTGGGCGACCGTGAGAAGTGGGGGGGTGGGCGACCGTGAGAAGTGGGGGGGTGGGCGACCGTGAGAAGTGGGGGGGTGGGCGACCGTGAGAAGTGGGGGGGTGGGCGACCGTGAGAAGTGGGGGGGTGGGCGACCGTGAGAAGTGGGGGGGTGGGCGACCGTGAGAAGTGGGGGGGTGGGCGACCGTGAGAAGTGGGGGGGTGGGCGACCGTGAGAAGTGGGGGGGTGGGCGACCGTGAGAAGTGGGGGGGTGGGCGACCGTGAGAAGTGGGGGGGTGGGCGACCGTGAGAAGTGGGGGGGTGGGCGACCGTGAGAAGTGGGGGGGTGGGCGACCGTGAGAAGTGGGGGGGTGGGCGACCGTGAGAAGTGGGGGGGTGGGCGACCGTGAGAAGTGGGGGGGTGGGCGACCGTGAGAAGTGGGGGGGTGGGCGCCCGTGAGAAGTGGGGGGGTGGGCGACCGTGAGAAGTGGGGGGGTGGGCGACCGTGAGAAGTGGGGGGGTGGGCGACCGTGAGAAGTGGGGGGGTGGGCGACCGTGAGAAGTGGGGGGGTGGGCGACCGTGAGAAGTGGGGGGGTGGGCGACCGTGAGAAGTGGGGGGGTGGGCGACCGTGAGAAGTGGGGGGGTGGGCGACCGTGAGAAGTGGGGGGGTGGGCGACCGTGAGAAGTGGGGGGGTGGGCGACCGTGAGAAGTGGGGGGGTGGGCGACCGTGAGAAGTGGGGGGGTGGGCGACCGTGAGAAGTGGGGGGGTGGGCGACCGTGAGAAGTGGGGGGGTGGGCGACCGTGAGAAGTGGGGGGGTGGGCGACCGTGAGAAGTGGGGGGGTGGGCGACCGGGAGAAGTGGGGGGGTGGGCGACCGGGAGAAGTGGGGGGGTGGGCGACCGGGAGAAGTGGGGGGGTGGGCGACCGGGAGAAGTGGGGGGGTGGGCGACCGGGAGAAGTGGGGGGGTGGGCGACCGGGAGAAGTGGGGGGGTGGGCGACCGGGAGAAGTGGGGGGGTGGGCGACCGGGAGAAGTGGGGGGGTGGGCGACCGGGAGAAGTGGGGGGGTGGGCGACCGGGAGAAGTGGGGGGGTGGGCGACCGGGAGAAGTGGGGGGGTGGGCGACCGGGAGAAGTGGGGGGGTGGGCGACCGGGAGAAGTGGGGGGGTGGGCGACCGGGAGAAGTGGGGGGGTGGGCGACCGGGAGAAGTGGGGGGGTGGGCGACCGGGAGAAGTGGGGGGGTGGGCGACCGGGAGAAGTGGGGGGGTGGGCGACCGGGAGAAGTGGGGGGGTGGGCGACCGGGAGAAGTGGGGGGGTGGGCGACCGGGAGAAGTGGGGGGGTGGGCGACCGGGAGAAGTGGGGGGGTGGGCGACCGGGAGAAGTGGGGGGGTGGGCGACCGGGAGAAGTGGGGGGGTGGGCGACCGGGAGAAGTGGGGGGGTGGGCGACCGGGAGAAGTGGGGGGCTGGGCGACCGGGAGAAGTGGGGGGCTGGGCGACCGGGAGAAGTGGGGGGCTGGGCGACCGGGAGAAGTGGGGGGGTGGGCGACCGGGAGAAGTGGGGGGGTGGGCGACCGGGAGAAGTGGGGGGGTGGGCGACCGGGAGAAGTGGGGGGGTGGGCGACCGGGAGAAGTGGGGGGGTGGGCGACCGGGAGAAGTGGGGGGGTGGGCGACCGGGAGAAGTGGGGGGGTGGGCGACCGGGAGAAGTGGGGGGGTGGGCGACCGGGAGAAGTGGGGGGGTGGGCGACCGGGAGAAGTGGGGGGGTGGGCGACCGGGAGAAGTGGGGGGGTGGGCGACCGGGAGAAGTGGGGGGGGTGGGAGAAGTGGGGGGGTGGGAGAACCGGGAGAAGTGTGGGGGGGGGTGGGAGAACCGGGAGAAGTGTGGGGGGGGGGTGGGAGAAGTGGGGGGGGTGGGAGAACCGGGAGAAGTGTGGGGGGGGGGTGGGAGAACCGGGAGAAGTGTGGGGGGGGGTGGGAGAACCGGGAGAAGTGTGGGGGGGGGGTGGGAGAACCGGGAGAAGTGTGGGGGGGGGGGTGGGAGAACCGGGAGAAGTGTGGGGGGGGGGGTGGGAGAACCGGGAGGTGTGGGGGGGGTGTGGGAGAACCGGGAGAAGTGTGGGGGGGGTGTGGGAGAACCGGGAGAAGTGTGGGGGGGGTGTGGGAGAACCGGGAGAAGTGTGGGGGGGGTGTGGGAGAACCGGGAGAAGTGTGGGGGGGGGGTGGGAGAACCGGGAGAAGTGTGGGGGGGGTGGGTGGGAGGGAGAAGTGTGGGGGGGGGGTGGGTGGGAGGGAGAAGTGTGGGGGGGGGGTGGGTGGGAGGGAGAAGTGTGGGGGGGGGTGGGTGGGAGGGAGAAGTGTGGGGGGGGGTGGGTGGGAGGGAGAAGTGTGGGGGGGGTGGGTGGGAGGGAGAAGTGTGGGGGGGGTGGGTGGGAGGGAGAAGTGTGGGGGGGGGGGTGGGTGGGAGGGAGAAGTGTGGGGGGGGGTGGGTGGGAGGGACAGGTGTGGGGGGGTGGGAGAACCGGGAGAAGTGTGGGGGGGGTGGGAGAACCGGGAGAAGTGTGGGGGGGTGGGAGAACCGGGAGAAGTGTGGGGGGGGGTGGGAGAACCGGGAGAAGTGTGGGGGGGGGGGTGGGAGAACCGGGAGAAGTGTGGGGGGGGGGGGTGGGAGAACCGGGAGAAGTGGGGGGGGGTGGGAGAACCGGGAGAAGTGTGGGAGGGGGGGTGGGAGAACCGGGAGAAGTGTGGGAGGGGGGGTGGGAGAACCGGGAGAAGTGTGGGAGGGAGGGTGGGAGAACCGGGAGAAGTGTGGGAGGGGGGGTGGGAGAACCGGGAGAAGTGTGGGAGGGGGGGTGGGAGAACCGGGAGAAGTGTGGGAGGGGGGGTGGGAGAACCGGGAGAAGTGTGGGAGGGGGGGTGGGAGAACCGGGAGAAGTGTGGGAGGGGGGGTGGGAGAACCGGGAGAAGTGTGGGAGGGGGGGTGGGAGAACCGGGAGAAGTGTGGGGGGGGGGGTGGGAGAACCGGGAGAAGTGTGGGGGGGGGTGGGAGAACCGGGAGAAGTGTGGGGGGGGGTGGGAGAACCGGGAGAAGTGGGGGGGGTGGGCGACCGTGAGAAGTGGGGGGGTGGGCGACCGTGAGAAGTGGGGGGGTGGGCGACCGTGAGAAGTGGGGGGGTGGGCGACCGGGAGAAGTGGGGGGGGTGGGAGAACCGGGAGAAGTGTGGGGGGGGGGGTGGGAGAACCGGGAGAAGTGTGGGGGGGGTGTGGGAGAACCGGGAGAAGTGTGGGGGGGGTGTGGGAGAACCGGGAGAAGTGTGGGGGGGGTGGGTGGGAGGGAGAAGTGTGGGGGGGGGGTGGGTGGGAGGGAGAAGTGTGGGGGGGTGGGTGGGAGGGAGAAGTGTGGGGGGGGGTGGGTGGGAGGGAGAAGTGTGGGGGGGGGTGGGTGGGAGGGAGAAGTGTGGGGGGGTGGGAGAACCGGGAGAAGTGTGGGGGGGTGGGAGAACCGGGAGAAGTGTGGGGGGGTGGGAGAACCGGGAGAAGTGTGGGGGGGGGTGGGAGAACCGGGAGAAGTGTGGGGGGGGGGTGGGAGAACCGGGAGAAGTGGGGGGGGGGTGGGAGAACCGGGAGAAGTGTGGGAGGGGGGGTGGGAGAACCGGGAGAAGTGTGGGAGGGGGGGTGGGAGAACCGGGAGAAGTGTGGGAGGGGGAGTGGGAGAACCGGGAGAAGTGTGGGGGGGGGTGGGAGAACCGGGAGAAGTGTGGGGGGGGGTGGGAGAACCGGGAGAAGTGTGGGGGGGGGGGTGGGAGAACCGGGAGAAGTGTGGGGGGGGGGGTGGGAGAACCGGGAGAAGTGTGGGGGGGGGTGGGAGAACCGGGAGAAGTGTGGGGGGGGCGGTGGGAGAACCGGGAGAAGTGGGGGGGGGTGGTAGAACCGGGAGAAGTGTGGGAGGGGGGGTGGTAGAACCGGGAGAAGTGTGGGAGGGGGGGTGGGAGAACCGGGAGAAGTGTGGGAGGGGGGGTGGGAGAACCGGGAGGTGTGGGAGGGGGGGTGGGAGAACCGGGAGAAGTGTGGGAGGGGGGGGTGGGAGAACCGGGAGAAGTGGGGGGGGGGGAGAACGGGAGAGGGGGGAACCCTGGTATAGGAGTTTGGAACTAGGATGATGGGTGGGTGGTGGAACCTGGGGGAGGGGGAGCCAGTTGGTTGGGTGGGGGTGCTGGGAGAGGGCATCAGCGTGTATGTTTACATAGTACCTGTATACAGAGTTTTCCTGCATATTTAACTGGATGATTTGGTGAATTATTTATTAAAAAAAACTATACATGGTTGTAAAATAATTACATGCACCATCAGTTTGAACTTGATGGGCTGAATGGCCTCTTGACATTTTAGATGAGGTGGGCTACATTGGTAAGGGTCAGAATTGGCACCGGATGTACACAAGTCTGCACTTTCATTTGGATTGCCACCTCCCACATTCTTGGAACTAACATTTGAGCCTCCAGTCACATTCCATGCAGTCAAACTATTTTTTTAGATACGTTTTTACTTGTCCAAAAACAGAAAAGACAAAATCATTTTGACATTTTTTTTCCATCCCTAAGTCTTTGTTCAGTAACTTGGCGATAGTTTCTGGAGACTATCTGGGTAGTGTGGGGTGGTCTCAGCTGTTACCTGTTGCATCACCCTGAGAAGACTGAATAACTTTCACTGCACCTATTGTATAAGATGTCTGGGAGTTGACGATGTACATGATCACGGATATTAAACTCTTGTGGGTTTGCTCTTGGATTAAAATCTTTTATGGACTAAATTGTAAACATAATGGAATTTTGGATTGGGTTCAGTGGAATGGGACAATGTGTGTTGTCAAGTTGAAACTTGCATTTTGCAACATCTGTATTTTGAGGAATTTGTTGGTAAAGTACTATTTGGTTTTTCCATTTGACACTAAAATGATCCCTTAATTGAAGTTTAAAAAAAAATTAATGATCAAACCTTAAATCTTTAAGTGAGTGTTTGACACCACCCTAAATACGTCCAAACCTTATCCTGACCGAGCATGTGCAAGGTTAGGAGATGATGATTTCTGCCAGTTTAGTATCAGTCTGACGTACATTGTGGCTGGTGAAGATGCGGAAGTAAACATTGGTCTGGAACATTGAACTTTGCTCCAAATTACAAGGGAAAATATTCAGCAATCTTTCCTGTAGACACTACATACTTTAAGTATATATCATGATGGCAAAACTTTAATGTTTCCCAATATCCTTTTCCAGATTTTACAGAAATTCTAATGTGAACAAGTCAATTTAATTAACATTCACCCCTTTAGATGAATTTGATTTGTTACTGTTAGCATAGCCTTCCTTTTTAAAGATTTGAATACTGGAATTCCCATGATTGGTATGCTATTTATGGTGGTGAGCAAAAGCACTGAAAATGGGGAAGTCATGGCCTTCAAATAAGGAAAAGAAAAAAAAGAAATCTGTAATGGAAAATTCTGTTAGTCTAGTAACTTGTTGATTAGCACTTAGTGGTTTGGCAGTGGGAATACAGTTGGGCCCATGAAATTTACCTCGCTTGATGGATAATTTATTGTGTCACTGTGCAGTATTTTTTTAAAAAAAAAGATAAAGCATGTGAGGGTATTATTTGGATAATATCCAGCAGTTTGGAGAATCTGCCAGTCTGGCACCACTCTGGTCCAGAGGGTACCGATTATTGGAATTTTAATATTTTGCAAATCACATCGTTTTGGATGTAGTTTAAAATGCATTTGGCCACTTGCGTTATTAGGAAAGCTGGAGAGGGATGTGGGCAGAGGAAGGCAGGTGGGCTGCTCAGTTGGCATGGACGAGTTGGCTGAAGGGTCTGTTTCCATCCTGAAGAATTTTATTTCATGATGTGGCAGGCTGTTGGACTTCCCCTGGTACTCTAACCAGAAACTACTCTGGGACCACCTCAAGAAAATGAGTGGAGGAACATTTAGGGGAGATGTCAGTTTTATTTTACACAAAGTAGTGGGTGCCTTGACTGCATTGTCAGAGGTGGTGCTGAAGGCTGGAACAATAGTGATACAGTAGAGACTCTTGGATAGGCATATTGATCTAAGGAAAAATAGAGTTATGGGTATGTGGAAGGGTAAGAGTTAGATTGTTGTGGAATAAATTTGTATAGAACAATGCAACATCGTGTGCTGAAGGGCCTGTTCTGAGCTGTCATGGTCTATGTAACAAAGTGCTTAAGCAGATAGTCAGCCTGCCTCTAAGTTTGCCTTTACCTTTATTGGTATAAGGTGACATTTAGTACTTGGTGAGTTGGTGAATGCCTTCCTTGTGTTCTGGGTGCAGGGTGTTGATTTCAAGAATGGAATCAGAAGGATTCATGTTTTATTGATATGTTTGTTGCAGTTTAATCTTGAATGTATTCCATTTGATGTTTACAATTTAGTGTCTGCAGCATTTCAATGCCATACTTGATGTGCATGTTGTGCAAGAGCTGTGCTCTTAGACCCAGGTGAAGGACATGTTATGTGTCCTTTACTCCTCACTAACTGTAATAAACAGCACATTTGATAATAAATGCCAAGAGCTTGTTTGACTGATAAGTCATTGGAACTTGAAGTAACATATGCAAAGTACTTACTCAATCATTTGAGGTACCATTACAAATGATCACCAATCTTCCATTGAAGCAGGGGATGAATTTGTGGAAAGTAGTCTCGCTGTATAAACAACATTTGTGCTCTCAGATTAATTTTCTTTGAATCCCTCTCAATGGCAATTGCATGATTTTAATATATGTTTGTATACTTGCATTTTTTATTGTCTCAAAAGTGTTGCATTTAAAATAACTGAAGTCTAATGAACTTTATTGAGTAAGCAAGTATTTGTTATCCTGTGCCAAGCAAGAAGGTGTCTGTTACTTATTGGACTCTGGCTGATGTTTTATACACTATACATTCTTCTTTGGCTTGGCTTCGCGGACGAAGATTTATGGAGGGGGTAAATGTCCACGTCAGCTGCAGGCTCGTTTGTGGCTGACAAGTCCGATGCGGGACAGGCAGACACGGTTGCAGTGGTTGCAGGGGAAAATTGGTTGGTTGGGGTTGGGTGTTGGGTTTTTCCTCCTTTGCCTTTTGTCAGGGATTTGAGATCAAAAGACCATGCATGTCCAATACCAGTTTTAATAGTTCAAACTGATTGAACAATGCTGATATTATAGAAAGCAATTACAAACATCCAGTGCCATCTATGAATCTAAATGATCACCATCTCCTATATGATTGCTTCTCCAGGCAGAAACCGAGCAGAAGCTAATTTATTCAGGGAGGTTGCTGCCCGACCACCTTTTGCTGAGGGATGTCTTGAGACAGGTCAGTATTCTGAACCTTTTGTACTGAATTGGTAAGAATGAAGCAAAAAAATCTCTATCAATGGATTGCTTGTTCAAATGTATTTACTGCAAGCATTTGAGAAGAAACCTTTTCAGACCAATGGATTTGCTCATGCTATCTTTCGGAAGTTATTTCCATTTTAATGAGAGGATCTATTGAAAAAACAAGAATTCTTTCTCTCCCTAGATTGGTGGTAGCATTCCTATCTCTGAATAAGGTCACAAATTCAAACCTCATCACGGGATTCAAACACATAATTTAGTTTCACTTTTCAGTAGAGTACTGAGTTATTAGAGATGCCATCCATTGCGGGTACGGTTAAATTCAATTCTGTTAGACCTTTTGAAGTGGAACAAGTCATTCTGTGGCACTCTTTGAAATAGAAGGGGAGATTTCCAGGCTACTCTTTGTCCCTCACGAGAACAAACTTGTTTTTGTTGATTTTGTGATATACAAATTGGCTTTTACATTTCCTTACATGAGAGTATTGAAACCCTGATGAAAAATATTTTATTGATAATAAAGCACTTAAGTTAAAGGATGTGTAGAAGCTGGTGATTTGGCTTATTGTGTCTTTGCCAGGCAACTAATCTACAGAGCCAAATTCCACCTTCTGGCACTGTAGGTCATAGCTCTTCGGGTGCACATCTAAATGTTTTTTAAATTGCGATTAGGGTTTCTGGCTCTATTACCTTTACAAACAGCAAGTTCCGACCCTTTACCGCCCCTCCCCTACCCCCCCCATTCCCCATTCTGTGTGGGGGGGGGGGTGAATCCTCATATTTTCTCCATCCCTTCTGCCATTTACTTTAAATCTCTCATGTTGAGCAGAATTGATCTTTTTTACTCTTTTTAGGACCCTAGTAAATTTTATACACCTCCAATAATTCACCCCTCCCCCACCTTGGTCTATACAGCCTTGTTGTACCTCATCTGTCTTCACGGATGCAATTTCTTTTCAATCTTGGCCACATCCTCTTAAAACATAGTTGCATGTCCTCCAGTGTGATTAAACGTTGCCTGTAATGTGATGACCTATGGGCAAAGCTAGTGCTGTGTATGTTTCTTTTTAAGCCTCATTGCTCTTGTGTTCTATGCCTAGTCTAATAAAGAAAAGCATGCTATAGTCATTGACCAACCATCCTGTCTTTAAGGATCTGTGGACATGCCCTTCAAGGTGCCTCTGTTTCTCCACTTCATCAAATAACCTATTTATTGTGTATCCGTTGTCCTGTTGCAGCTCTGTAAATGTATCATGCTGTATGGATAAAATTCCGCTTGCCACTTTGCCCAAATGATCAGACCATCTATAACTTGCAATCTAAAGCTTTCCCCTGCCTCACTTATAATCACACAAGGCACTTTTGTGTCTCTGCAATTTTATTGTGGCCCATGTACTTCCATCTAAATCCTCAATGTATGTTAGAGAAAACAAGGAACAGGATATTTTGTTGTGCGAGTTTGTTGTGCATGTTACCAAAATTCTGTGTATATCTGATATTGTTTGAAATGCTGATGTCATTGCATGAGTGCAACATGTTATACAATTAATTCATACATTTAATCCCATCTTGAAAAGCAATGATTTAGACTGAGGGCTTCTGCTCTGGCTTCATTCCTTACAGTTATCCTCCCGTGTCTTATCTCCACCTTGTAGACAAGTAACATTTTCATTTGGCATTACCATTTCATATGGAGTTATCATTGGGTCCAGGATGGAGGAGAAAGAAAATGTAATACAAAGTGAGCCATATACAGTACATTTCTAATTATCCAAAACCACTTAACTGGAATTCTCAATTATCTATCCAAATTTTTTTTTTTGGCACAAGCATGACATCACAAGTTGAAAATACATTTTCACCCGACGTGCACATCGCCAATTTGGTAACGTTAGTGAGCAACTGGAGGAAGTTGGTGGGTCAGGCGGTGCAATGGGAGATTCTCGTTTCAGGTAACTCCCTCCCCTTGCTGTTTCCATTTCTCTTTTACCTTCCACTGTACTTGGTTTTCCGCTGTCCCCAGAGTTGGTGTCAGAACAAATGTAATCGGGCGGCATTAGGATAATGGCGGGGGGGGGGGGGGGGCACTGATTTTTTTTTTGGCAGTGTTGGACTAAGAGGGGGTTTGGTGGTGGTCAGACCTGGGGAGGATGGTGGGTTGGTGACAGCAGCGGACCTGGTTTGGTGGGGGGGGGGTGGGGGGGAGGGTGGGGTGGCAGTAGCAGGAGCATCAATTACAGTGGGGAGGTGTCGGGCATCGGCAGCAGGAGAAGGTACCTTGGGCTTCCGGGCAAGATCAGCAGTGGGGAGGTGCCTGGGATCGGAGAGGCAACTTCAGGCTCCAGGGCAGGTTTGTCAACGGTGGTAAGGAGGTGGCGGGGATCAGCGATGGCAGCAGGAGTGGGGACCTCAGGCTCCTAGGCAGGATCGATGACGGCTAATACAAGAATTCTGCTACTGGGCTGCTTAAAGTCAATTCTCAGATATCTAAAAAAATTCAGTTAACCAATACACATCTGATCCCGAGTATTTTGGGTAATTGGAAATGTACTACTATCTCTGGAATCGGAACATATAGCTCTCAGTGTTTTCTGTTGCATTTGGAGGTGGACTAATTGCAATTTGCTGGCTATTGAGGGGAAAATGGAACAATAGAGAGAATAAAAAAGAAAATCAATCAATAAAGTGCACAGGTAGTCCTTAAATGAGTCTCTAATTTAGTTTGTTGTTGAGGAGTCTGATGGTCGAGGGGTAGCAGCTGTTCCTGAACCTGGTGGTGCGAGTCTTGTGGCACTTACACCTCTTTCCCGGTGGGAGCAGTGAAAACAGAGCGTGTGCTGGATGGTGTGAGTCTTTGATGATTGCTGCTGCTTTCCCTGTAGATATACTCAATTAGTGGGGAGGATTTTGCCTGTGATGTCCTGGGGTGCGTCCACTACCTTTTGGAGGGCTTTATGCTCAGGTGTATTGGTGTCCCTCATACCAGACAATGATGCAGCCAATCAGTGCATTTTCCACCGCACCTCTGCAGAAATTTATTAGGGTTTCTGGTGTCATACCAAACCTCCAAACTGACATGCTTTCTTCATGATGCCATTACTGTGTTGGGTCCAGGAAAAATCCTCTGATTATAGTGATTCCCAAGAACTTAAATTCCCTGAATACTTTCCAAATTGGTGCCATTAAAGCAATATCTGGGAATCCTTCTTTAATGTGCCTGTCTCTATGAAGAGTAAAATTTGGGAGGCTGGGTCAGGGCTAGAAATTGAAAGGATCTTTAATCCATTGACCCATTAGAAACCCAATTGCATTTTATGGCAGCAAACGATCTATATTGGATGGCAGTGTTCTACAGTGACAGACTTGTGCCCTTCAACATTGTACACTCGAGCTGTACAGTGACCGGCTTATCACCACTTGTATGGAGCCTGGTCTAAATGTGGCTCTGGATACAGATATACTGATGCAGGCTCCTCTGGGTTACCATGTGGACCTGAGCTTCAGGGTAAATGCTGATGTCATCACAAGTGTCTCTTTTTAAGGAATTGTGCCTCATATGGGAATTCCTGGTTTTGATCCCCCACACTCTCTCTTCCCCCCATGGTTCCTATCTGTTTTAACCTAGAAATTCATGGCCCATTTCAATTTGGGACTGAGGATCATATTCAGGCTGGTAGAAGTTGAGAACTTTGCAAATGACAGACAGTTGATGCTAATCAACTTATAGTTTAAAGTTGCCGGAGTATAATTTTTCTTAACCTTTAGTATTAGAAGTAGGAGGAAATGAGAGAATACAGAGTTCAGTTACACAACTGTAATGATCGAGAATGAAATATTAGCTAGTCTATTCCTAGCTTGCGTTCCTAATAGAATTTTAAAAAAAACCTTTGGACAGGGTTTGACACCAGAATAAAAATCTTGAAAGTAAAATGCTTGACATTAGGAAGTGCTGCAATCTTGGCCACATTTGTCATAGAACTGGTTTTCTTGACATTTGTGAATTTTATTCAAAACACTTTATTGCCATAAAATGGCATGGTTAGCGCAATGCTGTTAAAGCACTAGCAATCACAACTGGGGTTCAAAACCTATGCTGTTTGTAAGGAGTTTGTAGATTCTCCCCATGTCTGTGTGGGTTTTCCCCAGGGGCTCCTGTTTCCTCTCGCCATTCAAAACGTACTGGGGGTTGTAGGTCAATTAGGTGTAATTGGGTGGCACGGGATCAGGGGCTGAAATGGCCTGTTACCGTGCTGTATGTCTAAATTTAAGTTTAAAAATGCTGGTTAATATTTGTTTAGATCCATGACATTATGTCATACGATTAGGATGTGTCGTGAAGGAAAGTATCCTCCATTGTGATCATAATTTGCATATTATTTTCACTTCATTACTATTTTTAGGTTTTTAGTTTTATTTAAAATGTAAAGATGGTTTGAGAACTGAAAAGAATGTTCAACTTCATGGAATTAGAAAATGGAAGTTGGAATACAATTCAGTGTGCACTCGTTACGAGGATTCTTCGATCAAATGCTGCTTGACCTCGTGCTAATTGTCTTGCCTATCTCTCTTGCCTCCTGCAGTCTGACCAGTACCACACCATTCACTTGGTCTGTAAGATGAGAGATGACAACAAATCTTCACAAACTGCAAGTGTAAAGGTAAAATGACATATTTGGAATGGAGGAATAAAACATGCATGTATCTGTATGCAATAAATTTAAGTAGCTTTAAAAACCTTTGTCATTTTGCTCGTGTGATTACATTGCCAGTTTTCTGACTTAAGGACTAAGCAGTTATGACTGTTAGTTTATTACCAGTATAAAATGAGAAAACCCAAGTTATATATCTTATGCAATTGAATTTTAAGCCATACTGGAAGCAGTTAATTGAGCAATGATTGTAGATTCATCCCATTAGTTGCGGAGCCTGCCATCAGTGAAGGTTTTGTGGGTATTTTACATGCTCCAAGACTAATTATGTGTTCAGTTCTTCATATTGATGTTGTACTCCCTAATTATGAATCATTTACAAACTTGTCTACAGTACTTCATCTGGTGAGCTTGAGTCTGTGATCCTCGTTCTCTCCTGTACTCTTCAGTGAACTGATTCTGAGCACGTTCGAATTTGAACCTCGGAAGACTGAAGATAAAACCTTGGATGATGCTTCAGTACATTCCTATGGGGCACCTGTGCTATTGGGGCAGATGCTAGGTGGCAGAGATGTTTGTTTAGGCCTTTGGGAAGGTGTAGAATACCAGCTGCAGTTTCTCCCTATGATCAGCCCAACAATTATCCTTCAAGCAACGTTTAAAATTAATCTCATTGATCTATTTGATCCCAAGCAGTATTCAACTGTCCTGTTTACTAATATGCAGGTAGTGACATCTACAGAAACATTAGGTTGTAAAGCGATATGTTTACTTTCTGTGAAAATCCTGCCAACCACAAGGGATGCAATCCTGAACTGTGGGCTGCATCTGTAACCCATTTTGAATGTTCATTTGTCCCTACCTTTTTAAGCCACTGAAAGGCAGATTCTTTGACCAAACTTTTGTCCTTTGAAACTTCTAAAAAAGGTTACTCTCTATTTTGAAATGTTTGAAATCTTTCCTAAATTCAAGTCACCATATAATTGTCAAATGCTGTCTCCGAGATATCTGCATCATGGATTAAAGATGGTGGTTCTCTTGTAGACTTAAAAGACACTTGAAATAATAACTATGGTTATAAAATAACCATGTAAGATAGCATTGGGTACAAAGGATATTTCTAAAGAATTGATGAAGTTGTTCACAAATATAAAATATTTTAAAAATTGTTTTGTCTTAGTTTTGGAGCTATACGTCACAAAACAAGCCTTTGGCCCAACTCCTCTTGACTAATTTGGCATTCTGCGGTAGTCCCTGTGCCTGGCCTTGTATCTGCCCAAATATCTTGGGCAATATAATTGTACTCTATTATTTCTCTGGCAACTCATTCCACATTTTAACTACCCTTGAGTGAGAAAGTTGTCTCTGGGGTCCCTCAAAACTGAGCATTCACTTATCCATGGCCCTCGTGATTTCCACGTACCTCTGCAATGTCATCCCTGAGCCGTCTGCACTCCAGGAAATGTCAGAGAGCAGAGGAGTGTAGAATGAGGAGGAATGTAGTTTATCAGTTCTTGCCTTGAACTATTATAATTTATAATCACAGCTATTCAAAGAAGGAAAACAGATGGCTGTAGAATAGATGGAAGTCTATTTTCACCAATATGTTCCCCTGCTCTGTAGATTTGCATGATTGTGGTAATTTAAGTTGTTCAGCTGTGATGAGCTCAGAGTGTTAATTTTTTTTACAATAAATGGGTTGTTTTCTGTATGAATTCTTTAGGGGATAAATCTTAGTGGAGGTAAACAAGAAGTCTGCAGATGCTGGGTAACTGGAGCAAAACATGGGTCAGGCTGCATTCATTAAAGCAATAGATCATCAATGTTTTGGGCTGAAATCTTATTCCAAGTTGTTTCTGTTCTGGCTTCTTGTATTTACATTTTAGTTTCTGCCCTGTGCATTGAGAAGTATTGATTTATTTGTGCATGAGTTTAATTGGGGTAAGAATGCAGGTGATGGTGTTCTGGTAGTCTGGATATTGACTTCCATGACGAAGGATGTGGTGGAGTGTGAAACAAAATGATTATCTGCTGCTAGCTGTTTCATATTATTAGCTTGGGTTCGTATTGATCACACTGAGAATTGTAGTTGAAGGGATTAAACATAAGAGGGTTTTCCCTATTGCAAGCCAAGCTTGAGCAAATTATTGACTGAACTCCCAGGTGTAAATTCAATGATCTCACCACTAACCACATCTCTTTCCCCTCCCCACCCCACCCCCTCCATTTTCTGCTTTGAGTAAATGCAAGCAAGCTATTTCCACTGAGGTAAAGAGATTAAAAACAAGAGGTCATGGATTAAAGGTGAAAGGAGAAAAGTTTAAATGGAACATTAATAGAAACTTCACCCAGAGTGAAGTGGGAGTATGAAGCAAGCTGCCAGCTGAATTAGTAAACATGGACCCTGAAGAATATTATGTTTCAATAAGATCCCCCCCCCCCCTCAATCTTCTAAATTCCAGAGAATACAAGCCTAGTCTATCCAACCTTTCTTCCTAGTGGAGTTGTTCAAGTGAACCGGCATGGATTTGGCCTGTTTCCTTGCCGTAAACAGTTATATGATTATATGGCTCAATTTTGACATTTAACAAAAAAATTAGACAGGTACGTGGGTAGGAGGGATATGGTCCTAGTGCAGGTCAAAGGGAGAATAATAATTTGGCACAGGCTAGAAGGGTTGAAGGGCCTATTTCTGGTGTTCTATGGAATCATTCTTCTATGACTATTTCATTTGCTCTCCTCCCCTCCCACCATCCTTCCCCCACCCCACCCCGATCCTTCCACTCCTTTAAGCACCTCCTGGTGCAACCACAACAGCTGCAATACATGTCCCTCCACCCCCAACCCCATCCACTCAGGGCCATAAATAGATATTCCAGGTGAGGCAGTGTTTCAAACTTGATGTGGCCTATGCAGCAGTGAGACTAAATACAGGTTGGGCAACCACTTGGCTAAGCACCTACACTTTGTCTATTTCTTTGACCTGTCTGTGCTCAGCCATGCCCATTGCCAGGGAGATGATAAACATAAGCTTGATGAACAAGACTTTCTGCCTAGGTATCTAAAAATCCAGTGGCATTTGTTTAATTTTAGGTTTAACTTCCCCCACACCCCCCAAAAAAAATCTGGTTCCACTTTCCATCTGTCCTTTACCACCTGTTCTTGCTTTTCTCTCAACCCCTGACTGATCTCTCCGACCCTGTCTCTCCACTTCTCCAATATTCTATCACCTCTCAAAATCCTTTTTTTCCCCTCCTTTCCCCCACCCCCAACTTGCCTTGTATATTTGATGTACCCCCTTACTATCAGAGTCTCAACAAAGAATTTTGGCCAGTAACATTAACTGTCCATTTCTCTCCATTGAGCCCCCCCAGCTGCTCGTTGCTTGAGTGAAGTGTTTCCTTTTTGGTATTGGATGGAGTATGGCACACCAGTACTGCGTGAAGCCCCGTAATTGGAAATTGCATGTTGTAGATTTTCAGAGTAGAGAGAACGGAAAGCAGATGACAAACCAAAAATTTGAGTGGAGTAGAGGTTTGGAATTGTTTCTGAGCCCATATTCTTTCACATTTCTTTGGATGGTTGATGGTTGTTTTTTTCTCTTTACAAGCAGCAATCTGCTACCCCCACAGCTTCAGGCCAGGAGAGCCTCACTGTCCTGACACCAGCAGCAGCAGATGGCCTCCGTCACAGAGGACCCAGTCCATTCCCTTGGGCCTATGGTGCTTGGCAAGTAGAAGTCAAATTCCCTTGATCATTGATTTGGCATTTATTTTCATTGAGGTAGATTTTAATTTGGATTTCTGCTTACCATTGAAAGGCCTGAAAGGGAAGAGCTCCAAAGCCCAGTGGGAATGTCTAGTCTAGCTGCATACAATCTGTACAGTTCTCAACAAATTGTGTGGTTCCAGCAGATGTACGCAAGACAATATTACATGCAGTAGTAAGTATCTGTTACCATTTTAAACGGAAGTGAAGAATTTACTAGAATAATTTTCCTAACCTTCACCCTTCTGTAGATTCTGGTTCAGTAATCATGATCGTAGATTGCTGATCAGAACACATTCCCAAACTCTACCCATCACGGTGTATGTAATTAGTATATTCAATATTTTCAGTTTGAACACAAGTTGAATTTTTAGCATTCTTATCATCCATATAACCTGAATTTCATTGCACATCGCAGAACTGTTTAAAAATGACTCACTACCCAGAATAAGTTTATTTTGGATGATTTTAGAAAGCCACATAGAAACATAGTTTTGTTTAAATTTGAGATCTTCTTCCAAGTACTGGGGATGTCTAAACCACTAAATTGTAGGTTAACAACTCCAGATTCCAGTAAAAATACCAAGGGTGATCTATTGGATTCTTCTATTGTGAATACCAAGAGTAGTTGGTCTCCAGTTGATTGATGTTCTTTTGCGTCTGGTTATGAGTCTCTTTATACAGTAGTGTACGCTACCGTGAAGTGTGGAATGAATGACACCCAGGAAGTCGAAGACTGGTTTATTGTGCAGGCAGCTCTGCTTGTCTTCTCTCCCTGCTGCTGATGGCAGGTGATGTCACAGCAGTGCTGGCCTCAGATTGGTCGACCATCCTGCCAGTGCTCGTTGTGTCCTGCCATGCAGGTTGTGTCACCTGGAACAAAGGTCATTGGCCCCCCACGTGGGTTAGTGCAGTCACCACGTTCGTCGGCCATCTTGTGTACCGTGTTGCGTCCCAGTTAGCGGGCCGCTACAATACTCTCTTTAACTCTGAGGCCAGTTGTCTGAATATTTATAATCAGACTTGAAAGAACATTTCAAGTTGTTAATCAACTGGAGACCAACTACTCTTAATCAAGTCATGGTGCTTCTCTGTTATTCTCAGGTGAATGGCTGTCTGGCTGCAGCAAGTAAGAATTTCCATGCATCTGTATGTCATACCTGTGTATATGGTCATATTTGTTTCTGATTGGGTTTATTCTGTCTCTACAGCCAGGCTGCAGTTGCTGCTGCTGCAGCCACCAACTCCCAACATCAACCAGTGGTTACACCAGGGGCGCCAGCAGCATTGCCCAACCAACCACCTCTAGTCAACCTACCCGCTGATCAGAATGTTCCCTTGCCTCAACTCGACAACCCACCAGCAAACCAGAATCTGCGGATGAATGCACAGGGTGGCCCTGTGATGGATGATGATGATGACTTGAACAGGGACTGGTTGGATTGGCTCTACTTGGCTGCCCGTGCTAGCCTTTTCCTGAGTATCGTTTACTTCTACTCGTCATTGAGTCGTGTGGTGTTGGTGGCAAGCGCTATCCTCCTGATGTATCTGTAAGTACCCTTTAGTCCTTTGAAGGCATCAAATTCTGAATCTGGCCAGTCCTTCATTAACTATCGATCCCTACGTAGTTCTCACTTGCACACCCCAGCTTTATATGTGGATGTTGGATTTTCCAAGAAAACACAGTTGGTGTAGCAGTTAGCGCAACACCTTTACATAAGAAGTAGGAACAGGAGTAGGCCTGCTCCGTCATTCAATACGATCGTGGCTGATCCAATTTATGACCTAACTCCACCTACCTGGCTTCTCCCCATATCCCCTAATTCCTCTATCATGTAAAAATTTATCTAACCGAATTTTAAATATGTTTAATGAGGCAGCCTCAACCACTTCCCTGGTTAGAGAATTCCAAACATTCACTACTCTCTGGGAAAAACTATTTTTCCTCATCTCTGTCCTAAATCTTGAGACTGTGTCCTCTCGTTTTAGTTTCCCCAGCCAGCTCAAAAAACCTTCCTACATCTATCCTATCCTTCATCTACCCTTCATAATCCTATGTTTCTATAAGATCTCCTCTCATTCTTCTGAACTCAAGCGAATACAATTCTAGATGATTTAATCTTTCATCATAAGTCAACCCCTTCATCCCAGGGATCAACACCAGTATTGCACCAGTATTACAGCACCAGCAATCAGGACTGGACCTGGGTTTGAATCTCATGCTGTCTATAGGGAGTTTGTACATTCTCCCCATGTCTGCGTGGGTTTTCTCTGGGGGATCTGGTTTCCTCCTACCCTTCAAAAGCATACCAGGGTGTAGGTTAATTGGGTGTACATTGGGTGGCTCAAACTTGTCGGGCTGAATTGGCCTGTTGTATAAATTTTTAAACATTTTTAAAAATAAAGTTGTAGAGCCACCTTCTTTTAATGTGTGTTTATTGTTATCAAGGTAGTGAAGGTGTGGGGAGCAGGGCAGTTTGGAGGAGGAAAGTGGTGAAATCACTGGGGAAAGCTTTTGACAGTGGGGAACCCATGCAAGATATGATTACTATTTTTAGGGATATTGTTGCTTCACCTACTAACAGAAGATCTGATCAGTGAGAGAGAATAAAATAGTTCAACATAATGCCAATCATGTTCTTGAACCAATTGCTTTACTTTCAAAGCTTCCTGCAAATTTGCACTTTAACTAGGTTTAGAAATTGTTGTTTGGGTCTGTTTAGGTATCAGTATATTGTAATACTTTTCCTTTTATTATTAACCACAAGATCTCCCATGGATTCTGCCCCTCTTCTGGTCATTATCATCATTCTGTCTTGGATCAAGAGGCAACCAACACCAGGTTAATGCTGCCCTCTGGTAAACTTGAGAGATGAGATCTCAATGTGGATAATAGGGGGTGTGTTGTAGATGGGAAGGAAGTATTCTTTCCAGAGGAACTAGTTGGGAGCAAGGTCAGCAGCAGCTATGGCATGCTGCATTTCATCACCTGGTAGTTTTAAGGAAGAGCAAGGAGAGGCCTAAAGTTGAGGTTCTGGATTGGAAAAGAGCAAATTTCGAAGGAATAAGAAGGGATTTGGGGAGTATTGAGTGGGACAGGATATTTTCAGGTAAGGATGTTAATGAAAAATGGAGGATATTCAAAAAAGAAATTTTGAGGGTACAGAGTAGTTATGTCCCAGTCTGGATCAAAGGAAAGCCTGGAAGTCATAGGGAGGCTTGGTTTTTGAGGAATATTGGAAATTTGGTTAGGAGAAAAAGGGAGGTGTACAAGAGGTATAAAGAGCAGGGAGCTGAGAAGTTGGAGGACTACAAGGAGTGTAGAAGGAATCTTAAGAAAGAAATTAGAAAGGCCAAAAAAAGGCATGAAGAGGCTTTGGCTGACAGAGTAAAAATAAATCCAAAGGGTTTCTATAAGTACATTAAAAGTAAAAGATTAGTGAGAGATAAAATTGGACCCCTTGTAGAGAGCGAGGGTAGGCTGAGTGAGAAGTCTGAGGAAATGGGGGAAATTTTGAATGATTTCTTTGCCTCGGTATTCACTAGGGAAAAAAATGTTGAACCAGTTGAAGTAAAGAAAAATAGTGGGGAGGTCATGAAGCATATAAGGATAACCGAGGAGGTAGTGATGGCTGTGTTTAAAAAAAAAAAAAAAAAAGATAAAGGTGGATAAATCTCCCGGACCGGACAAAATATTCCCTAGGACTTTCAGGGAGGCTAGTGGACAGTTAGTGGGGCCATTAACAGAAATATTTAGGATGTCACTGGCCACGGGGGTGGTACCAAAGGATTGGAGGGTGGTGCATGTGGTTCCTCTATTTAAGAAAGGGTCCAAATGCAATCCTGGGAATTATAGGCCTGTAAGTCTGACGTCTGGTGGGCAAGTTGATGGAAAGTGTTCTGAGGGATGCTATTTACAAATTTTTGGAGGTACAGGGATTAATAGGGAGTAATCAGCATGGTTTTGTCAGGGGTAGATCATGCTTGACAAACCTGATTGAGTTCTTCAAGGGGGTTACAAAAAAGGTTGATGAAGGGAAAGCTGCGGATGTTGTCTATTTGGACTTTAGGAAAGCTTTTGACAAAGTTCCCCACAAGAGGTTAGGAAAAAAGGTGGAGGCATTAGGTATAAATAAGGAGGTAGTGAAATGGATTCATCAGTGGTTGGATGGAAGGTGTCAGAGAGTAGTGGTAGAAAATTGTTTGTCCAATTGGAGGCCGGTGACTAGTGGAGTTCCTCAGGGTTCGGTCCTGGGTCCACTATTATTTGTTATATATATTAACGATCTGGATGTAGGGGTGGAGAATTGGATAAGCAAGTTTGCGGATGACACAAAGATTGGTGGTGTTGTGGACAGTGAGGTAGATTACTGTAAATTAAAAGGTGATTTAGGAAGGCTGGAGGTGTGGGCTGAGAAATGGCTGATGGAATTTAATACAGATAAATGTGAGGTGCTACATTTTGGAAAGGCAAATTTAAATAGGTCATATACATTGAATGGTAGACAACTGAGGAGTGCAGAGCAACAAAGGGATTTGGGAGTTATGGTAAATAGTACTCTCAAGGCTGATACTCAGGTAGATGGTGTGGTGAAGAAGGCATTTGGAATGTTGGCCTTCATAAATCGGAGTATTGAATTCAAGAGTAGGGAGGTTATGATGAAATTATACAAGGCATTGGTGAGGCCAAATTTGGAGTACTGTGTACAGTTTTGGTCACCAAATTATAGGAAAGATATAAACAAAATAGAGAGAGTGCAGAGAAGGTTCACGAGAATGTTGACAGGATTTCAGGGTCTGAGTTACAGGGAAAGGTGCAGACTGGGGCTTTTTTCTCTGGAGCGTAGAAGATTGAGAGGGGACTTGATAGAGGTGTTTAAGATTTTAAAAGGGACAGACAGAGTAAATGTGGATAGGCTTTTTCAATTAAGAAAGGGGGAGATTCAAACTAGAGGACATGGTTTAAGATTGAAGGGGGAAAATTATAAGGGGAACATGAAGGGAAATTTCTTTACGCAGAGGGTGGTGGGGATGTGGAATGAGCTTCCGGCAGACGTGGTCGAGGCGGGATCATTGGTTACATTTAAGGAAAGACTGGATCGTTACATGGATAGGAGGGGACTAGAGGGGTATGGACCGGGTGCTGGTCAGTGGGACTAGGAGGGTGGGGATTTGCTACGGCATGGACTAGTAGGGCCGAACTGGCCTGTTCTGTGCTGTAAGTGGTTATATGGTTTGTGACTTCAATTTTTGGCCCTTTTTCTCACGCTGTTGTTGTAGAAGGATAATGGCCAAGGATCCCGAAGTCCAATAAAAATCTAATAACTGACAAAGGAACTGTCCAATTGCTGAGATAAATGCAAACTTTTGTGCTGTTGTGTCTCCAATACATTAATCTCACCTTGGTCTTGTTTAACGTTTTTGAGGCTTTCTTCTTAACATGGATTTTCGATTTCTTTGATTCTGTTAATAATGAGTTGAATGAATTGACTGGTGCTTAATCACATCCAGTCATGTTTCATTTTAAGTCTTCTCTATCAGCAGGGAACAAATAAATTATAGAAATAAATCGACCATTTTGTGGAGAATTTCCTGTGTATCTAAAATGCCCAGTGTATTCCAGTCAGTCCTGGTAGCAGTTGCCAGTGCCCCCATGCTCTTGGTCAGTGGGGGGGGTTTCCCCCAACATCTTCCAGTTCTTTCTTGAATGATAGATGAATATTTTGACCACAGGACTACAATTTGTAAATTCATAACCCCAAACCTGCTGGGAAAACAAAAACGGATTGCTCTGATGTCTGTTTCAAAACATTCAAAAACTAGGAAAAACTGATTTTTGAAGAGAGGCTTATAAATATTGTCTCTGTCATTTCTCATATAATTGTATGTCACTGTAATCCACGTGGCTGAAGATTTCTTCCTCATTCAGTTGGATTTGATGAATAATTATGCTTCCAGTTTGAGTGTGGAAATACTGTTACTTTTCATTTACTGTCTATACCTTTCATAATTTTAAATACCTCTTTCAAATCTTCATTCTTCTATGCTCCAGGGAATAAAGTCCTAACCTGTTTAACCTTTCCCTGTAACTCAGTTCCTGAAGTCAGGGCAACTTCCTTGCAAATCTACTCTGCGCTCTTTCAAGCTTATTGATAACTTTTGTGTAGTTAGGTGACCAAAACTGAACACAATACTCCAAATATGGCCAACTAGGAACATCCCAGCTCCTATACTCAGTACTTTGATTTATGAAGGCCAATATGACAAAAGCTCTCTTTACAACCCTATTTAACTGTGATGCCACTTTCAGGAATTGTGTATCTGTAGTCCCAGATCCCTCTTCTACCACTCTATTTGGTGTATCCCCCCCACCATTTTCTGTGTATGTCATTTCTTGGTTTGTCTTTCCAAAATTAACACCTCCCACTTGAAAAATTCCATCTGCCGTTTTTCAGCCTATTCATCTAGATAATTGATAAAGATGACAAACAACCATGAACCCAGCCCCGATCCCTGACGCACACCACTAGTCACAGGCCTGCAGACTGAGAAGCAATCATCCACCTCAACTCTCTGACTACTCCCATATAGCCAATGTCGAGTGTCTGAATCTTCCTGACTAACCTAAAATCAGGGAATATGACTTGGTCCTCATCGAGGGCTCATTAGTGGAGAGGGTCAAGAACTTCAAATTCCTGGGTGTCAACATCTCCAAGGATCTGTCCTGGAGCCTCCATGTTGATGCAATCACAAAGGAGGATTGTTAGCCGATATTCTTTGTGAGGTGTCTGAGGAGATTTAGTACGTCACGAAGACTCTCGTAAACCTCTACAAGTGTAGTGTGGAGAGCATTCTTACTGATTGCATCATTACCTGGTACGCAGGTGCCAACTCTCAGGATAAGAATAAGGTCCAGAGGGTCGTTAACTCGTCCTGCGACATCGCAGGCACCAGACTTCACTCCATCGAGGACATGGACATGAGGCGGTGTCTTTAAAAAAAAGCAGCCTCTATCCTCAAAGTTACCCTCCACCCAGGCCATGCCCTCTTCATTCTGCTACTATCGGGGGAAAAAGGTACAAGAGCCTAGACAAGTACTCAACGTGCCAAGGGCAACTTCTTCCCCGCTGCCATCAGATTCCTAAATAATCAATGAATCATAGACACTGCCTCACTTTTCGTGCACGATTTTTTTTGTAATGTCAGGTGGTTTTTTTACACTGTGTGATGCTGTTAAATTTCATGACTTGTTCATTACAATTGATTCTGTGTGGGACCTTGTCCGAGGCCTTTTTAAAGTTCATGTAGACAACATCCACAGCCTTCTTTCATCAATTTTCCTGGTAACCCCTCAAAAAACTGATTGGTTAAACATTACCTCCCACACACAAAGCCATGTTGACTATCCCTTATTCAAATAGTTGTATATCTGATCTTTTAGATGACCTTCCAGTAACTTACTACTGATAACCGGCTCACCGGCCTATGATTTTGGAGTCTTTTTTAAACAATGCAACAACATGAGCTCTCCTCCAGCCTATACATGTGGCTAAGGACATTTTAAATATTTCTGCCAGAGCCCCTGTAATTTCTACACCAGCCTCCCTCAAGGCCCAAGGGAATATCTTGTCAGGCTTGGGGATTTATCCACCCTTATTTGCCTCCGTTCTTTCTCTCATACCTTTAATTGAAATTTATTGTGGAGAGTTTTTAGCAGAATGTCTTTGATGACTGAACACAGCTATAAACGTTCCAATTGCAGATCTCCCAGTGGCCAAGCATTTCACTTCTGTGCCCCACTCCTGTCTGTGTGCCTTGCATATTGCTAAACCAAGCCCTGCCTTCCCCAGTAAATTGGAGGAACAACACCTAATTTTCTGCCTTTGCTCTCTCCAACCGGATGGCATTGACTTCTCCGATTTTTGCTCAACCTCACCCCTTTCTCCTTCTCTTCCCTTTAGCTCTCCAACCCCTTCATTCACAGAGCCATTCTCCCACCACCCCTGTTTGCTGTTTACTCCCGTATCCACTTATGCATGTGGGCTGGTGCTCTTGCCCCACCATTTTGTTGAGGCACCTGCCTACATTTTGCTCATAGCTTGGTGAAGAGATCACCAAGTGATGTATGGTTATGCATCTTTGCTATATAAAGTACACTGACCTGCTGAGTTTCTCCAGCATTGTTTTTTTACTTCAGCCACAGTGTTGTGGACTGCAGTGTTTTACTTCATTGCTTGTCAAGTTGGTGGCTTGTTTACCCATGCTGTGAAAGTTTACCTTTCTCACATTTTTCACTAAGGACTTTGTCGCTCTTGCTGCTTTCTCCTTTATTATGTTAAAGTTGCATTATGATGATTGATTTATTTTCCTTTTATTACTCTGGTTCTGGCCATTTTATTGGATCCAGTAGAGAATCATTCATGATGAGGTGATATTTCAATATTTGTTAATCTGGGGTATTCATGCAAGTTTTAAAAATTTTAATTTTAGTTCAGGCATACAGCTGGTTGACCATTTCAGCCCACAAGTCTATGCCGCCCAATTTACACCCATTAATCTACATCCCGGTACGTTTTGAACTGTAGGAGGAAACCAGAGCCCCCAGAGAATTACAGACAGCATGGGATTCAAACCCAAGTCCGATCCTGATCGCTGGTGGTATAAAAGTGTTGTGCTAACTGCTACGCCAACTATGCTGCCCTTCTTCCTTCCTGTGGGCTACATGATGGCTGATGAAACCTGTGTCTTGTTTCCCTGCAGACATCATGCTGGTTGGTTTCCATTCAGACACCCAGCACCAGTTCAGCCAGTACCAAATGACAATGTGCCTTTACAGGAAGCTAATCCAAATCCTGGGAATGAGAATCATCAACTGAATCAGGATATTGTGCAAGAAGAGGTTGGTATAAGTTATGCAGTTTATTTAGGGAAAAGACCATGTAGGTAAAACAATAGCTGTTATTGATCAAGTGAATAATTATATACTGATTTTATTGTAAAATATCTGCTTAATCTAAATCTTCCAAAGGTAATTGACTAACACTTCTACAATTTGCCTGGTTTGTTAAAACTCCCCATGAAGTCATTGATATTGGGGTATTGTATCTGTGATGTAATGCGATATCCATGGGCAATTAAGTTTTTGGTTGTTTTCTTCTATGGAGATGTTAAATGCAGAATAAATTTTTTTATATACGGTCATGGCAACAGAGATCCTTGTGTTTACTGGAATTCACAGAATAAAGGCTATACAGATTTAATTTGCCATTTAATATGATTAGCTAATCATCCATATTAAGTACCCCGTTGGTTCTTTCTCCTCCTCTACCTTGAACTGCTTAGAATTCTACCCAGTTCCTCCTTGAAAGTAGAGTACAACTCCGATTATCTGAAATGGTCGGGACCGGGCCCATTTTAGGTAAACAGTATTTCAGAGAACTTTTTTAAAAAAACAGCCCAGTAGCAACACCAAATCACCTGTAACAGTGTTTAAACACCAAGGTAAGGCTTTTTAAGCACAAGATGTTTTTTTTTTCTCACCAAAAAAACTGCTGGCCACTGCCGATCACTGACCTCTCACCACTAAGGGTTCCGGTCGTGCCCGGGAGCCTGAGGTTTCCCAGTCCAGTTCGGCTCCAAAAAATTTCTGATAAATGAGGACTTCAGATATCCTTGGTTACAAAAATTTTTTAAAAAAAATTTCAGATAACATGAAGATTATGGAGAATCCAATTTTGGATAATCAAAGCAGTGGTTCTCAACCTTTTTCCATTAGCATACCCCTTTAAGTATTCCCAGGTGCTCTGTGATTAGTAAGGGATTGCTTAAGGTGGTATGTGGGTGGAAAAAAAGTAGTTTGAAAACCCCTGTTTTAATCGTACCTAATCGACTCATTATGTGCAGTTTCATAACTCCAAAGGAAATGGATCAATGACAATTTTTCTCAAAGCAAAATATTTCAGTAACAATAGGGTCTAGAGCAACTTTCCCTTCCCACTCACATACCACCTTAAGCAGTCCATTACTAATCACAGAGAACTGATGGCATAGGGATTACTTAAAGAAGTATATGATTGATGATATGAAAGAAAAAGATTGAGAACCACTGATCTAACGTGTCCAGTCCTGTCTGGATTTAATAACTTTCAATAAGATTCCCATCTTGTTCTTCCAAACTGTTATAATCCAAATCTCTCTTCATACATCTGTTCTGTCCTCCCATGGATCAGTCTGGTAAAGTTTTGAAAATTTAAACTGTCTCACACAAGGAGACTAAAGCAACCCGCAGTGCTCCAAGTGTGGTCTCAAGTCCCTGTGCATTCCTGTTGCTTTCTATTTTTCTTGCGAGGAAGGCCAACGTACCATTTGCAGCCTTGGTTGATTGCTGCACTTCCATGTTTGCATTTACAGGAACCCCAGTTATCCTTGCACCTCCCCTTTCCGAAACTCTTGCTATTAATATATTAGTTTTCCTTGCATTTATTCACAATTTGGCATCAGCTATGCATTTGGCCACTTATTCAACTTGAGCAGATCACAGTGGAGCTTCTGCATCTTCCTCATGGCTCACCCTCCTCCCAGTTTGTGCTGTATGCACCTCTGATTTTGTGAATGTCCAATCCAAACACTAAACACTACAGTGCATCATTAGTCATTCGTACCAATCAGAAGAGGCCTTGTTTATTTGTACTCTTTCCTGTCTGCCAACAAGCTATCTGTTCAACATAGTATATTATCACGTCCTTGTGTTTGCTGAGATGCAGACGATCAACCCTGGGGATTTATCATCTTTTAATCCCATCAATTTCCCTAAACACTATATTCCTCTAATTATTTCCTTAAATTTCACCCTGTCACTGGACCCAATTTTCTCCCAAGATTTCTGGAAGGTTATTTCTGTCCTCTGAAGACCACTAAAGTGTTTATGTCCCATTATAAATTTCAGTTTCTGACTGTCATTCTTTTATAAAAAGCATTTTATAATCAGTTTTTGTTGATACACTTGGTCTTGTACAGTGTTTTGCCCTCTTAATTAATCCCTTGGTCATCCTTTGCATTCTAAATAGATCCAGGTTCTTGGATTTGTTGCATTTTCATAGCAATTTTAGTTTCTTCTTTCATCTAATACTGTCAGCCATGTTTGAGCAATGCTTCCTGTTTTATTGCTTTCCCTTTCAGGAATGAACAAATGCTTTTGTGCAAACAAATTCATTCAATGTTTACCAACTTCATAATTAGCATTACCCAAATCCAGAGAAGAAAAGCCAGGAAATGTCTTTTCTTGACTTTATCTGCAGCAGTTATGGTAGGGATGGAATGCTTGAGTTGGGCGACTGATCCACACCAGATGATGATTAACATAGGCTTGACCACAAGTGCAAACTCTCATTCTTGCGTTTGTGAAGCTGCCATGTGGCTCGATTTAAAGAAAAAAACCCATACCGTGTCCTGAATTTTGCTGCATTCACAAAGGATTGTTTTTTCCATTTCTTAGTTCAGGGGTCACTAGGGATAGGCAGTAAATATTGGTGTTAAAGCTAAATCCACCTTCTTTGAATAAATGAAGAGTGTTGGGAAAATTGAGAGGAATTCTATACTTAAGTAATCATGAACCCCAACATTAACTTTGTGTAAAATCAAATACTAATTATTCATGTCACTGATTGTCCTGGTGGGTAAATTTCAGAACGTGACCCCCGATCAAGATCATGAACAAGTGAATAATATCAGAAGTGATGATATCAGGAACACTCCTCTGACCCCGGAAGCTGAAGTGAACAGGACGACATTTATGAATAAAGCATGGGCGTTCTTTAAAACCTTCTTCGCTTCATTGATTCCTGAAGGTGCCGAAGTTGTGGCAAACTAAATGCATCTGCATGCAGAACTGCTGTGTTCCTCTTTATATAAAAAAAAAAAAAAAAAAACCAGTGCAATCCTTGTTCCAGCGCTTTCGGGCAGTGTGCAAATTAGGTCAGGCTGCTGACTGGGTTTATGAATGTGATTCCAAATGGAGTGTAGAATTGTTTATGATTTATAAAGGTGTAAATTATTAAAGGGAAAATTATTGTAAGAGATGCAATTTAGATGATTCTTGCCCCATCTGAAGCTGTATATTGAATCATGAAATTTTGTAGTATCTTGACAGTTTATAGTGCCTGTCATTTCATTAGGCAGCTGTGAGCAAGAGCAGTTTTAACATTGCCAAATGTGGCTTCATACTGTTAAAAGTGCATTTTGCTTTTGGGCAAGTTATTTTTAAACATTTACTGGAAACTTTATTACAGTTAATACTTTATGCATATGGGTAAATGTAATTTTTACCTTGCAATACAAAAATGCACAATAAAAAGTTTGGATATCAGGTCTGCTGTTCTCAGGGATGTGCTTTCTCTAATCACGTTTTAGTTGCTATAGAGTCAGTGTCGGGCGGCAGCTTGCGTTACTCTGCCGGAGCTTACAGCTGTTCGTAAATAAACCTGATGCAGGCATTGAGAATCGTGTCATTATAAAAGCAGACAGTACAAACTCCTGATCCTGTTACTTTGCAAGTCTTCTGCTCTCACAAATTACTGCAGTTAAAGGAGGAACATTCTTATCATCTTTCATCATCACCTCTTCCCCCACCCACTCCATTACACCAGAGACCACTATATTTAACTTGAGATGCAATGCAGAAGCAGACTCTTCAGCTGATCATGAAGCCCATTTGCTCTGTAGCTACATTAATCCCAGATTTTGTTCTCGTACTTCCGTCCACTCTCCAACCCCCAGGTTCTATTATTCGTCTACATGTTGGAGGCCATTCACAATTAATTTACTGACCTAGATGCCTTTGGTATGTGGGAGGAAAGCAGACTGGCCAGAGGAAGCCCATACAGTGGGCGTTGAACCTGTGTGTCAGCTGCTTCAAGCCAGCAGTTCTGCTTGTTGTACCACTGTGTAGCTGCGAAGGAGAACCCCATGATCACTAGATCCCATTCCAGTGGTGCTCGACAGTAGCATTTCCAATTCCATGTGCAAATGTGAAGTTGGTGTGAGTATTGAAAGTGATGCAGGTACTGATGGTCTTCAAATAGATAACTGAAGAATCTTCTGTTGGCTCACTGAGACGGATAAGTTCAGGATTCAAGTTGATTTCTCATGCTCCTGACTTCCTCCTGAAATCCACGATCATCTTGGTCTTGCTAACGTGAGTGCAAGGTTGTTGGAATGAAACCACTCCATGAGCTGATCTAGATCCCTCCTGTATGCTTCCTTATTGTCGTTTGTTAGTCAGCCAACAACCATGTCGTCGTTAGCAAATTTGTAGATAGCATTGGAAATGCGCTTGGACACAGTCATTGGTTTATAGTGAGTAGAGTCGTGGGCACACATCTTTGAGGTGCACCTGTGTCGATGAGTGAGGAAAAGTTGTTGTTTCTGATTTGTACTGCCTGGATTTCTAATGAGGGAGTCAAGGATCCAGTTGCAGAGGCCCAGGGTTTGGTGCTTCTTTAACTAGCAGTGAGGGTCTTTAAGCCTGTTGGTGTACATTTCTTGGTGTACATTTTCACTTTCCTGATTGAAGGAGGAGAATGCCCAGGTGTGATTATGAAGGTTGGACAGAAACACTTGGAAAGATGTAAATGAAAGATGATCTTTTCAAAAGTTTGGAATGAAGCTAGACATGATTTAAAATGAAACTGAACAAAGAAGACTACAAGCTTGGAGTATTGTGGGCTGTTCTGGTCTGAGTAAAATATGTTTGATCTGAATTCAGAACAAACTAGAGGTGGAAGACACCCTTATTCCTCTATATAATTACAGGAGTTTTGATTGTCACAAGTATTGGTTGTGATATATCCCAATGGGAGTTGAATCCTTCAGGAAGGAAGGAGTGAATTAAAAAAAAACAACTTTTGGTTCCTGGCTTACATTTTTCAGTTTCTTTTTAATGACTGTCCAACAGGGCTGTTTATTCAATATACCCATTGTCTCCATGGAAGCAATCTACCAGCCAAACTGGTTTCCTGACTACTGCGGACTTCTGGTTAAAACAGTCACTTGAAGACTTTGTGTTTTTTTTTAATCCTTTTTGGGCCTTGGAATTCTTTCCTCAAAAGGGAACACAAATATCTGGAAATGGCTCTATATTTAAAGTCTATCAAATTAAAATTCAACATGTTTGAGAGTGAAATGTGAGAATTGTTTTGCCTGTGAAGGTTGACCAGCTATTCCATATGCAATATACATAAGTACATGTAAAAGGTTTGCTAAGCAGGATGCAGGCTGCCTGATGTGATCTGTGTTGGAATAATAGACATCTGAAATTAATGATGTTATCCTACTTTTAAAATCTGAAACCATACCAGCAGCTCTCAGCCTGGTATGGGTCCTTTCAGGTCCCTAGCTGGTCTGCTGTTGGGTCCTCTCCCAGATTTCTCCTTGGTGAGGGTAGGGGATTGTCCTCCACTCTTAATGGCCTGTACCAGTCAGCTGATTTGCTGGAGCCCACACCCCTTGTGGTTTTTCATCAAGCATTACTGCTGTCATCTTGGACAATAACCTCTGGTTTCACTGATGTTAAATAGTGCCTTCTACAATATTTAAAATCTACAGGGCCATTGGCATAACAATTGGGTAGTAGGATCCCATGGAGGAATGCAGTGTCTCCACTCCCTTACAGCAACTCTGGCAACACTGCCACTTTTTTAAAACTATGCAACCTGCTGCAGGGAACTTGAGAGGCCTTTTCAAGATTGGACATCAATGTTACTCCATTTCCAAAAGCATTCAAGGAACTTGTCTCCATCTCTCTGAAGAGCAATGTAAGTAGAGGCTAAAGCAAGCAAGCCATGGGCAGAGCTATAATTTGCAGCAACATCCACCCATTTACATTCATCCTGCGTTTTATTCTATTCACATTCTGATTTCTTTCTCCCCCACCCCCCCCACCAAGAACATGCCAGGGACTGTTTCCAGCAGTCAGTTAACCTACTAATCTGCATGTCTTTGGGATGTGGGAGGCAAAAGGAGCTCCCAAAGGAAACCCATCACAGGGAGAACATGAAAACTCAAAACAAGGTCAGGATTGAACTCCATTCTTTAGCACTGAGGCAGCAGCTTTGTAATAGGACAGGCATGGCCAAACTTGCTTTAACGCAAAGAGCCACATACAATAAACTTCAGATGTTTCAGAGCCACGACATGAAAAAATATACGTTTCTACTCTTATGTGCGCATTTTGTCACAAAAATTTTGAATAAATATTAAGAAATACATGTCACCCCACTTGAGTTCTTTTGAGCAAACATGAGTTATTGTATCACTGACAAATCAAGAATGAGTAATGATTAATTTTGTTCTTTTGCTGTACATCTCATTTCACATCCTACTTGCATGTTAAATTTGAAATGGAATGGTGTATTTTACATTTATTTCTGGATTGGTCCCACCTCCATCAAATCAGTTTTTTTGTAATATCATTGCATATTATTGTAAACAGCCTTTTGCAAAAGGTTAATTGGATTAAATAAATAATAATTTATGATGCAAACTTTTGTAATGATTGATCTGGTGTTGGCACAGTTATGTGCAATTGAAAGCACATTTCCTCACTGCTATCAACCTGGAACGGTGATTTATTTAGAGCCAAAGAACCTTAAAATTGGTCTAATCTCTAATTTTCTTAGCGTTCATAACCAAACCAGGGAAGACCAGTAACAGAATGACTGGAAACCTCGTCTGTTTTACCCAAAATATTACATAGGCTATTTGATGAATAGCTTGACAATTGTGCGCAGTCGGCTTTCAATATTTCATTTCAAGGCAGAGTCTCCCATCTTGACTATGAAGTGAACCCCTCCCTTCCTCTTAGATTCAGTACTCTGACGTCAAGCCACAGACTAGACCTGCTTGCAACATGGGTAAAGTTTAGTCATGAAGCCCCGTCAATGATTAGAATGAAACCGCACAGAAACAGGCCCTTCGGCCCTTCTAGTCTGTGCTGAACTAGTCCCACTGATCTGCACCATGACCATAGCCCTCCCTACCCATCCAATCCATGTACCTGAACAAATTCTTAAAATTCTGGCAGCTTGTTCCACACTCCCACCACTTTTTGAAGAAGTTCCCCCTAATGATACCCTTAAACTTTTCCCTTTTCACTCTTAACCCGTGTCCTCTTGTTATCTCACCTACCCTCGGTGGAAAAAGCCTACCAACATTTACTCTGGCTATACCCCTCATAATTTTAAATACCTCTATCAAATCTCCCCTCATTCCTCTACACTCCAGGGAATAAAGACCTAACTTATTTAACCTTTCCCTGTAACTGAGTTCCTGAAGTCAGGGCAACATCCTATAAAATCTGCTCTGGACTCTTTCATGCTATTGATCAAAACTACACACAATACTCCAGATTTGGCCTCAACAATGTCATACAACTTTACCACAACATCCCAACTCCTATACTCAATACTTTGATTTATGAAGGTCAATATATCAAAAGCTCACTTTACAACCCTATCCACCTGTGACACCACTTTCAGGAGTTAAGAATCTGTATTCCCAGATCCCTTTGTTCTACCACACTCCTCAGTGCCCGACCATTCACCGTGTATGTCCTTTCTTGGTTTGTCATTCTGAAATGCACCGTCTGCATTAAATTCCATCTGCCATTTTTCCAGCTGGTCCAGGCCCCTCTACAAGCCTTGAAATCCTTCTTTGCTGTCCACAACACCTCCAAAGGAGGTGACAAAGGAGGACAATAGGGGCAAGTCTCTAATCAACAAAAAAAGTTTGTTGGCATCCAGATCTTGTCGAATATCCACATGGACAGTAGCGAATTCTCAAAGATACCAAATTCACAGAATCAAACACTTTTTGGGGTGGCATATTTAGCATAGCGGTTAACGCAATGCCTTTACAGTGCCAGCGATCAGGGTTTCAATCCTGCGCTGTCTGTCATGAATTTGTACATTCTCCCCATGTCTGTGCAAGTTTTCCCCCGGTGGCTCCAGTTCAAAATGTTCATTGGGTGTAAATTGGGCGGCATGGACTCAGGGACCGAAATGACCTGTAACCGTGCTCTATGGTAAATTTTAAAGTTTTACAACTCAGTCTTGCCAGAATTGATCAGAAGTACAGAATAAGATCAAGAGTACAAGACTTTACAAAATACTGCCAAAAATTCATCCAAAGGACCAAACAAACATGCTTAACGTTAAGCACAGGCTTCTTAATGCTAAAAAAATTAAATTGTAGACATTAGATTCTCAACCCTTTGCCACTTCATAGTTACATTGATTTCCTGGATGAAACTGATCTCTGGGAAGCACTTGTGTTTGATTGGTGGCGATTAGGCCTCCTTAATTGCCTACATTGGCAATAAGACCGCTTCTTCCTCCGGCTCAAATCCATATTTATTCCTGCTTTAGCCATTGCTAAGAAAGAGGTGAACAATTAGTGCCAAGGTGAAATAAACACAAAATATTCATGTTATTTTAAAGACTCCCATTGCAGGAAATGTTGAAATGTTCACAAGGAGATGTACTAAACTAAAAATATTGATCTAATAAGAGTTCAACACAAGATACAGGGGGTCCTGTGGAACCGGAGGAAGATCGTGGCACAGCTGCAGAAATGCTGCTGCAGACCCAAGAGACAGGAACAAAGAAGCTTATTTCAGCTATCCAGTGGCCCCATACAGGTTTAAACCACCTCTAGAACAAGGCCAGTGTTCTGTTTTAAATGTTAGAGAACCCATGGAGGTCCATGCACAAAATGGCTGAACCCATGCTAAGCAATACAGACCATGAGGGTTGCAGGATCTGGGAGAATAACACTGATGCAGGGCACCGTAATGGGAGAACACCATGTTGCCTTGAAGAAGCCTGGGATAAGGGGTCACATGATAGAGTAGTGGCTGGTAGGGTAAAACCAGCCATCTCCAGAAAAAAAGAAAAAGCTTAACAAATATAAAGTATAAGAAATAGAAGATAAAGTTGCAGAAAAGAGAAAGAAGATGGCACCCAAGAAGGAGAAATTAAAAACAACGGGGAAAAAAGAAGTCACCAGAAAAGAAAGAAGGCCTTACCTGCACGAAGGAACGGAGCCGTGGTAGTGAAGAGCGCCCAATCTCCAAGGTTGGTGCTGGCCCTGCGGAGTCGTGACACCCTGACCAGTGCGCCATCAATGGTAAAAGGAAACACCGACGGGAGGGGGATCAGCCGAGGAGCGGGCAACCACGGCGCGACCAACTGAGGGACACCTGACACCAGGGTTCTCAGCTGGAAGATGAGGAAGGTGGCAGGAAAGAGAGGGAGGAACCAGGAGAGAGGAAGAAACTCAACGGGGTGAATGGCAAGAGGAGCAGCAGGAGGCCTGACAGATGAGCAGCCCAGGAGGGGAGGATCAACAACATGAGTCCCAGCAAGAAGTGGCCCGACAAAGTGATACAAGCAACTCATCAGGAGAATCAGAAGAGACACAGATACAAAGAAGAGAAGAAGACACAAACACAGGTAGAGACACAGAAGAAGAGGAGGAAGAAGACCAAGATCTTCACAGAGAAATAGAAGGTACTGATGGACAGAATATAGATAAAGCCTTTTTTAAAGAACAAATGAGAGCATTAAAAGAATGGTTGTCATTAGAATTTAGTGCAATTAAAAGAAAAATGAAAAGAACAGAAGATAAAATGCAAAGTTTGGAATGGGTCATGACAGAAATAGGGAATAGAGTAGAAAATGTGGAAGAATGAGAAACGGCTATAGAAATGGAAGTAAATGACAAGAGGAAAATTGGAAGAAAATGACAAAAAAAAATTAAAGAGACACAAGAGTTGTTATCTCAGAAAATTGATATGTTGGAAAATTATAGCAGGCGAAACAACATAAAAATAGTGGGCCTAAAGGAGGGTGAAGAAGACACAGACATGAAGGAATTTATAAAAGGATGGATCCCGAAGGTCCTGGGAACAACAGAAATGCAGGAAGGAATTGAAATAGAAAGGGCACACAGAACACTAGCTCCGAAACCGCAGATACATCAAAAACCAAGATCCATCTTAGTAAAATTTTTGAGATATACGACAAGAGAAAATATACTGGAGTGGGCATGGAATAAAGTTAGAGAAGACAATAAACCATTGGAATACAAGGGTCAAAAAATATTTTTTTACCCAGACATAATTTTTGAACTCTTAAAGAGGAAAAAGTTTAATACAGCAAAATCGATTCTATGGAAAAAAGGTTATAAATTCATGTTAAGACATCCAGCCGTGCTTAAAATATTTATACCTGGGGAGCAAAACAGACTGTTCTCGGATCCGGAGGAAGCACAAGAATTCGCAGAGCATTTGCAGGATAGAAGGAGAGATGAAGAATGTAATAAGAATGAAGAACGATGATAAAGTATAAATTAAGATGTAAAAACAATGTATATGTAAAGAATTAAAGAGGGAAAAGAGACGGGAAGGAAGGAAGTAAGAGGGTAAAAAGGGAGAGTTTTGTTATATGTGTAAAAATAAGTGTTTTCTGGGGAGGGGGGTTGGGGGGGCGGAGAGAATAACCATCACTGCAAAATCAATTGACGCTTGCGAGCAAGATTGCAACCCAAATGGAAAGGGAAGTTGTGGTTGGCCGGCAAGGGATAAGGGGCAACTCAGAGAAGGGTGCATTTGGGGTTAAGGTAATATTGGGTGTGGGAATTGTTGGAGTATTTTATGTTTTAAATGTGTTGTCATACATTGAATTTAAAAAGGGAAAACTGAGAGATGAAAATGGGAAAAAGGCGGATGGAGGTGGTGAGGAAGCGGAAAAGAGGTGTAAACAAGACATATGATCGCCACATTGAACTATATGACTATAAACATTAATGGAATACATAACCAAATTAAAAGGAAGAGGCTATTAAATTTACTGAAAAAAGAAAAAAATAGATATAGCATTTGTGCAGGAAACGCATCTAACTGAAGTGGAACATAACAAATTAAAGAGAGACTGGGTAGGACACGTAGCGGCAGCATCATATAATTCAAAAGCTAGAGGTGTAGCCATATTAGTTAATAATAAATAATAGTTAATAATAATAAACAAGGTTACGCATGATACAGTATAATTGGTTACACAAGTTATATATCACTCCTCAAAAATTAAAAGAATGGGATCCAACATTATCAGATAGATTCTTTTGCTGTAAGAAGGAAATGGGAACATCAATACATACAATTTGGGCATGTACGAAAGTGAATACGTTTTGGGAAGATCTAAATCAGATATTAAATAAAACACAAAAACTAACATACCAAAAAATCCAGAGATCTTTCTTTTAGGTAACATAAAAAGTAATGAATTAGGCCTCAAATTGTATAAAGCGCAAAAAAGATTCTTTATGATAGCCTTAACAGTAGTAAAAAAATGTATAATGTTAACTTGGAAAATGGAAGTGAGCCTGAGAGTACAGCAATGGTACAGGGAAATGAATAAATATATTCCATTTGAAAAAATTGCATATAATTTAAAAAATAAAGTCACATTATTTGAACAAATTTGGGAACCGTACATGGAGCATAACAGAGAAGGCTTGCCTTGGACCTCCGCCCCCTAAAATGATAAGAACACAAAATGACTTGACCCAGTGTATAAAAGTAGATGACACATTTTTCTTGTTTATTTTTCATTGTGTGATGACATTGTTTCATGGGTTTATTGTATTGTATATGTTGAATATTTATTGGTTTTGGAGGAAGGGGGGAGGGAAGGTAGGGGGAAAAAAAAGGAGAAAACGCCACTGTGTATATTTAAGGAGGAAATGTTTGTATGTATTTTGGTTGATATGGTTCACAGTGTGAAAAATAAAAAAATATTTTAAAAAGTGCCCACCACCAATTGTTAGTACAGGATTCTGAAAAGAAGTATAATGGCTTTTGAAGCCAATGGATGTTTATACCAATTTTGTAGGATTCCATTTGGAGTCACAAATAGGGTAGCCACCTTCCAGCAAGCTATGGACAAGATAGTTAGAGAAGAAAAACTGCAAGGTGCCTTCCCTTACCCTGATAATATCATTATTGCTGGACATTCACAAGAGGGACTTGATCAAAACGTAAAGAAATTCCAAGAGACCATCAGTCAGAGACACCTCACACTTAATGATTCAAAGACTGTGGAGTCTGTGAATTCCATTAATGTCCTTGGATATGGTGTGTGGGGGAATGGTTCATTAAGCCAGATCCTGAGAGACTTCACCCACTACAAGAGCCTGCACCAGAAAACTTGCGATCCTTAAAAAGGGCACTCGGGATATTTGCTTATTACACCAAATGAATTCCTGGGTTTTCTAACAAAATTCAACCGATGATAAATACAGAGAAGTTTCCAATGGAGGAATAGGCCCTGATCACCATTAACTTACTAAAGAGAGTTGGAGGGCCAGTCTGTACAGTATACATGTGTTCCCTGCACTCGGTGGATGAAAACTTAGCCTTTGAACATCTGATGTGGCTATTTCTGCTGTCATTAACCAAGGATGCAACAAGGAAGTGAATTGCTCTACCACATTGTAGAGAAAGAAGTGACTGCCATCACTGAGGCAGTGCGCAAGTAGAGCCTCAATCTGGCATCGCTCCACTCTAGCCTGATTACTGATCAGAGGTCAGTGGCCTTTATGTTTGACAGTAAAAGGCATCCAAAGATAATGAATGCAAAGATTCAAGAATGGAGGTTGGAACTTGCAGCATTTAGTTCCATCCTTGAAAAGAGAACGTGATCCCTGACGCATTTAGTCGAGCGTACACTTGTTCAGCCTTAACTACCTCCACACTCGCTGACATTCACAATGGAATAACTCGTCTGCTGCATTTTGTAAGAGCAGTGGTCCTCAACCTTTTTCTTTCCACTCACCTACCACTTTAAGTATTCCCTATGTCATAGGTGTTCTTTGATTAGTAGAGGATTGCTTCAGGTGGTAGGTGGGTGGAAAGAAAAAGTTTCAAAACCACTGTTCTAATCGGACCTAATTGACTAATGTGCACGGTTTCATAACTCCACAGGAAATGGGCCAATGACAATTTTTCTCAAGCAAAATATTTCAGTAACAATTGGGCCTAGAGCAGTGATTCTCAACCTTCCCTTCCCACTCATATACCACCTTACTAATTACAGAGCACTGATGGCATAGGGATTTCTTAAAGTGGTAGGTGAGTGGAAAGAAAAAGGTTGAGAACCACTGTTAGAGCAAAGAATCTCCCTTTTCTACAGAAGATTTCAAGAAGATTTGTGCTTCATGCAGGGTCTGAACATTGCTCAACTCGCTGAGTTCCTCCTGCAGATTGTTTGTTAAACCAATCAGAATTTCACTGGGACAACCTAACAGCTTACTTAAAATCAATAATTCAAGTTTCATTTCCATGTTTTATTACTAAAACACAAAATGGAACTGAGAAAATAAAAATTGTTAATTCCGAAAAATGCAGGTAAATTAAAACAATTTTATGCTATTTGGGCATATCCTTTTGAAAATTACTATAAGTTATAGAATAAAACTGATGTTAGATTAGTTTGGCTACTGAGAAAACTTTAAATGTTCTTAACATAAAATGGAAAAAGGAATAGATGTTTGAAGTTTGAAAATACTTTGAAGACCACCTGAAAACAAATTGATAAAAGGTTTTCCTCTTTTATGTTCATTATAGTTTAATTGGTGTTCTTCTCTCAAACAATTAAAAATTTCTGTTGGGCAATGTGATGGGAATCCTGTAGGACCTGAAATAAAAGAACAATGTTTTGACAAGGATTCAGATTGATGGGAAAGTGATGGGAATCCTGTAGGACCTGAAATAAAAGAACAATGTTTTGACAAGGATTCAGATTGATTTTCAGTCAAAAGCATCACAGAAATGAATAGCGATTTTCAAAATGATTTGAATTAGAACAGAGTGCACAGAAAAACTCAGATGATTTAAACATTCGAATGTTATTCCTGAAGGCTCTATTTATTCTTTCAAAAGAGTTTGGTATTTTCACAGTTTCACGATAGTTTTTAATCTTTAAAAAATCTCACTTAAAGCTTATTCCATTTCAAGATGGGCCATATTAAATCGAATAAACTCATGCCTGCTCACATTCAACCAAATAAAGCTGATCCCTGCAATAAGTTGTAAAGTAAAAAGTGTGACAACTTTGTATGATATTTGCAGTTCACAGTTTAAATCAGTTTAACACCAAAACCAGGATTTAGTTATCTCAAAAAAAATACGCATGTACTCAGAAAAAAAAAGATTAACACAGCTATGACATAAACTTCTGGGCAAGTGTTCTTTTCCAGTTTAAAATGAAAGCAGAACTTGCAGAACACATCATATAATATTGATTGATTTTGGCACAAGTTGTCACCTCTCTGATGAAACCTGGAGCATGTCCCCGAGGCACAAGCTGGTTCATGATTGCTTGGCATGCCCCTTAGTTGGGATTTTTTTTGACAGCTAGCTAATAGGCCACGTTTATAGGCTGCCCATGCTGACAAAGAAATTGGATACTAAGTGAATATTGCACAACATTCAAGAAATAGTAAATCTTATGGATAATCCTTCGACAAGGTTTCACATGATAGCTGGTCTGAAGGTCAGAATACGTTGGATCCATGGCGAACAAGGCAAGTGGATATAAAATTGGCTTGGTGGAAGAAGTCAAAGGGTGGTATTGGAGCTTGCTTTTCAGACCAGAGGCCCTCGGTGGGCAAAAGAGATCAGTGCTGAGTCCATTGTGGTTTGTCACCTATACTAACAATCTGGATGAGAAAGCAGGTGACATGGTTAGTAACATAGAACATTACAACACAGTACAGGCCCTTTGCCCCATGATGTTCTGCCAACTCATATATACCTAACAAAATAAATCTAAACTTTTCCTCATAACCCTTTATTCATCCTGTTTAAGAGTCTCATAAATGTCCTCATTGTTCCAGTTTCTGCCACCTCCCCTGGCAATGTGTTCCTGGCACCCAAAACTCTCTGTGTTAAAAAAAAACACGTATTCTTGATGTCTCCCTTAACTTTTCTCCCTTCACTTTGTACAGATGTCCTCTGGTGTTTGCTATTCCCCCCCCTGGGAGAAAGATACTGACTTTCTACCTTATCTATGCCTCTCAGAATCTTGTAGATCTCTATTAAGTCACCTCGCATCCAAAGTGAAAAGCCCTAGCTCTGCTAACCTTGCCTCATAAGACATATTTTCCAATCAGGCAACATCGTGGTAAATCTCCTCTGCACTCTCTCCATAGCTTCTACATCTTTCCCATAATGAGGTGACCAGAACTGAATGCAATATTCTAAATGTGGTCTAAGTGCAGCATTACCTCAAAATTCCTGAACTCAATCTCCCGATGAATGAAGCACAGCCTATCATGGGCCTTTTTAACTGTTATATCAACCTGCATGGCGATCTTGAGAGATGTATAGATTTGGACCCCAAGGTCCCTCTGTTCTACACTGTTTCAATTCCTACCATTGACCATGTTCACTTATCCAGATTGAACTCCATCTGCCACTTTTCAGCCCAACTCTCTATCCTGTCTATATCCTGTTGTAACCTATGATACCCTTCAGGAATGTCCACAACATCTCCATCCTTAGTATCATGTGCAAACTTACTGACCCATCCTTCTACTTCTTCATCCAGATCATTTATAAAATTCACAAAGAGCATGGGTCCCAGAACAGGTCTCTGCAGAATTCCACTAGTCACTGACCTCCAGAAAAATACTTTCCTTCCACTACTATACTCTGCTTTCTATAGGCAAACCAATTCTGTATCCACACTGCCAAGGTTCAATGGATCCCATGCCTCATGACTTTCTGAATGCATCTTCCATGAGGGACAGGGACCTTGTCAAATGCCTACACACAACATCTACCACCCTACTTTCATCAATTTCTTTTGTTCCTCAAGAAACTCAATTAGGCTCAGGATGCACAACCTTCCCTTCACAAAGCCATGCTAACTAACACTAAGAAAACTGTATTTCTCTAAATGCTTGTAAATCCTGTCCTTAAGAATCCTCTCCAATAAGTTGCCCACCACTGATGTTAGACTCACTGGTCTATAATTCCCTGGATTCTTCCTATTACCTTTTTTAAACAAGGGGACTACATTTGCCATTCTCCAATCCTCCGGCACCTCCCCTGTGGTGAAGGAGGATGCAAAGATCATGGCCAAACCCCCAGCAATCTCTTCCCTCCCTGCCCATAGCAACCAATATTTGCAAATGACACTGAAATTAGAGATTTATTGGAAATTAACTGCAATGGGATCTTCATCAACTGCATCAGTGGGCATCTCCTCCATGCCCTGGCCCCCTCTGCCTCAAGATGCAACAAGGACAGGATTCCCCTTGTCCTCACCAACCACCCCACTAGCCTCCACATCCAAAATATTATTCTCCGCAATTTCAGCCATCTACAACATATTCCCTCCACCAGACACATCTTCCCAACTCCTCTCCTCTCTGCCTCTGCAGGGACCACACCCTCCATGACTCCATCATCCACTCCTCACTAATCACCCCTGTGATACCTCCACCTGTGACCATAGGAAGAACAACACTTGTGCCTACACCTCCTCCCTCACCACCATTTAGGGCCCAAAACAGTCCTTCCAAATGAAGTAACATTTCACTTGTGAATCTGTGGGGGGTCATCCAGTGTTCCCGTTGTGACCTTCTCTACATCGAAGATACTGGATGCAGACTGGGAGATCATTTCGCTGGGCACCTTCGCTCTGTTCACAGCAATGCATGGATCTCCCAGTGGCCAACCATTTCAATTACATGCCCAACTGCCCCCCCCCATACGTCCCCCCATTAACATGTCTGTCTATAGCCTCATTCTCTGCCAAACCAAGGGGACCTGTAAATTGGAGGAGCAATACCTACTCGCCATCTGAATTGCATTAACATAGGTCTCCAGTTTCCATTTGGCCACTCCCCTGTCTCCCTCTCTTCCCCATCGCACTGTCTCCTCTCCTCCAGTTCTCCAACCCCTTCCTGCTCCATTCAGAGAGTTATCCCCTACCCCTATCATTTCTCAGATTTTTTCCTTGTGCTCTCCCTCCATGTATCTAACTATGACTGCTTGCCTGTGGGCCTGTACACCTGACCCCACTATTTTATTCAGGCACCTACCGGCGTCTTTCTCATACCATGGTGAAGGGCTCAGGCCCAAAACGTTGGTTATGTATCTTTATCTTTGCTACATAGAGGAAGCTACATGACCTGTTGAGTTTCTTCAGCTAGCTTGTGTAAACTGACATCAGTAAATACCTGTATTGCTGATGGTTCATTGTTAATTGCTCTGGCTGTCTCGTCATGAGCAGTTGGTGCTTTTCCATGCATTTCTTTGTCTGAATTTGCTCTTTTACCCATTGCTTCATATTTAACCAAGAACAGGACATAATTCCCTTCTGTTTCCAACCCTCTCAAGCCCTTGTTATTTTTTTTAGCCTTAGTTTGCAGCTTTACACTGTCATCCTCTGAGATTTCCCTGAGTTTATGTCCTCTGGACTCACTAATTGCCTTACGTTGAACCTTCAAGCTTTTTGCCACATGATGTACCTCATTTAATTACTCTAAAGTCAGATTAGTTTCTCTAAGCAATCTTTCTCATTATCCTACAGTCTGCAATTACACATTCAAGTCTCTCTCTCTTTGTATTTCTATGTGCATAATTGCACAAGATTCACAATCTCCAGCTGTTTTTTGCAGAACTTCTCCATTGATCCTACAGGATCCTTGCCTTCTCCTATTCAAATTATACCTTTTATAGGGAATGTTTGCATGCAGCTAGTAATACTCAGAAGACATTCCCCATGCACATTCTATCCTGCTCTTTGGTCCAACCTGGCCAAGTGAGTTCATATTCCTCCATCCATGTCATGGGGAGAAGTATTGCTATCCAGACTGCTCCATTTTTCTGCTTCATTATGCTGGATATTTTCCCAAGTAAATTTGAATATTTTCTACTTTTCCTTAACATTTCCATCATGTTTTTCATGAACTCTCAGCTAATGTTCAAAGAAAATGGCTTCCAAAGAATTCACCAAAATATTATTTTAAGTACTTCCATGCGTGGTGCTACCATGTCTCAGTCACTCTTTAATTATATCACATAGTTGAGATTTGTCACAAAATAGAAATAGAATTTCTCAAGTCACTATACTAAACTTCGGGTGAGAGTGAGCAAATTTAGGTCTTGGGAGTCACTATCTGGGAAAATCTTTCCTGGACCAAATGCACCAATGGCATCGCGAAAAAAGCACAATAGCATCTTTGCTTCCTCAGGAGTTTGCAGAGATTTTGTACGACACCAGAAACCCTGGCAATTTTCCACAGATGTGTGGTGGAAAGTGTGCTGATCTCCTGCATCACAGTCTGGTATGGGAACACCACTACCCCTGAGTGTAAAGCCCTCCAAAAGGTAGTGGACACAGCCCAGGAGATCACAGGCAAAACCCTCCCCACTAGTGAGTACATTTACAGGGAACACTGCCATTGGGGGCAGCAGCGATCATCAAAAACTGAAACCACCCGGCATGTGCTCTGTTCTGTCATCAGCTAAGAGCATGTTGTCCGGCGCTGGACAGAGCTACACTGACACCAGCTCGGGATGTCACCAGCGGTGAGATAAGGGGCAGAACTCGTCCGCACGCTCCAAACTCAGCAAGTCAAACAGTGTCCTTTATATAGCAAAGATAAAAGGTACAGAACCAATGTTTCAGGCTTGAGCAGATGTCCGATTGGCAAGATAAAGGACACTTTTTGACCTGCTGAGCTCACACTCTGTCTAGGTGCCACAAGACTCACACCACCAGGTTCAGGAACAGCTGCTCCACCATCAGACTCTTCAACGACAAACTCAATCAGGGACTCATTTAAGGACTCTTATTTGTGCACTTTATTGATTTTCCTTTTGTTCTCTTTGTATGGCAGTCAGTTTGTTTACATTTATTTTCTGTTTACAGTTCCTTTATTTGTTTACATGTACACACTGTGTACAGTTTGTTTTTTGCACTACCAATTAGTGGTAATTTTGCCGCATCTGCAGGAAAAAGGAATCTCATGGTTTTATGTGATGTCATGTATACTCTGGCAATAAAACTGAAATCTGGGACTCTGTATGTTAAAGAGTATTGTTGAAAGAAATGGGGTTGTTTGCTCGGATTTGTATGAGTCTTTGAAAATCAAAAATAAAATATTCAAAAAAAATCTGAAATCTATCAGAATTCTTAGGTATTGCTTTGCTTTTACTGCTCCAGACATGAGCATCAGGAATGCTCAAGGACAATATAAATAAACAAGCCTACTCACTTGACCTCCTAATCACTGAATCCTGTTCCACAAGGAATCATCTTGTCCTATGTGTGCCCCGCGTCAGAATTTGCATCAAGATTTCTATGGTGACCAACTGAAAATCCCTATTTGGCACAGTTACATGTCATGGCTGTGAATGTCATCTACCCTGGGGACAATCATGCAGCACTGAAAATAAATGCATTGTGTTTGATGTTTCTTGGTTATTACCATCACAACAGATATAAAAAGCCACAAATTAATATCTTTCTACCATTCACCTCGTACTGAGAAGGATGAATTCTCAGACTATGTTCCATGGCAGGATCTTCTGGGAATAAGCTTGATAGATTTTTATTCATTAAGTGTTTTGAGGATAAGGAGCACATGTGAGAAGATGGGATTTTGATACAGATCAGCCTGGATCTCAGCTTTGGTGTTTGGGGTGGGGGGGGGGGAGGGTGGGCGATGACCTAAAACTTTGACCAGTTCTTTTCCTCCACAGATGTTGCCTGACTCACTCAGTTCCTCCAAGAGTTTGTATTTTCTCCCAGATTCCAGTATCTGCAGTCTCTTGTGTCTTGGCCTGGATCTCATTATAGGAGAGTGGGCTTTGGGATGAATTGTTCCTTTGTGTTCTGTACCCTGAAGAAAGGGTATATTTTTGATGAGGATACTTGCTGGATTCACTGCTGGGTGACCTACCCTTCAGACGTGCTCTCCCAGTGGCTTCAAGATTGATACAAAGAGGCATGACTAGCAATGTCCGGCACCCCCAACAATAAGCGAAAGAAAAGCAAAGAGAGACCCTTCAGAGACACGAATGCCTGTGGATTCACCTCCAGGGTTCCCACAGCCTCTGCAGCCACGTGATCTCCTGTTCGATCAATTGACAAACCGAGCTCCCAGACCTGAACCTCTGATATAATCAGGAAGCTTCAGAATCAGAATTTATTGGCATGAACAAGTCACAAAATTTGGTGTTTTGTGGCAGCATCACAGTGCAAACCTTCATATCAACCACCTTAAAGCAATAAATAAATAAAAAATAATGTACACTAAGTAAGGCAGTGTCTTTGGTTCATTGATTATTCTTGGATGCTCAAAGCACATCCCGAAGATTGTAAGAGAATTCAGTCAGGCCAACCTGAAGAAGTCTCTGACAAACTACCACCAACACATCACATGCAAGACCAGGGGAGCCAACACACTCAACCACTGTTACACCACCATGAAGAATGCCTACTGAGCCGTACCACGACCACCATTAGCAAGTCTGATCACCTGGCTGTACCTCTACTCCCAACGCACAGGCAGAAACTGAGGACCGCAGCACCAGTAGTGAAGATGGCAAAAGTATGGTCGAGGGAGGTGGAGAAGCGTCTGCAGGACTGCTTTGAATCAGTGGACTGAAACATATTTAAGAATTCATCCTTAGACGATGGAAGTGGGGAAGAAGCCGTCCTTGTGGCACTTAGTGTTTGTCTTTAGGTTCCTGTACCCTTTTCCCAATGGTAGCAGAGTGAAGAGGGCATGGCCTGGGTGCTGGGGGTCTTTGAAGATAGAGGCTGCTTTTTTAAGACTCCGCCTCTTGTAGATGTCCTTGATGGAGTGAAGTCTGGTGACTGGATAGTCGCAGGCCAAGATAACATCTCACTGGAGTTCTCCCTTTTCCTCAACATCAGACACTGATGCAACCAGCCAGAATGCTCTCCATGGTTCACCTGTAGAAGTTTTCGAGAATCTTCAGTGACATACCGAATCTCCTCAAATACCTTACAAAGTATAGCCACTGGCGAGCCTTCTTCATGATTGCATCGATTTGGAGGCTCCAAGACAGATACTCGGAGATGTTGACACCCAGGAATTTTAAGTTCTTGACTCCCTCCACTTATTGAGCCCTCGATGAGGACTGGGTCATGTTCCCCTGGCTTCCTCCTGAAGTTCACAATCATCTCCTTTGTTTTGCTAACATTGAGCGCAAGGTTGTTGGTGTGACTTCACTCAAAGAGCTGATCTGCCTCCCTCCTGTACGGTTCCTCATGGCCATCTGTGATGGGATTGGAATTGTGCCTGGCCACACAGTCATGGGTGTATAATGAGTAGAGCAGTGGGCTAAGCACGCATTCTTGAGATGCACCTGTGTTTTTGTTTTGAATATTTTATTTTTGATTTTATCAACAAAGAATTCCAAATTAGCATCTCAGATAAGTAATTAAATATGAATCGTTAATACATGTTCCAAATATGACCTCTATCCCCTATCCCCAAGCAAAACCCGTAATGAAGAAGGCATTAGGATGTGGTTTGAGCACTCGATGTTTGTTCAGGAGCTCTTCTTGCCCTTGGCCCCCTTAAGAATCCCGGATCCAATACCTAATTCCCACAAGCTGCTTTCCAGCAGGTTGCAACCTGGTTTGACCCCTTCAGCCACCAGCAGCCTGTCTGGGTACTTCAGCTCCTGGGTTCCTCACAGCTTCATTACTGTGGTCTCTTTCCCTGTAGGGTCATCTCACTGGCTTATCCTTTTCGGCAGGGGAGTTGTTCTCCCACACTGGTGCCCTATATCAGCTTGTTGGTCCCCCAGAGGCTGCAACTCCCCAAGCATGGGCACTGCCATCTTAGGCAAGGACCACTGTGGTACCAAGATGGTAATAAAATGCCCATGGCTTTAACAGGCTGCTTAAAGCCCGTACTGGGCTATTGGCATTATGACTGGACACTAGGATCCTTCAGAGTTCTCTTTATCAGGATACATGGAAGTACTCAGACAATTAGGACAGAGGAGGAGAGCCAAGGATACAATATATTGTGGTCCACTGCCATAGACAACATGGAATCAGGTTCCAGACTTCTCTGATGCCTCTTCCTATGTCAGGCTGCAAACAAAATAACCTGTTTCAAGAGTTCAATCCTGCTTCAACAATGTTGAGTTTTGTAATTATAGATGCAGATAAAAAATTAATCAAAATAAGACAGCTGAACTTTAGCCTCAAGGCAGTTACTAACCAGTCTACTGAGTTATCCGTCTTGCTAATCCCCAAATCTCTTTTCCATGATCTACATTTTACTTCTGGCTTTATTCTTCTTAATATATCCAATTGAAAAAAGCTTTCAATAAAGTTAAAGACTTTAGCACAAGAAGTAAAATGGTTACTATATTACGATTGACATTTATTGACAAAGGGAAGCAATATTCAGATTGATGTTAACAGAACGATCCATTAATATATGAATAGCAAAGATTCTCTTCATTTTCAGGATCTGACCATCCACAATTGCCCTTGTGATGAACTGCTATCTTGAATTGGAGCAGTCCTGGTGAAGATCCTCCTATAGTGCTGTTGGGTAGGTAGGTCCCGAAGCAGGTTTTTGAATCAAAATTCAACATTAATTTTTTTTTTAAACACTTGAGCAGGTAGACTTCGACCACTGAGAAGAAATAATGGCAGCAGCATCGTGGGAACATCAGCACTGACAGGTTTCTCTCTAAGTCACACAACATCTTGACTTGGATATATAGCTCCAGTGGTTCACATCTTGACTCAAAGGTGCAAGTGTACTGTGGGTCAAAGATTGTTTATCTTCCAAAGATGATGTTGTAATGTGAACAGTGTACTTAAGTTCTTCAAAATAATGTGGAGTCTATTCATGAAGTTGGAGGAATGCCATTGGCAATATTGAATTTCCGCCCTTAACTCTCGCGCATGCACTAACTGAACTCCAATACGCGAACCCACCGCGCATGTGCAAACCAAAGACTTACACATGCGCACAGGAATCAAGATGGCCATGCCCAGCCTATGGATTCTGGAACGCCAATGAACAAGGTAAGTATGCACATTTTGGCTCTTACATGCCCTGGTTTAGTCTGTCAAATGCAACATGAACCACGTAGATTTTATATATATTTTTTTAAAGTTTTCAGTCATATGTCCAGGTGATCGTAAGTCAGGGAGTACCTGTATACTGACAGAAATGCTTCAGCTATATTACTTTTGGCCCAGCATGCAGCAGCACCTTCTGGATTAAGTTGGAAACATTTTTAATCAAACTCAAGTAATGCACATTGGGCAAGCTATGTCTGGAAATAGTTCTATTCAAGGATAGCTCCCTAAATTCACAGCAGTTTAACTTTGTTGGCTGAACTTTTGAAATGTTACAAACATTGACCTTAGGAAACGTTCCAATGTGGAAGGGGTGAAGGAGAGGTGGAGCTGGATCTCTGACCGGAATGGTAGCATGGTAATTGGTCAACATCAGTCAGGTTATTTGCAGGGAAGGAAGATGAACTTCAGGGCAGACAAACCCATTTCATTCTCGTGGACTTCCCACCAGTCAGCCTCAAAACCAGAACAGGTAATCTTTAAGCCTGGTCCCAATATTGAGTAAACTTTCTCAGTGAAGCTGGCCCAAAGCATTTAATGTTTTTACTTGAATATGGATATTTTCCAAATCCTGCTCTTGTTGTCCATAGTGATAACAGTTGCTATGTAGTTGCTGCTTTCTGGTCAAGAGTTATGATATAATGATGTATTTTCCAACTTGGATCAAATCCTATGCTAATCTGAATTACTGGGAAATTCCACTTGGGCTCGGGATCCAGGCATTTCTTAAAGGGTAAATATTTAAAAAAAATTTCTGCCATTTTATCTTTCCATGAATCCATTTTAGATGTGAAAGAACACATTCATTTGGAAAGGTTTTATTTTCTCATGTAAGAAGAGAATGGCATGATATAGGCCAGGGAGGGAACAACAGACTTTCAGACACTTGAACAATCTCACATATTAACTTCAAAAGTCTGGTGTATGTGTGTCCATCCCTACCTCCTCCTTTCTCCACTTTCCCACCTGTCTGAAGTACTTTTGAAGCCATTATGCCATTCATTATAATAGTGTGGAGATATGACTGAGGGATTTTTTTGTACCTTTTCTAACATGGACAAAATCAACTTATGGATGAAAGAACACCATGATCCTATCCTCAAGTCTCACATCACCCCTTCATACTCCATGGACCCAACTCTTTCCCCCACTTCCTATGACAACACTCCTTCCCCCTCCCTGCCCAAGGGCCCCATATTTTCCCTCTCCCTCCCCACAGAGCCCATCCCTTCCCCCTCCATCCCCGTGGACTCCACATCTTTCCCATCCCTCCCCACATACCTCACACCTTCCCTATTCCACCCCACAGACCCCACTCCTTCCCCTTCCCTTCCCAGTAACCCCACCCCTTTCCCTTCCCTCCCCAGTGACCCCACCCCTTTCCCTTCCCTCCCCACAGACCCCATCCCTTCGCCCTCCATCCCTACAGTCCCCACCTCTTCCCCTTTCCTCTCCACAGACCCTACACTTTCCCCCTCCCTCCCGACAGACCCCACACCTTCACTCTCCCTCCCCACAGACACCACCCCATCCTTAGGTTTATCCTCATCCCACACAATCCTGATATGGTAAGTGACAGGCTACATTTCATCACCAACTCCCTGCCCAGTGGTACTCTGAGAGCGTTTCAATCAATATACCTTTAACTGTTCAAGAACGTAGCTCTCCGCAACATTCTCAAAGGGCAACATAATGGTGCAGACATTGTAGCTGCTGCCTCTGAGCAAGTTCCAATGTTCTGGATGGAATACTTGCAGCGCTGTCGACATAGGTGCCGCCTAGATTTCCTCTGGTCTCCTCCCACGTCCCAGAATGTAGCTTGGTAGATTAATTGGCCCTTGCAAATGTTGTAGGTGAGTGGTGGAACCTTGGGAGAGTTAAAGGCGCCTTTGTTGACATGTACACGAACACACAATATTTGTTTTGCCTGTAAAGGCACACTAAGAGGCACCACTTTTTCCAACACCCCTGTCAAAAAGAGAAAGAGAAGCAAGAGATTGTCCCCTCAGAGACATTGAGTGTCTGTGAATTCTGCCACCACTGATTTTTTTTCTGCCCATCTGCGTTCCCACAACCTCCATAGCCGCATAGCCTCCTGTTCAGTCCAGCAGAGAACCCGAGCTCCAGGTGTCAATCCCCCTCCTTATGCCCGATATTTCCATTTGATGGAAATAAGGAGAGAATAAAATGGGTTAGGATAGGATTAGTGTACAAAATGGGATTTGACGGTTGGTGTGGATGTGATGGACCAGTGTCCATCTTGTATCTCTCACGACAAGTAGGACTGGGTAATGAATTCTAGCTTGACCAGGAATATCCAGATCCAAAACATTAATTATTAACATCTGATTACTAGAGGGTGACGTACAAATAAAGAGAAAGCTTTGTGCAATTGTGCAGAGTTTTGAGGAGATCTCCCCAAGTACTGTTTGCTGTCTTGATACCCAAGGAGGGATAAACTTATCTTAAAACTGAATTCATGAGGCTGATTCTTGGGAGACAAGGTTGAATAAGATGTGCTAATAATTTCGAAGACCAGAGGATAAGAAGCAGTCATATAGAAATATTAAATTATAAAAGACCATGATACAGTGGACACTGATGCATTGTTTCCTTCGGCCATGGAACAAATCCAGTGACTACGTAAGAGCCCTTTCAAGTTTCATATGAGCAGGAACATCTTCAGCTAGTGGTTTTCTCTACTCAAGAGGGACGTGGAATCTCAGTTGTTGATTATATTCAAGGGTGGTATCGATAGATTTTAAATGTGAAGGGGCTTTTATAGACAACACTTTCCAGGTTCTAATATATCCTAATTTCAAAACATAAGGACGATATTCTGAATAACTATCTTATTAATCCAATAAACCAAACTTTGTAGATGCATCTTTATGTAGCCTTAATTCGTTGAAAAAAATGGATAAATATTTTGCGTAGCTTCGCATTAAGATTTTCATAACGATGAATAAACAATATTTAAAGACATAAGCGATATGCAACTTCAAAGAGATATACAAGCAGAAAAAAGACGAGTACCAAGAAAATGATCTCAAGCTTACGTTTCCTTCATGGTTCGTCAAAGAATGAGATGCAAGCTCTCAGTCTGCCCAGATATTATGACATAGTCACTATGGTAACACTACAAACAATACTCCTTCTTAAAGAGATTGGCACAAAATTAACTAAGAAAGAAAAACACACGGTTTTAACCTTTACAGCTTTATTGAAATCAGTAGGAGGGTGGAAGTCTATTTTTGTATTGACTGGTGAAGCACACTCCATTGGCTGTGTGTTGTACTCCTGCTTCTGCAACCACTTTCTCAGAGTTTGGAATGAAAGGCCACAAAACGCTATAAAATTTGATACACGAGTCCCCCATGGTTATGATATAGAGAGAACACAAACCCTGTGAAATGAGGCAGTGTGGCTCTGCTTCTTGATACCACTGGCTGTACATTTTAACATTCAAGGCAGCTCTGTGACCTAGAAACTTTCAGTGAAATGCTTCAAATAAAAATGTTTATCTGTACATTGTTTGACTGCCAATTAACTTCATTTACCATTGTTAAAGTTCAAGGAGAGCTACCACTATGTTTACAATCGCTGATCTGTGGCTCACTATCCTGCAATGTGATTGCTGTATTGTGAAGTTATCTTTTAAATTTTTAAAATTTAAATATTCAAATGTAGCCATAGAGGACGGGTGGCCCGTGAGCCCATGCCACCCAATTACACCCAATTAACCTACAACCCGGTGCATTTTGAAGGGTGGGAGGAAACCCAGAGCCTCTGGGGAAAACCCACATGAGGAGAACATGCAAATTCCTTATAGACAGTGCAGGATTTGAACCCCTAGTCCTGATCACTGGCACTGTAACAGCGATACACTAGCTGGTACCCTAACTGTACTGTCCAGGATAATTATGAATATTAATTCTCTATTTTTTGATATTGTGTCTTTTAAATTCCTTTAAGTATACTATTAGAGATTTTGTGCAGTTGATTTTTTAACAATAAACTTTTTTTTAACTAAAATTGGCTTTATTGAAATATTTACAAAAGGAAAACCGTTGAAAGTCTCTTCCTACCCATAGTTCCGCATCCATACATTTCCATCACTGTACATTGTTACAGTCATTTCTATTTACACCATTGCCACCACTATGGCATCTTGTTGCTGCTCTTCCCCCCAGCCCCCCTGTTTGAGGGACTCAGGCCTTCAGTGCCCGGTAATGGAAGGACTCTAGACTGTGATCCTTCTCCACAGCACCCTCGCATTGGCAGCTCCAAGCCTCAATGCGTCCCTCAGCACATACTCCTGCAGCCTGCTCAGAACCAGTCTGCAGCATTCCTTCACCGGCACCTCCATGTGCTGAAAGAACAACAGGTTTTGGGCAGACCAATGGGCATCTTTCACCAAGTCTTCCAACAGTTCTGAATATCTGATTTTGTGGGTGTCCCTGGGAACAGCCCGTAGATCAGAGAGTGCTCTGTCATGCTGCCACTGAAGATGAACCATGAGCAGGATCCTTGCATCCTTCTCCACACACCTTTAGTGAATCTGCATTCTGCAAAGAGGTGGGTGGCAGTCTCCCCTCCACCACAGTCATCTTGGGGACAATGTGTATTGTGGGTGATATTTCTATTGTACAGGAAGGATCTGACTGGGAGGGTTCCTCTCTCCGCCAGCCAGGCCAGGTCCTGGTTCTTGTCAGTGGGTACTGGTGATGAGGCATTCCGCTAAGTGACCTGGACGGTCCATTGAATCCTCGTCTCTCAAGTGTCTGCAGGACGTTCCTTTCTGGGAGATCATTTGGTCTGGAAAATCTTTTCCACAAAGGATAGGTGGTGTGGCAAAGTCCAGCTGACTGGGGCATTGCACGGCAACAAGGCCAGGCCTATCCTTTGCAACACCTGGGACAGGTAGAACCTCAGCACATAGCACTCTTGGTGATCTCGTACTTTCGTTCCAAGCTCAGCATGATCCAGCCACTCATGAAGTTAGTCATTGAGATGAGGGCCATGTTGGGTACTCCCTTGTCCCCATTGTCTGCTAACTTGTATATGGCAACCCTTTGGCCCCTTTCCATCTTGGACCCCCACATGAACCGGAAGACTGCTCTAGTGACTGCCAGGGCAGAGGTGCGGGAGATGGGTTGCACTTCCAATACTTAGAGCAGTACCGAGAGCACTTCACACCTGATGACCAGGTTCTTCCTGTTATTAAGAGGGAGTGCTGCAGGTGGACCTTTGCAATCAACTCTAACCAATATTTGATGCCTGCCTTGGCCACTCCAAACCAGATCCCCAGCACCTTCAGGTAGTCAGATCTGACTGTGAAGCGGATGTTGGGCCGGTCAGACCAGTTAGCAAAGCAAAGATCATTACCTGCTTTTCTGGTTTACCCAGGAGTCTGATGCCTCAAATTGTCCACAGATGCTGGTCAGTCTCCAGACCAATCATGTGTCTGAACAGAAGACAGCAATGTCGTCCATGTTCAGGGAGGCCTTGACCTAAGTGCTTCCACTGCCTGGCAACATCACTCCTCTTATGTCTTCATCCTTCCTGATGGATTCAGCAAAGGACTCCATGCAGCACACAGATAAGACTGGATGAAGCAGGCAACCCTGTCTGACTCCAGAATTGATGGGGAAGGCACCCAATGATTTGGACTCAGCTATGGATATCTGTGTTGAGCAGTTTAATTCAATTCTGGATTCCCACCCCAAAGAACATATTGGAGAGCATGTCCATCATGGATGAGTGTGATACCTGGTCGAAAACCTTCTCCTAGATTAAGCTGACCAGGCAGGTCCACCTCCTGCCCTGCACATAGGCGATGATATCCCTGAGCAGTGTGAGGCTGTCAGAGATCTTCCTGTATGGAACCATGCAGATTTGATCTGGGTAGAGAACCTGCCTCAAGGCAGACTTGATTGCCAATGGCATTGGACAGGATCTTGTAGTCAATGTTTGACAATGATATAGGTCTCCATTTCCTGATATCCTCCTTCTCTCCCTTCTGTTTGAAGATGAGGGTGATTATGCCCTTCTTCATGGAATGCTTCCTGCTGGGAGCATAGTGTTGTATACTTCCAGCAGGTCCAGGCTCATCCAGTCCCACAGAGCCATGTACAACTCAGCAAGTAGGCCATCACTTCTGGGAGTCTTACTCAACCCCAAAGAATGGATGGAATCTGCTCCCCCGGGGTAATTGGCTGATCCAGACTTTCCCACTTGCTCTCCATGATAGAGGACGGCAAATTTCAGAAGCCATTCTGTCTGTAGCCTTAGTGTTATATGAACTGGCATAAAAAGATCTGCTGATCCTCTGAATGCTGTCCACAAGGATGCGATTGAGATGTCCTCTTCCTTAAGGCTGTGGATCGCAGAGCTCACTCTGTGAACTTTTTGGAAGAAACAGGAGCACATCTCATCCTGTTCCACAGTACTGATTCTGGATTATATGATTATCTTGGAAGACTCTAAGGTGAATATCGAGGCTTGCTGGCTCTTCACCTCTCAGCGTTGCTCCCTCACATCCACCCGACTTGACTGCAGAAAGAGGAGTTGCTGCAACTCAGTCTCACATTGGCTCAGCTCCTTCTGTCTCTGTCTTGCCCTCCGAGCACCCTTGAGAATAAAGAACCTCTTGTCATTCTCTTTAGTCACTTCCCACCAGGTCACTGGGGAGCCAAAGAAGGGTTTCATGGTTCTCCAACCAACATACTCCCTCTTTAATTCCTCTATGTTCTCTGGGGTCAGCAACTTTATGTTCAGCTTCCATATTCCCCTGCCCAATTTCTGGTCTTCCTGTAGGTGACAGGAGGCACATAGGAGGCAATGGTCAGAGAATAACACTGGAATAACATCAGTGGTTCTGACCATGATGACCTTCAACACAAAGACGAAGTCTATCCGAGACTGGGTTGAGCTGTCCAATTTCACCCACGTGGGCTGCGGCTGTGCCCAACCTGCAAGGTTGCTGAAGGCGTCGCACATCTGCGACACTTACCATTGCCATCAGGAGTCTGGAGGAGCTGTCCAGTCTGCTGTCAGTCCTGCCAGATCATCCAGCTGTATCGACGATGCAGTTGAAATCACCGGCCACAACAACTGGCCAGGATGTTGCTAGCAATGGTGGGCATTGCTAGAAGATGACATCTCACTCCACACGGGTGAGGCATACACATTGATCAGCCAGAGCAGGTGTTGAGCTACTTCAGATCCACCACGAGGAGATGGTACCCCTCAATCAGCATGGATCCACCCCTGCGTCAGCAAGAGAGCTCACTCTAGATGATCTCTTCTGCACCAACAGTCCTCTTCTTTCCTCTTCATTCTGGATACTACAGATCTAGTTGATCAGCTCACAGTAGATAAATCTATACTTGATTTTAGCCAAAGGTCATCATCACCTCCACACTTGCCAAGGCTCTCTCACTGGAATTGTTGGGTGCTCTTCACCTGCCCGAATTAGAGCAGCTCCAACAACCTTTAAGACGTTCAGGCAAAATAGTTGAAGAATTAGCTTCAGAAAATAAGTTTTATTTTGTATCTTAACAGTGAAATAATAAAGCAATCCCCATTCTTGATGAAGCTGCTGGACTTGCTGAGTTGCTCCAACAGATTGCGTTTTCCAAGATAGAGTCTAATGGGATTTGTTACAGCCAGCCACAGAAACAATTGGCGTCCTGGTCACTTGAAAGCCTTGTGCTAAACTTTTGACCACATCCAACTGTGGAATCAAGGAGGTAGTTCAAACTGTATTTTTTTGCCTTGGACTTGATGCATGATATAATCCCTGCTTTATTGACACAGTAACAATTACAAACTTGTTTAAACAAACAAGGGGGGTAGCTGATGACTGACTTTTGGTTTGGTTTTAGAACCCAGGAAGGCAGAGTGTTTAGGAATCCAGTTCCAATGTTTCCAAAGGAACACAAAGGCTGTAGGTGTCTTCAGGGAGTGTCCTCAGCCATGACAAAAGAAAATCCCTTGAGCGCAGTTAGGAGAGAAGGAACGGCTTTTGACAATTCCAGACACCAAGGAGCAAGCTCAGACCGAGAAGACTTTACTTCAGTTATGTTTTTTACACAGCTGTTGCGTTCCGGGAAATTATTCCCAAATTCCTAGAACATAGTCTGTGTAAAAAGATCGGAATGCAAATTCCCATTCTCAAATTTTAATGCGAAGCCCCTAGACATTATTGTGGACTGCCTGCAACCTAAACTGAATTACAGGTGGTCCGCAACACTGGGCGAATGAATACAACGTAACAGGTGACGTGAACCCATATCCAGCCCATGTAAGTACTCCACGTCAGGTACTTAGTCTAAACACGCAGCAATATCCTTACACAGATGGTTCTGTGTGAACGGCCATTCCGGAAGGTAATGATAAGTGTGAAAATTGATTATGGCAACATAACGTTATTTATATGTAAAAACATAAGTGGTGGAATTTTGACCAAGCAAAAATTTGCTGGAGGAACTCAGTAGGGGAGACACCTTGATTCAAAACACTTTATCGAGACTAAAGAGAAAATCCCTTTCTTATCCTATTTTAACTTCCAAATAATTCTAATCATCATAATTAGCTATGTTAGACCTTGCTGTTGACAAATTCACATGTCTGTGATGCCACATTCCTTAGAGTGACATGCAGTGACTTGGTGAAATTGCACCAGCAATACTGTGTGCAGTAAAACATAAATGCTGGAGGAACTCAGCCGGTCTCACAGTGTCCGTAGGAGGTAAAGATATATTACTTGAAACTATGGACAGACTTGTCAGTAAGGGAATGGGATGGGATTTCAAATAGGTGGCCACTGGGAGATCCATGTTATGGCGGCGGAGAACTGAGGTGTTAACAAAGCGATCTGCCAGTCTGCGTCCAGTCTCTCTGATGTAGAAGAAGCTACAATGGAAGCACCAAATGCAATAGATAATTCCTGCAGATTTGGTCTCCTTGCTGAAGAAGGGATAGAACAAAAACATTGTCTTGTTCCAGATATGGTGGGTTTTCTGCATGAGGAGATGTTGGTGCTGACTTGGGTAAATTGCTCTTATTCTCAGGTGCTGAAATGTATGGGTGATGACCTCAACGTTCTTCCAGGGCAAGGATGATGTTCCCCCTAGTGGGTGTGTAGAGAACTGGGTTTCCTGCCCAAGGATAAAAGCTGGGTCATTTGGGACTCAGATGAGAAGGAATTTCTTCATGCTAGAGCAGGGATTCCCAAACTTTTTAGACCATTGACCCCTTCATGGAATCCTTGTTTCCCTCATAGACCCCAAGGAATGTACAAATAAGTATGTTTCCATATGGGAAACTGCCTACCATATGCATGGTTTCCAGGTCTCTCAGCAACAAACTATACTTTGTTACAACACCCTATTCACCAAGTAACAAATCTGTAAATTAAGCAAGCAAGTGATTACAGTAACAGTAAAAAAAAACCCTTTGCTTCTGGTCAGGAAGATGCCAAATGGAGCTGGGTCCAAGTCTTCAGCATGAGCGACAGTGAGTCCATTCTCAACATTGGATGCGGTGCCGTCCACATCAAAAAAAGTCACCTCGGGCTCCCAGCAGGATAGTCCCATTGACCCCCAGGGATCGATACTGATCACTTTGGAGACTTTTTGTAATTCTCTATCCTGGAGACAGTTGGAGACTCATTGAGTTCACTCTAAAATAGAGATTGACAGCTTTCTGGATCTAAAGGTAATCAAGGGATAAATGAAGCTGAGAAAAGTCAAACTCAAAGGGGCAGAAGAACATAATAAGATTCTAGACCAAGGATAAATCCTACTTTTATGCCCATTTGGCTGGAGGATGGTAAAGCCTGAATCTATTGACTGATAAAGAGGATAAATATTCTCCACAAATGCACCATGACCAACCGGTGTGATGAACTCTGTCCTCTTGCTAATCTATGAATTACAATGTCCTTGTCCTTTTCTGACCTGTTGTGTAACCCTTCCCATCAACCACAATGACAATGTGGCCGGACTTTGAAAAGCTGTTAAATTATATCTATAATGTGTGAGTAAGCTAACGGTAACTCAGAATTTTTGTCTTGAACAAATCATAAAATTCATTGTTTTGAGGCAGAATTATAGAGCAAACATTCATATAAATAACCTTACAAAAATAAATAACCATAGTGCACAAAATGTCAAAGTCAGGCAGTGTCTTTGGTTCATTGATCATTCAGGAATCTAATGGCAGCAGGGAAGAAACTAATGGTAAATTTTTAGGTGCCAGAGCTCATCAAAATGGTGATAAGATGGTTTGTCGAGACTTGAGAATGGCGGGGGGGGGAGGGGAATGCCGAGGACCGGGCGGGGGGGTGTGCTGCGTGCGATGTGCAGTAGCGATCCCAAGGCAGCCTGGTCAGATGCCAGTGCAGCACAGTGAGGTGCAGGAACGGCACTTCGGTGAGCTCCAGCAGTACTGTACCCCTGAAAGAAGATGCCCTTATACTGCTGATTGCTCGTCTTTAGGCTCCTGTACCTTTTTCGTGATGGTAGCAGTGTGAAGAGGGCATGGCCTTGGTGGTGGTAGTGGGGGGGTGTTCCTTGAGGATAGAGACTGCTTTCTTAAGACACCACCTCTAGTAGATGTCCTCAATGGAGTGAAGTCTGGTGCCCATGATCTCACAGGACGAGTTAACAACCCTCTGGAGATTTTTCTTGTCCTATGCATTGGCACCTCCCTACCAAACAGTGATGTATCCAGCCAGACTGCTCTCTCTGGTTCACGTAGAAGTTTTTGAGACTCTTTGGTGACATACCAAGTCTCCTCAAACACCTCACAAAGTTTAGCCGCTGGCATACCTTCTTCATGATTTTATCGACATGGACCCTCCATGACAGATCCTCGGAGGAGTTGACATCGAGGAATTTGAATTTCTTGACCATCTCCACTACTGAGCCCTTGATGAAGACTGGTTTGTGTTCTCCTGACTTCCTCTTGAAATCTGCTAAGTTTTCCTAACGTTGAGTGCAAGGTTCTTGGCGTGACTCAACTCAACGAGCTGATCTATCTCCCTCCTGTACATTTCCTCATCAGATTTCACTGTAGCCCAGGCCCAGGCTGAGTCTTCCGCTGACAGTAAGGGAGTGACCAGTTGAAGACTTGGAGGCAATGGCAGTTTCTGGCAACTGCCTTTCAAAGCAGGGCTGCTGAGACCAATTTGCCTTGCAGTGCTGAACATTCAGTGGGGCAGTAAAGATCCAGTCATGGGCACAAACAAGTGGACAGATATTTTGATATTTTTTGGGAGGAGGTGTTGTTTGCATGGTGCTCCCTCAAATATGCATCTTAAAATACTGGTTTAAATGTACAACTTTGGCCAATTCAGTATAAAATAAAACCAATAAGTTCTGGGGCACAAATTGGGATAAACACCATCTGTGGATACCCAGATGTAGGGCTCCTACTTCCAAATTAATCTCTCTCTCCCTCTCTATCTCTCCCATTTTTCTCACTCTCTCCATATGTATGTATGTTTGTATATTTGTGTGTGTGTGTGTGTGTGTGTGTGTGTGTGTGTGTGTGTGTGTGTGTGTGTGTGTGTGTGTGTGTGTGTGTGTGTGTTTGTGTGTGTGTGTGTGTGTGAGTGCGTGCCCACGTGTGTGTTTGTGTTTTGCAACATCCAACTGCATATATGTCTGTAGTCCCATAAGGTTATAATTGATTATCCATTGCCTATTTCTATATTTATAGTGTCTATATTTTTACACTGCAAATTGAAATCAGTATGAGTTAATAATTTAAATAAAGCAAAGCAATTATCTGGTTATGTTCGCTATGATCGGACAACGGGATGTAGCAGACATAACCAGGTAATATGGTGTTTGCACCATGTCCAAATAGCATAAAGTCTTATTTCACAGAACGTATTGCGGATGTTAAGTGACGCAAAACTATATATACATCCCTCTATCTCTTTTCCTCCAGTTCCCCACCCCTTCCCTCAACATCTAGAGAGCTACCCCCTCTTCCATCATTTCTGAGCCTTTTTTTCTGCCCTTCAACTGCTTGCCTGATAACGTGTAGTTATCTCTATGCCCCTTGTTCCCCTACCTTTTTACTCAGGTGCCTGACAAAGGGCTCAGGCCTGAAACATTGGCCATACCCATTTACTTTTTACTCAGGTGCCTGTCTAGTTTCTGCTCCTATCTTGACAAAGGGCTCAGGCCTGAAACATTGGCCATACCCATTTACTTTTTACTCAGGTGCCTGTCTAGTTTCTGCTCCTACCTTGACAAAGGGCTCAGGCCTGAAACATTGGCCGTACTTATTTGCTTGTAATAGACGCTGTGTGACCTGCCATCTCTCCAGCACATTTGTGTATTGCATTTCAATCGGAGTGTCTGCAGACCTTCCTGTTTAACTGTATGGAACCAGAAACAGGGTTCACCTCGAGTATGTGACCTGTCGTTATTTCCAACTCCGTTCAAGTTGGTTGGCAGAGTATTGAGAATCTTTGAAGGTTGAAAGATCATTTGGAAAGCACATCTGGGGATATTTGCACAGTATTAGACATGCATGAAGTGCCCTGGCTTTGGGAGAGCCGTCAGTCTGTTGCGTGAGGTAAAAGCACAATGTTGGAGAAACTCAGCAGGTCAAACAGTGTACTTAAAAAAAAATTATTTTATTTTTCACATTATGAACCATACTGACCAAAATACACACAAACATTTTCCTCTTGAATCTACGCAGTGTCATTTTCTCCCCTTTCCCCCCTCCTTCACCCCCCCTCCCCACCCACTCAATGCTCAACATATATGATACATTAAACCCATGAAACAATGTCATCACACAATCAAACAGTGCACTTGATGCATAACCAACTTTTGCAGGTTGGAGCCCTTCATCAAGGTGTGAGCAAAATGTAGGTAGGTGCACGAACAACTCATTTTAGATTCTTTTTCCTGTGGCCCAGGCAGAAAGGGTAGCGCAAAAACTGATTTTAATTTACACATCGAAAAGAAATGTAAACAATGTGCAATGCAGAAGAGAAGAAAATAAATGAAGTGAGTCCTTAAATGAGTCCCTGTTGTGGAGGGGTAGCAGCTGTTCCTGAACCTGGTGGTTGCTCATGTTGTCGCACCTAGACAAGAGTGTGAGCTCAGCAGGTCAAACAGAGTCCTTCATCCAGCAAAGGTACCGAACCAAAGTTTCAGGCTTGAGCCCTTCATCATATAAGTAGATGTCCTATTGGCGAGATAAAGGACCTGCTGCGTTTGAAGCGTGCGGGCGAGGTCTGCCCCTTATCTCACCGCCGGTGACATCCCGAGCTGCCGTCAGTGCGGCTCCGTCCAGCGCCGGACAACATGCTCCCATTCCAGCAGTTGCACCCGGTGGTCTTCCTCCTGGCAGCCGCCTCGCTCTCCTGCCAGCCTGGCGCTCAGACTTCACTGATGAAGACCACCGGCATTGTATGCAGGTTAACCAAGGACGCTGCCTTAGTATGTAAGTTCTGGGAAAGGAACGTGTCCTGTCGGCGGGGCCACAAACCCGGAGCCGCCTGCTTTGGAAGTGGCTTTGACCCGATCCACGAAGTTCGCGCACGACTCGAGGGTTGGAATCACCTCCGGCTCGGGGCTCCCCTCCCCTCCCCGGAGTCAGCAGTGAACCCTGAACGGAGCTGGACAATTCGGGAGACTGCAAACGGGTCGAGCGCTGTCTCTGGGGCGCTCCAGCTCTCAGGGTCGCTGTTCTCCGCTTGATGCTGGAGTTTGGGGTCGCTTCCCGATGTATCGAGTCCTTTAACTCTTGCGCTCGTGTTCGTACTTTAAGACTTGAATCCTCACTCCAATTTTTTTGGGGGTGCTGGATTTGGGAGCGAACTTTAAATGGAGACCTGCAGCGCGGGGACTGGCCATTCAGCCCACACGCCCATGCCTCCCACGGAGAGAACATGCAAGCTCCCCCCACCCCCCGAACGAGCTAACGGTTCTAGTTTTTGTTTGCTGCGGAAAAATAAGACAGAGATCATTTGGGCTTCTCTCTCCCCCCCCCCCCCCCCACCACTCCCCGGGGGTTGCAGGTTAATTGGGCGACACGGGCTCGGGCCAATTACAGTGCTGTGTGTCTACATTTAGAAAGATCTGTGGGATGATGACTGCCACCTTGGAAGCGGATCCGTCCAGTTTATTCCCACCCCCCCCCCAGAGGATGGATCGGCAGAGGTGGCTCAAATATTCCGGGCAATGCAATAAAGGGACTGATTTCATGTCTTCTAGTTAACCATGAGACGAGCGATGTGATCCAGGCAACGTTCCGGCACGCTTCATTCCCCAGGATAGGAGGAGATACATCGATTCTAATTCTGGGCAAGGTTTCATATATTTTAAAGAAGTAAGTATTTCAAAGTTTCTGGTTTACAGAAGAAGGGGAGAATTGTTTGTGAGAAATTGGGGAATTGAGGGCTTTGAGGTTAAGGGGGGGAGAGGTCGGACTTGAAGGGTCGAGTGGCCCACCGATTTTCTAGTGTCTTTTGCGTTCGCCTGCCTGGGTGTGGGTGGAATGGGGTGGATTTACCAATTTCGGCCAAGCGTTTCATGCTATGCCCATATCACCATATCCCATAAAACCAAACAGTGATGAGATCTCCTTTCATCTGTGCACCGAAAAGCTCCCTGCCCCTGCCCCTGCCCTGGGAAAAGCACCCTGCCCCTGCCCCTGCCCTGGGAAAAGCTCCCTGCCCCTGCCCTGGGAAAAGCTCCCTGCCCCTGCCCTGGGAAAAGCTCCCTGCCCCTGCCCTGGGAAAAGCTCCCTGCCCCTGCCCTGGGAAAAGCTCCCTGACCCTGCCCTGGGAAAAGCACCCTGCCCCTGCCCCTGCCCTGGGAAAAGCTCCCTGCCCCTGCCCCTGCCCTGGGAAAAGCTCCCTGCCCCTGCCCCTGCCCTGGGAAAAGCTCCCTGCCCCTGCCCCTGTCCTGGGAAAAGCTCCCTGCCCCTGCCCCTGCCCTGGGAAAAGCTCCCTGCCCCTGCCCCTGCCCTGGGAAAAGCTCCCTGCTCCTGCCCCTGCCCTGGGAAAAGCTCCCTGCCCCTGCCCCTGCCCTGGGAAAAGCTCCCTGCCCCTGCCCTGGGAAAAGCTCCCTGCCCCTGCCCTGGGAAAAGCTCCCTGCCCCTGCCCTGGGAAAAGCTCCCTGCCCCTGCCCCTGCCCTGGGAAAAGCTCCCTGCCCCTGCCCTGGGATAAGCTCCCTGCCCCTGCCCTGGGATAAGCTCCCTGCCCCTGCCCCTGCCCTGGGAAAAGCTCCCTGCCCCTGCCCCTGCCCTGGGAAAAGCTCCCTGCCCCTGCCCTGGGAAAAGCTCCCTGCCCCTGCCCTGGGAAAAGCTCCCTGCCCCTGCCCTGGGAAAAGCTCCCTGCCCCTGCCCTGGGAAAAGCTCCCTGCCCCTGCCCTGGGAAAAGCTCCCTGCCCCTGCCCTGGGAAAAGCTCCCTGCCCCTGCCCTGGGAAAAGCTCCCTGCCCCTGCCCTGGGAAAAGCTCCCTGCCCCTGCCCTGGGAAAAGCTCCCTGGCCCTAATTCCACAATGATCATCACACAATCTGCCCATTCCTCTTGCAACCTGGGGCCATGGGCATGTGGGCCAGGGAAGTGGTGAACAGACGAATGGAGGGGATTCTTCAAGCCCTCTGGAGTGGTGTGGTCACCCTAGTTAATCATGTGATTCAATTTTTTTTTTAAACGGAGCTCATTTGATTTTGGATCATTCACCATTTTTTTTGGGAGCCTGTTCCTTTGCGAAGTGTATTGGACTTGCATTACCCCATTATGATTTGGCCTTTCTCTCTGATCCCCAACTTTACCCTTGAGTTCACTGCCATGAGCAGCTTCCCAAACCAAGTGCAGTACGTTCTGCAGGGAATGGAGGGGTATGGATCACGTACAAACAGAAGAAATTTAGTTGGCAACATTTTTGATGCAGCCACTGTACTGTCCTTTCTTTTCCAATTCCATTAACATTATGTTTTTTTTAAATGCCTTTAACAGCTTGTTGGTTGCCAATCATTAGGAAATTGGCCTGGGGATTTATGGACACACTTTTCTTCAGCTGCATCAGGCACACATTTGATGATATTGTGTAGTGTGCAGTGACCATTTCCATATTTACTGACAGTAATTGTTGATAAAGGTGTGATCTCCAATCTGTGTTGTACACTCGCATTAACACAAAGAACAAAGGCCATAATGAGTCAAAAAAGACCACCAGGGATTACATTTAATGTTGATACAAAAATCACAGTGGCTTTTAAAATGAAGCTTCTCACTGGTTTAAGTTTGCAGATAAGCAACATGTCGGTGGGAAGTAGTGATGTAGATCTCAGTAACGAAAAAGGAATCCTAATCTCCATCCAAAATGTGGCTGCCAACTTCAAGGGAACCTTGAACTATGCATACTCTAACTGGCTGTGAGTATTCAATTTTAATTGTCTTTGTGTTTGGACTTTTAATGTTGGCAGAGTAATTGAATTTTGTTAATGTGCATGAATTTTCTACTGAATGTGGAAGAAATTAGTGTTGCTTCTACAACATTGACATCAATGTGGTTAAATTCTTTTGTTCTACGTACATAGATCCATGAAAGAGATCTGACAAATCCTTTTACATAAAACATAGGTGCAGGAGCACAAAACTACCACTCAGCAAGTCTGCAGAAATGAATCACATCAATACCTCCGTGATGTGCCAGACATGAGACTAGTACCTCTTGGATGAAAATATGAACATAAAACTTATTGAAGCTACCTTTTCCAATTTTATTAGTGATGCAATTATTGTGAGATTTAAGGCACGCACGGTTATTAAGCCATATTCCCCCATGTACTGCCATGACAATTTTAGCAGTGGATAGCTTGAATTTTATCCGCCAAGAGATGAAGGACACTGCCAAATTCATGAGAGCTAAGGCAGAGACATCTGCTCAAGACAGACATAAACAAATGAGTTCCTTATCAGATATGGATCTGAGGAACAACTAGTGATCAACCTTCAGATCCCCAACTTTAGCTCAGTAGTTATTTTATTGATGAAATCCACCCACCAGGCACACCTTGCTCAGCTGTCTTGTCTTGATAAGAAAGCAACCTTCCGCCTCGTATGCAGCAATCTCCAGCGCAAGTTTCGAGAGATTCCGAATGTGTGGTGGACCAACCTCACAGTGACCAGTGACCACAGATGGTTTTATGAAGCCCTGAAGGTGGGGTACGGCCCTTCACACCAGGTCGAAAGAGTCTTGCACAATGCAGGCAGCCAGGCGCTCTACTCAGACAAGGCATCCATCAGGAACCAATTGTCAGAACCTTTCCAGACTCGGCACCAACTGTTGTGGTCCAAGACTCAGCAAGCCAGAGAAAACTGAACAAGATTCCAATCCAAGAAGAGGCTGTCAAGGGCAGAGAGCAGCAGAAAAGTGGTAAGACAACAGGAGTAAACAGAATCATGGAGGCCCAGCATTACACACCAAACTTCATGGTTTTTTGTATGCTGCTGGGAACAAGGCAAACTACCACAGGACATTTGTGATGCATTATTTCTCTGTACAAGAACAAGAGAGAAAAAACCCAACTGCTTTAGCTACCAGGGGATAACTCTGCTCTCCGTCACAGGCAAAATAATCAGACGAATACTCCTGAACAGAATGGTGCTCATCATTGAAGAAGAGCATCTCCCAAAAAGTCAATGTGGCTTTAGAGCCAACAGGAGCATCATCGACATAGTATTTGTTCTCAGGCAGCTCCAAGAGAAGTGTAGGGAACAGAACAAGGGACTGAACGTGATGTTTGTCGACCTTACAACAGCGTTCAGCATTGTGGACCAGAAAGGATTGCGGCAGATTGTGGAATGACTGGGATGCCCCCCCCAAAGTTCCTCAGCTTGCTCATCCAGCTACATGAAGATCAGTATGGCCAAGTCAGACACAACAACGACTTCTCCGAGCCCTTCTCAATAGGCAACAGGGTAAAGCAAGGTATCCTGGGTAAACTTGTACCTCTCATTTTGTTCGTTTTAGATTGGTCAGTTTTTGAGCTACCGAAAGAAAACCGAGACACACGCCGAGAGCACTTCAGTTTATACAAATCTTTATTACTAAATATAAAACTGATTTCAAACTACAATATGCAAGCCCTTCCCAATTATACTTATCAACGTCTGGACTGGTCCCAACTGCCGAAGCGAGGCAACGACCGCACACTTGTAGTAGGTTGTCGGGGCGCCGGTAGCAGCTTCTCCACCTCCCCCGACCGGGACATTGGCTGGACTCTAGAAGTTCTTCTTCTTGCTGAGAGATGCTGCCACCTCTCGGAGAGTCTCAAACTTCAGCAGTGGGACCATGGCTTATATTACCCAAAAATTGTTTACTCATAGCTTATATCTTTGAATAAATGATTTAATTATCTTCAAGGTCTCCTGACAGTCTGATACCAACAAAAGGCAACTGCATCTCCCGGCCTCATGGTGTAAATTAGATTATGCCTTCCGATTCAACTGCATCCCTTCTTGCATAAGCTGGTCTAAATCGTCCATTACACAAGGCTGCACCCATGTGCCGACTGTCTTCACCATCTGCTTCAACACGATGCTCCAAAGGGCTACACCAGACAGTGTCAACATCCTATACCACACCGATGGCAGCCTGTTCAACCTGAGGCAACTGCAGTCCCACACCAAGACATTGGAGCAACTCATTCAAGAGCTACTCTTCAATGACGACGCTGCCCTTGTTGCCTATACAGAGGAAACCTTGCAGCATATAACATCATGCTTTTTGAATGCTGCTGAGCTCTTCAGATTGGAAGTCAGCTTGAAGAAGACAGAAGTTTTCCATCAGCCTGCACTTCAGGAAGAGTACCACCCTTCCTGCATTACCATCAGTGAGACTGAGCTGAAGACAGCCCACCAGTTCAGCTACCTGGGGTACACCATCTCATCAGGTGCCAAGATCAATAGAGGTTGACAACATATTGGCAAAGGCAAACAGTGTATTTGGCGGGCTGTTTAAGAGTCTGTACAGAAAGATCAGTGTGTATAGAGCCATTGTACTGACCACCCTCTTGAACGGCTCCAAGTCACGCGACATCTACCGTTATCACCTTCAACACATTGAGTGCTTCCACCACCGCTGCCTCAGCACTATCCTCAACGTCCACTGGAGTGACTTGGTCTCCAATATTGAAGTGCTCAAGCAGGTGGAGGTTACCATGTTGAAGACACAGCTACGCTAGGCAGGCACATCTCTAGGATGGAGAATCATCACCTGTCCAAGATTGAGCTGCATGGAAAACTCTCCACTGGCCACCATGACAGAGGGGCTCCAAAAAAGGGATACAAGACCTCTCTGAAGAAATCCCTTGGTGCCTGTCACATTGACCATTGCCAGTGGTCTGCTCTAGCCTCCAATTGCGTGGCCTGGTGACGCTCCATTCACCAGTCTGTCTCCTTCTTCGAGAATGCACACAGGGCTGGGCCTTGAGGACAAAATGAGATGGAGGAAGAACCGTGACACAGCAGCACCAAACCCAGAACAGAATTTCCCTCGCAGCCGCTGCAGCCGGGCATGTCTGTCCCACATTGGCCTAGTCAGCCACTAACAAGCCTGCAGCAGATGTGGACTGAACTAGATGTGGACAGCGCTCCCCTCTCCTCCCCTTTCCTAAATATTTGTTGGTGAAGCCAAGCCATGATGATAAATACTTTTTTTTTTGTTGGTTTGAGCACAAGAGCTTCCTTTTTTTTATATACAGTAAGAAATCCAGAAAAGAAAATTTTAAAAAAAGTAATTCAAGAAGGTGGAAATGAACGAACTCAATATATAAAAGTAAAAGACAAAAATTTCTTGTTTATTTTTATTAAGTGACGACACTGTTTAACGGGTTTAATGTATCTTATAGATTGAACTTTGAATAAATGGGAAGGGGGGAGGGAGGGAGGGAAAGGAGGGGGAAAAAGGGGAGAAAATGACACTGCATATATTCAAGAGAAAAATGTCTGTCTGTATTTTGGTCAATATGGTTTATAGTGTGAAAAATAAAATTAAGACAAACAAGGTGGAAATCTTGCATTTGCTGATGGGGAGGTTGGGACAAATAAAGAAACGTTGCTGCTGGGGAAAAGGCAGAAGAGACATTGATGGAATTGAATCCTCCCTATCCCAATGGCTGTCTAAATGCTTGTTGGATTACACTGCAACTCAACTGTCAGGGTGCTCTCTAGGGGTCAGGGTGCTCTCTAGGGGTCAGGGTGCTCTCTAGGGGTCAGGGTGCTCTCTAGAGGTCAGGGTGCTCTCAGGGGTCAGGGTGCTCTCAGGGGTCAGGGTGCTCTCAGGGGTCAGGGTGCTCTCTAGGGGTCAGGGTGCTCTCTAGGGGTCAGGGTGCTCTCTAGGGGTAGGGTGCTCTCAGGGGTCAGGGTGCTCTCTAGGGGTCAGGGTGCTCTCTAGGGGTCAGGGTGCTCTCTAGGGGTCAGGGTGCTCTCGGGTCAGGGTGCTCTCTAGGGGTCAGGGTGCTCTCTAGTGGTCAGGGTGCTCTCTAGGGGTCAGGGTGCTCTCTAGGGGTCAGGGTGCTCTCTAGGGGTCAGGGTGCTCTCTAGGGGTCAGGGTGCTCTCTAGGGGTCAGGGTGCTCTCTAGGGGTCAGGGTGCTCTCTAGGGGTCAGGGTGCTCTCTAGGGGTCAGGGTGCTCTCTAGGGGTGGCTCATAACTATGTAACCGCTTATTGGTCAAATTTTGTGCCAGTTTGGTAGAACGGAATATTGGAATGTGACTCTCTAAACAAATCAACTTAATTTTTTTTCCCTCAGGTTAAACCTAAACCACTCACTAGATTTTGAAATTGAGTCCCAGACTGATGTTAATCTTGCTTTAACATTAGGTAGGTGTGATGTTTAACATCCTTTAAGATATTGGGCTAAACTCACTTTGTCTGATCCCTATTACTTCAAATTGTGGAATAGATGTGTTTACTTTCTCTTTTCCAGGTCTAATCACAAAATTGTGCTTGATCATTTTCTCTGAGAATGCACTTTATTCATTGCTCTGAATTAATGGTCATGTATTTGCATTACCAAAGAATTTGTGACGCTCCCATCCACTGGAATGGGTTTGGAACTGGGCAAGCACACTGCTGGGGCTTTGACTTAAGAAGTGATGCCAGTTGCAAGACCTGTGGCAAAAGAGAGGCTGAGGTGGGGAGAAAGGCAGCCATAATGGTCAGGGTGTGGAAATTTGAAGAAGAGGGTTATCTGGAACCCTTTGCACTGGAACATAATACCACCCCCTTACTCCCTTCCCACCTCCAACCACTTGGCTCTGAAGGTGCCCTGCACATAAAAGAGAGTACTTTTTACTGCTCCTCACCTCCAGAAAGAAGGGAAGCAAATTGAAGATGAGATTGAAAGGTCTAAGAATGAGTTAAAAATAGATATTGAAAGATACACTTTGAGGTGAAAATCTGTTTAACCAACCATGGTTTGGAAGGTGGTAGTGGGGTGCTTTGTGGGGCTCTGTCTTCATCTGAAGTCATAAACCAGAGCTGGGATGGAGATGAAGGGTGTTCGTTGGTGCTCAGGATGATTTGGAGCATGTGAGTTGACTGAGGTTTATGGTAAACACATCATTGGGGCCTGTGAAGAGGGCATGAAAGGACTCATTTAAAAGAACCAGAACAAAAATTACAACCCAGTCCTCTTAATCACCTGGCCTTCGTTTAGAGAGGAGAATTGTTCAGTGATCATGCAATGAGACATCAACCACTCTCTTGTTGGAAGGGAGGGTTGTGGAGTTGTTGTACAATGTGGTTTATTTTGGACAAAGGCTTCTAACTTTGTGTGTGACACTATCAGGGAATTTGATGGTTTATTTAAACACTGTTTGCTCAGTGGTTACTAGTTATGTAATAAATAACACTAATAAACAATAGTTTGAAAGGCCATGTAATCTACCACTTGTGTTATTTTGAACTGTTTACACGGAAGCATTGTAAGGGATTTCATTCTGTGGCAGGTTAAAGTATTAAAGATGTGAACTATGAACCCAACCTGCTCTTTTTCAGCTGGTGCAGTGGTTGGAGAGAGTGACCGGCAACAATCAAATCCAAGAATCCAGGATGCCTATTGAAATACTGCTATAAAAGCATTATTATCATTTTAAAACTGTGATTATTAACAACAGTTTCCATAGTCTTGGCAATAAGTGAATGGTTGCTGAGGTGGGGGATACCTTCCCACATTGAGAGCAGGAATACTTCCTCTAGCTCCAGTACTCGTCCTCCAAACACCAATCCTGGTTCTCCCCACCCCCCCAACAAAAATTAACGTGCCCCACAGCATATGCAGAATCACCAACAATCCCCATTGATTGATCATCCACCCCACCACCTCTCATCAAATTATTTCCCCCCTGTGATTGGACAACCTGGTCTATGCAACTACATCTCCCTCTGATCAGCTACCCACCTTCCTGTGATCTGCACCTCTGATCTTGAAGGTTCCCTGCTCCTGTTCTCACCACCCCTCCACTTTGGAGGCAAGATTGGGGCCTGAGACAAACTTTTACATTAAATTTTAAAACCGCTTGGTGAGGTCACATCAAGAACCATGACATTTATGGCTGACAAAATAGTTAGCTGTGCCTCAGTTGGTTCCTGTCACCACATCTGCTCTTCTTGTTTACAGCATGTGATAATGGACGAATAGCTGTGACGGTCTCAGATTGCCTGCTGAATTTTGATCAACTGACCCTGCGACTTCAAAAACAGAACAAGTAAGTTGATGATTCTGCCTTTACGAAGGTACTGTAATGTTGTTTTCAGTGTCTTAAACACACACATATTCCCTGGCATTGACATTAACATGCAAAGTACTCAACATTCCCTTGCAATACTACTCTGAATCGTTTTATCCAGTCTTTGCTTTCCTGCCCCCTCCAATTGCGGTGAATATAATGCTAAATGTACCTATTAGCTGAGAACAGGGAATGGTGATTTTTGCCTTTGAGAATGAATTGTAGTTCCAATCATTTGTTGTCTTGGATTCCAGTTTTTACTTGTCTCTCTTCAGGCATAGTGGATTAATATATGTGATATCAGTGACTTGAACGCAAACGATCACAAGAGATGTAAAAGTAACATCCCCGTAAACCAATGGATCCGTTGATTGATTTCATATAGGTTTTCCAGGATTTCTCAGTGGTCTTGAGCCATGTCACTCTGAGGAAGAACACTAAAACCCATTCTTTTAGTCATTATTTTTCTAATAAACCCATTATAACTATATCACTTAAAGTATTGTGTTCTTGAATAAATCGTGAAATATCTTGTAATGGAACTAAAAATAATTAGTGATATTGTTCTGTGTTTCCCAATTGTACTATTTCATGGAAGGTATTATATTTGTGGTTTTGCAATCAATTTTAGTGTGAGCACAGTTGGTGGCAGAATCACAAACGGTAATTAGGAAGCATACAGAAGGGAAATGGATCTGCTCATTGAATGATATAATGACAACAACCTTCCACTCAAAGTCAACAAACCAAGGAGATGATTGTGGGCTTCAGGAGGAAGTCTGGGGAACATGAACCAGTCATTATCAAGGGCTCAGTAGTGGAGAAGGTCAAGAACTTCAAATTCCTGGATGTCAACATCTCCGAGCCTCCACATTGATGCAATCATAAAGAAGGCTCGCCAGCAGCTATACTTTGTGAGGTGTCTGAGGAGATGCGGTATGTCACTAAAGTCTCTCATCAGCTTCTACTGGTATACTGTGGAGAACATTCTGGCTAGTTGCATCACTGCCTGGCATGGAGGTGCCAACTCTCAGGACCAGAATAAACTCCAGAGGGTTGTTAAGTCAGCCTGTGATATCACAGGCACCAGCCTTCACTCCATCGAGGACATCTACATGAGGCGGGGTCTTAAAAAAGCGGCCTCTATCCTCAAAGACCCCCACCACCCAGGTCATGCCCTCTTCACTCTGCTACCATTGAGAAAAAGGTACAGGAGCCAAAAGATGAGCACTCAGTGGCACAAGGGCAGCTTCTTCCCCGCTGCCATCAAATTCCTGAATAATCAATGAACCAAAGATGCTGCCTTACTTTTTGTGAATTATTATTGTTATTACAATTTTATTTTTTTTATATATAGTAAGAAGGTTATAATATGAACGTTTGCTCTATAATGCTGCTGCAAAACATCGAATTTCATAACTTATTCATGACAATAAATTCTGATACTGCCTCACATCTCCAGCCATCTGGCTTCTGCCCTGAACTCTGGCCCTGACTCTGTGCAGTTTGCACATTCTCCCTGTGAGCGTCCTCTGGATGCTTCAATTTCCTCTCGAATCACAAGGATGTGGCAGGTAGATTATTGGCCATCACTGTAGCATGTAAGTGATTGCAGAATCTGGGGGGAAAACGATAGAAATGTGGGAAAAATATTTTAAAAAAAAAAGGAATAGACATTTATAAACATGGTTACGGGAAAGTCAGAGCAAATTTGTTGGGCCAAAGGGGCATTTTCATACTGCATCATTCTTGTGGGGGGAAGAAATGGACACTGGAAGGTATATAGTCTTAAAGGCATGTGAAGTAAAAGGTTTTAATGTTGAGCTGTTCTTGACAGAGGCCTGCATTCTACCGAGTGCCCTTTAGTTCAAAATCAGCAGATCAAACGGGGTCCTTTATGTAGCATAAGTAAAGATACATAACTGACATTTCGGGCTTGAGGCCTTCATCAGAGTTTGAGGAAAATGTAGCATTCTCTACATTGGAGAGACCAGTCACAGACTGGGAGATGGCTTTGCTCAGTATCTCCACTCCGTTTGCAACCGCAGTGACCTCCCAGTGGCCAACCATATCAATTCTGAGTCACACTCCCGTGCTCATGTCTGTCCATGGCCTTGTGTACAGTCCCACCCTGACCATCTGCAGATTGGAGGAACACCTTATTTTCCATCTGGGCACCCTCCAGCCAGATGGCATTAACATTGACTTTATTGCCTTCCACTGAACCTGTTCACTTCCCCCCCACTTCCTATCTTTCCAATTCCTCTACCTGCCCCCCCCAGCCATCCCTCCTCCCCCTCATTGCTGCTGTCCCCTCCCTCCTTTCTCTACCTATCATCTCTGCTTTTGCCAAACCTCCCCTCTACTCTTTTGTTTGGATGCTTGCCGGCATTCTCTCATACTTTGAAGGGCTCAAGCCCGACATGTTGGTTCTGTATCTTTACCTTTGTTGTGAAAAGGACCTTCTCCAGCATTTTGTTTTTACTTCAACCACCGTGTCTACAGAATTTTGTGATTTACATAGTTCAAAATGATTTGTTTGCCAAAATATTTTCTTTTGTATTTGAGAAAGATGATCAAACCTTAACGTATTACTTATTTTTGAAACAGCTAAATTTATTTAAAATTTCAAGTTTTGTGCATTTCATTTTTTTCGACAAAACACCTATTTTTAAAAAAATAGAAGCTGGCAATTTTCTGGAGGGGGGAGGGGGGCGCACAAGTAGTTGGCCTTGCCTAGGGCGCAAAATTATCTGGCACCGGCCCTGCAAGCTGCATCTCTGCAAATCTTTGGTAAGACTGTTGCGGAGAAAGAATCAACTACCGACACCAGGGTAATGCTTCGGAAGAGTTTTATTAGCAAGATATCTTGGGGAGCAGGCCCAGCACCCAGCCTGAGCTTGGTCTGCTCGCAGCCAGTTTTAACAGAGTTTATATGCAATAAATGGCAGTGCATCCCTACATGTGGGCTTCCTGTTCCGGTCAACCTGACAATAGTTTATCGTTGTCAACATTTGGCAAGAATTTAATCATTGTTTCACAGAATTCCAAAGCTCATCATGTCTGCAGATAAATCACAACCTTGAGGTTCCCTGCCTCCACTTAAGCAATATGCAACTTACTCTTGTATGTTCTTGTTGGCAACTTATGGGTGAACCCTTAACCCTTTGTGTTCAGATTTTCCTCGATAAAGACCACACTTAGAATATTGTGTTCAGTTCTGGTCACCTCATTATAGGAAGGATGTGGAAGTTATGGAGAGGGTACGGAGGAGATTTACCAGGCTGTTGCCTGGTTTGGAAAATAAGTCTTACAAGGCAAGGTTAGCAAAGCTTGGAAATTAAAATAAATACTTTTCTCATTTTATAACTGTTATCAATGAATTTAAGCCTTTATTTGTTTGGAGTTCATTCTGCTTGCATTTTAACATGCTCTACATTTAAAAGGGACCTGAGGGGGCATTGTCTTCTCGCAGAAGGAGGTGGGTAATGGAATGGGCGTCAGAGGAAATTGTAGAATCAGGGTAACTGTGATGATCAAAAGATATTTAAACAGGTGTGTGGATAGGAAAGGTTTAGAAATGTATAGGATAAACATAGGCAAATTGGAAGAGCTTGGTCACATGGACAGAGGGGCCTGTTTCTGTGCTGTAGAACTCTCTTACTCTTTTGCCTGATATAAAAAAAAATTATGATCAAGAAGAGTAGTTTTTGGGTGATGGGATTTCAGAGGAAAATGGAACAACACATCTACATTTAAATTTTTTAATTTTATTTTAAATTTAAATTTAGACATACTGCACAGTAATGGGCCCTTTCAGCCCATGAGCCTGGGCCACTCAATTGACCTACAACCCTCATATGTTTCAGAGGAAAACTGAGTCCCTGGGGAAACCCATGCAGACATGGAGAATGTACAAATTCCTTACAAAAGGTGTGGGATTTGAACCAAGGTTTGCTGGTTCTGTAACAGCGTTGGGCCAAGTACTGCAATAACTGTGCCACCCCTGTCCAAGGGGCATCTGTTCAAGGATTTAAGCATATTTAAAACCTAATGACACTTATCAATGATAAAGTATGTCACCGGTGCGCCATCAGCAGAACCAATAGGCAGAGGTGGACATGCAGGAATGAAACTGCCCTCCTGGAAAGACGTGCTATGCATCTTTAACGTTATGGGGTGAACGTGTGCAGACAGAGCCATATCGCTACATTTTAACCTTTTTCTTGGACAGTTATTACATGCAACTGCTCATTCCCGCCATAAGCAGTCCCCTGTTGTTTGGTTAGATGATTATTCTGACCCCTGGGCTGGGCAACACTTGGTGGAAGGGAATGGTTGAGGTTGAAAGTCGTAGTTACTGAGCAGTTCCAGAGTTCATACTTGTGACTCTGCCTGTGATATTCCACCACCTCCCCCCCCCCCCCCCCCACCCACACTCTGAATGCAGTCACACCCACTCTTTGCATTGTGGTCACCAGACAATTTCAGATGCAAATAGAGATTCAACAACAATTCAGACTTTCAGATTATAGTAACCATCTGTGACTTTTATATAATCGCATGATGTGGTGGCGGCATGTGTTTGTATTACAGAACTTGATTGAATCTCGTGAACCCAGTGTGAGAATTGAACTCTATGCAGAAAGTCATAACTGAAATTAAAAATCTAATGTTGTTAACATTTGTTTTTAAGCTGTTTAATTGTGGCCTTGAATGCCAGTTCCACACTTCAACTACTTCCTGAAGTGCCTGGGATACTCCTGAGATAGACAATAGATGCAAACCAATCCAGTGAAACTCACTTCTTGAAAATTTATTTGTTTTTTCTAAAAAAAATTAGAGTTTCGATCTAAAGGCAAATTATCGCAGAACCCAGAAATCTGAAATCAAAACAGAAAATGCTGGAAATACTCAGCAGGTCAGTCAGCATGAGTGGAGAAAGGAAAAAAAAAGAGTTAATAATTCATAGAGTTAAATAAGAAAATCTGCAGATGTTGGGGTAGAGTAAAATACACAAAGATGCTGGAGAAACTCAGCAGGTCACGCAGCAGGCACCAAAGGAAGTAAAAGGTAACCAGCGTTTCAGGCCTGAGCCTTTCATCAGGAATCTGTCGATTGCCTTTTATTTCCATTGGATGCTGTGTGACCTGCTGAGTTTCTCCATGTTAACAATTCCTAGTCAGCAACTACTAATGAAAGATCATTGATTTGAAATATTAATTCCATTTCTCTCTCCTCGGATATTGCCAGACCCACTTCTGGCAAAACAGGGAAAATGTTGATCTCACTTTACCATTTTGTTATTCACAAATATGCACTATTTATTGAATTATAAATTGAAACTAATTAAGCAATGAAACTGTTCTCTCATTATATTCTTGCTTTCTGCAAACAGGGTCAGCTGGATTAAGCAACTATTGACGCATTTTGTTTCTTTCACTTTGAGACACGTGCTTAAGGGGCAGGTAAATTTTGTCTTTCTGTATTTTTTTTCTGAATGCTTTTCTCTTCACAATTTGCACATTGAAGGTTAAGGCATCAGTGTTGGTTTCAGAGTCCATGAAGAGTGATGGAAGATGGAGGATGGAATCTTGGGTTGAAGATTTTAGACGAGGGTTGCTGTCTTATTCTTTAGTGCCAAACATCTGAAAAAGTTTGTTCTTCCTGGAGCAGAGCTCAGTTGAACCATGTCCAGCACTCTGGAAACTTGTCTGTGCAACTCCGGCTGAGATTCATCAGTCAGGCATTGAAAGTCTGGATTCACTGTGCGAATCCCCTTAACGGGCAAGCCATGAAAATTTTTGACTCAGGTGTAACCATCATTGATTACTCTGGCATGACCAGATTTTAATGTCAATGCTCAAAGGCAGAACAAGCTCAGTATGTCCAATTAATAACTTTCTTTGAATCATCCATCAAGCAAGATCAATGGCCTATCCATCCCTAACTAATCCCCAATCCGCATTAGTACAGACACCTCAGTTAAATCCCAAACTGTCCCTCCCCTCCAAAAAGCTGCAAAACTCCCTTCAGTCATGGAAACTCCCACCACAGTCCTCAGTAAGACCACCCCTCATTCCTGGCTCCCTGGAACTGGCCTCTGTCCTGAAATACATTTCCTTTGGAGTGCTCAGAGTGGGCAAAGGATGGGGCAGAGATAAATCAGTTGCTGGGCAGTCCTGAAAGTTGCAGCAGCCAGCAAACACCTGGGAGTCTGCAGAACTATTTGAAGGTCATTTTGGTTTGCAAACCAAGCCGAATGAAGGAAATCACCCTCTGCTACAGATGCCAGGCCTGACAAAGGATCGGATAGATGGAGTCACATTGCTTCAAGCATCAGTCTGTGAGTAAAAAAAAACTCTGCCAGACGTGAGCCACTCTCCGCTGCACATCAGCTCTGCCAGACGTGAGCCACTCTCCGCTGCACACCAGCTCTGCCAGACGTGAGCCGCTCTCCGCTGCACACCAGCTCTGCCAGACGTGAGCCCCTCTCCGCTGCACACCAGCTCTGCCAGACGTGAGCCGCTCTCCGCTGCACACCAGCTCTGCCAGACGTGAGCCGCTCTCCGCTGCACACCAGCTCTGCCAGACGTGAGCCGCTCTCCGCTGCACGCCAGCTCTGCCAGACGTGAGCCGCTCACCACTGCACGCCAGCTCTGCCAGACGTGAGCCGCTCTCCGCTGCACGCCAGCTCTGCCAGACGTGAGCCACTCTCCGCTGCACGCCAGCTCTGCCAGACGTGAGCCGCTCTCCGCTGCACGCCAGCTCTGCCAGACGTGAGCCGCTCTCCGCTGCACGCCAGCTCTGCCAGACGTGAGCCGCTCTCCGCTGCACGCCAGCTCTGCCAGACGTGAGCCCCTCTCCGCTGCACACCAGCTCTGCCAGACGTGAGCCCCTCTCCGCTGCACACCAGCTCTGCCAGACGTGAGCCCCTCTCCGCTGCACACCAGCTCTATCAGACGTGAGCCGCTCTCCGCTGCACACCAGCTCTATCAGAAGTGAGCCGCTCTCCGCTGAACACCAGCTCTGCCAGACGTGAGCCCCTCTCCGCTGCATACCAGCTCTGCCAGACGTGAGCCACTCTCCGCTGCACACCAGCTCTGCCAGACGTGAGCCCCTCTCCGCTGCACACCAGCTCTATCAGACGTGAGCCGCTCTCCGCTGCACACCAGCTCTATCAGACGTGAGCTGCTCTCCGCTGCACACCAGCTCTATCAGACATGAGCCGCTCTCCGCTGCACACCAGCTCTATCAGACGTGAGCCGCTCTCCGCTGCACACCAGCTCTGCCAGACGTGAGCCGCTCTCCGCTGCACACCAGCTCTGCCAGACGTGAGCCGCTCTCTGCTGCACACCAGCTCTGCCAGACGTGAGCCGCTCTCCGCTGCACACCAGCTCTGCCAGACGTGAGCCGCTCTCCGCTGCACACCAGCTCTGCCAGATGTGAGCCGCTCTCCGCTGCACACCAGCTCTGCCAGACGTGAGCCGCTCTCCGCTGCACACCAGCTCTGCCAGACGTGAGCCGCTCTCCGCTGCACACCAGCTCTATCAGACGTGAGCTGCTCTCCGCTGCACACCAGCTCTGCCAGATGTGAGCCACTCTCCGCTGCACACCAGCTCTGCCAGACGTGTGCCGCTCTCCCCTGCTGAAGAAATGGGAAACTCTTCCATATATTCTTCATGCCCAGACTGAATTGATCACTTCCCACTATTCTTTGTTTGTGACTGATTAGTAACATTAAGCTGGATGCAAGTAAACACACAAGGTATGTGCATGATCTTGAAAAGTTCTCCAAACATTATTGTTAAACTAGAACTGAACTTGGCATGAAGCTGAACACCTGCCAATTTCAGAGGATGTCAATTCTTTTTAAAAGTTTTGAACTGTTTGTATCATATAAAGATAATTGTCCTTCATATAAATCTTTCAGGACCCAGGCCTTGCCTTGAATCTCAATTATACTCATTCTCCAATGTGCCATGACAAAGAAATGGCGTAAACTCTGCCTAGTGCCATTAGGGTCAACAAGACTTATTGTTTCCTCCACAGATTCACCCTTGTCACCCCACCCCAACTCTAAATGGAACCTGCATAGAGGTATCTTCCTCTACCCCTTGTCACAGTTAAGGTTGAATATTCATGTGGGGTTCCTTGCCAAATGTCAGGACAGCAATACCTACTTATAAGATTAACACTGGTGTAGATTTCTTTCTTTGGAACAGCATTCAGCCAATACTAGAAATTTGAAAAAATAATCAGAAAACATTGGAAGTGCTAATCAAGTCAGTCCATCTCAATGGGGAGAGAAACCACGTCAATGTTTAGATCGAGAACCTTTCATATTTCCCCTATCCCTCTCCTGATAGTGTGTGAGAAAGCAAGAACATTTTGTTCTGATGAAGAGTTCTTTACCTGAACAGTTGGCTCCTCCTCACTCCTCGTGGATGTTGCAAGACAGCCTGAGTACTTCTGGCATTTTATGGCTCATATACACGTTGAGCTTTGTCACCAGCCCACCCCTGAGACTGCCTTCATGTTCAACTTGATCTTCAGACTGACACTGGCCATTTGACTGGGTATGAAACTCTCCATTAACATGTGAGCTCTTGTGGAGTAGACAAACAGTGCTTTCTCTAATTCTAAGTCCTGCACATTGAGATGTAATTATTTGGAGTACATGTGTATACAGATTGTAACAAAGCTCTTTTTCAGGTTGTACAACTGTGATAGGGTTTATATTCCTCAAAAAAATGACCCATTCTTCTCAGACTGAAGAATTTTAAGTCTCTGTAATGATCTCGCTTCTTGTTTGATTATTCTCCTACCTGCTCTCCTCGCAGGCACATCTCCAAATAAAACCCAAATCACTAATAATATGCATTATCTGTGGGAATTGAATTGTTAACACAAATTCAGTTAGTAACAGGGAATTTGTATCATCTTTTTATATACTTTGTTTATCTGTTTTAAGATCTGTGTAGAAATTCAGAACATGTCAAAACTACTGGCAGACTTCACTTGGGATTATGCTGGTAAGAATGACCTTGGACTCTGATTCCTTAATGATGATGTACAGTTGATACTCTGCCTGTAGATTATAATCCTGTATTTTTTGCTACTCCTTGTAGTTACTGTACCTTTGTCCATCAGTAGCTGGCTTTTGATCTTTTGGAAAAGATGCTTTCAATCCTAGTTTTTATCTAGATCAGCATTCTGTAGACTTGAGTGAACAATAGGAAGGAAAACTCTGGACTTTTTTTCCTTCCTACCTGAGAAATGCTTATCAGTGCCTCTCAAAGGATTATTATTGAAGGTTACTTGTCACCCAGCTTGTTCTACAACCGGAAAATGAATAAAGGAATCTCTTGGTTGGGAAAAACTTTGTCCAGATCACAGGCGAGCAGCTCTTCGGATTCTGAAGATGCTGAAAGAGTGGCCTTTTAACAATTTTTCCGAAACAAAAGGCCCCCTGACAATGAAGCACTCTCGCGTGTTTCTCCAGGCTATTTGCACAATTTCATTAAGCCGTTGAAATTATAGCTGTCAGAGCTCAAAATCTGAGTGGTATAAATGTGTTGCTTGCTCCGTGATGGATGAATATGAATGCAAATTTCCATTGAGGGGAAGCCAAACAGAAATGTCAATCAAGGATGAGGTGAACTCGGGCCTTGAAGTTAGACTTTCCAAATTAGCAGACCATCTGTTTTTAAACTGGATGATCTAATGGATAGGAAATAGAGCAATAATGTGTTTCTCTATGTTTGAAAACTGTGGGTGTGACAGGAATGAGATCTGGGGTTCTCAGCAACATACAATAAAGCAGAGTATAATATATGCAAGTTTGTTGTGAGTCTACGTTGGTAATGCACAAAAGTGTTGGAGAAATTCAGCAGGTCACACTGCCTTTATAGGAAGTAAAGGGTAACCAACCTTTCAGACCTGAGCCTTTCATCAAAGTACGATCAAAAGACAGACAGGGGCCTGAATAAAAAGGTGGGGGTAGGAGAGGAGGGAGGATGGTGGAGGCGCACAGGCTAATGGGTAAGAGGAAAAAGCTGAGAAGTAATGTGGGCAGAGGGTAGCTCTCTGATAGGAGAGGAAGGGAAGGGGGTGGGCAGCTTTGCACAAGGAGGCAGAGGGATAGGGAGAAAGAAAGATTCGGGGGAGGGGTTTAATAGAAATTGGAGGTTGATGGTGATTCCATTTGGTTGGAGAATGCCCAAATGGAATTGAAGATGCTAATCCTCCAATTTGCAACATTTCTCTTGCCAATCTACAGGGGTCATTTACTGCATTTGGTGCTCCCGATGTGACCTCCTCTATTGCAGGGTTGGCACCTGAGCGAGTGTTAGTGTGGGCATTGGGTAAAGGTGTGGGGTACACTCTTGCTCTAAAACTCACTCCACTGGGGAGGGGGTGGGGTCCTCCGTTCCTCTGACATAGCTTCTATTGCATAGAGTCAATAGTGCGCGTCAAGCTGAATGCTAGTGATGCTTGATAGCGGGCGATGGCCATGAGCGTATGTCGGCACAGCCTCCCCTTGGCATTGACCGTACTCTACTGGATGCAGACTGGGAATCATTTCGTTAAGCGCCTTCGATCTGTCTGCTGCGAAAGCAAGGACCTCCAGTGACCAACCATTTTAATTCTCCACACCATTCCCACACTAGTATCTATCCATGGCCTCATGAAATGCCAAATGAAGGCTATCCGCAAAATGGAGTTTCTGCACCATTTTTTTTTTAACTGTACTTCACCCCAAAGTCTGCAGATTTTCTTGTTTAGCTCTAGTCTACAGTGTTAGGTGATTGAGCAATATGGTAACACAAAGATTATAATGTGGGATGGTGAAGTAATTTGCTTTGGTAGAAAGAACAGAGAACCAAATACTTTGTAAATGTAGATAGCCTGTGAAACATTGGTGTTTAGAGGATCGGAGTCCACAGATATCCAAGATGCAGAAAATTAACAGGTAGATTCAACGAACAATTGAGAAGCGTTTTTATTGTACAGGACCTGGAGCAAGGAAGTCTTGTTGCAGGTATGCTGGGTTGTGGTGAGACTAGGCCTACTGTGTAGTTTTAGTTTCCAATGCACAAAGAAGGGTAGATTTGCATTGGAGCTGTGCCATCCAGAATTAGTTCCAAGCATGGGGGGAGGGGGGGGAGGGGGGGAGGGGGGGAAGGGGGGAAGGGGGGAAGGGGGGAAGGGGGGAAGGGGGAAGGGGGAAGGGGGAAGGGGGAAGGGGGAAGGGGGAAGGGGGAAGGGGAAGGGGGAAGGGGGAGGGGGGAGGGGGGGAGGGGGAGGGGGGGAGGGGGGGGTTACCCTATCAGGAGAGGAGAGGATAGGATAGGGGATATATGTGCCTGACCTTCTGGGGATTGAGAAGAATGAAGGGTGATCTTGTTGAGTCATTTAATATTCAGGGAATGTTGGGACAGGATGGATGATGAATAGTTGCTGGAAAGCCTAGAATTGTGAGCACAATCTCAGAATAATGTACCAGCCCTTAAATATCTTAATTCAGAGGATTGTGAATCTTTAGCCCCTTTCATAATTGCAAGTGATCCCAGGAATCAAATGCCAATCAGCCTTTAAATGGCAAAGTGTGAAAGCAAAATCAGCTCAACGCCAGCGCCAGGTGATGCCATCTCACATTGCCTCGATCCCTAGTACAATCCCTGGCGTTTGAAGACGCCGGCATTGCAATGAAATGGGTAATTGCATTGTGGGATTGAAATGACCCAAATTTTTTCGTGAGTGCAGAAAGAAAATATCAGAAAATATCAAAACTTTGCCATGGGAAAGTTGCAGGGGGTGGGGGGTGGGGGGAGGGAGAGAGGGAAAGAGAGAGAGAGAGGAAATAAATAGCAATAGTGGACAATTTTTAAACAGTGTGGGGAAAATTGGTAGAGCTATAGTGCACAATTTATAAAGACCGTGGGGGAAAAAACAATGGCAGACCTGACTTCCCAGAATTCCTTGCAGCAGGGAAACCCCTCTGTGAATGCTCCATGCTATTACTATTTATTGCTCGCACTTTCCCACGGTCCCTTATAACGGTTTATATAGGTTGGCACAACAACAAGAAGGGTTGTACATAAAGCTTAATTATGTTATAATTTATGCATGATTTTGTTCAATATAAGATCATAATACATTGATCAGGAATTAGGGCAGGTCCACCATCGATTGATGCGTCATGACATCACTGGTAGAAGGGAGAACAGTCCTAATCCCTAGGGATAGCTCCCTGCAAGTGTGGAAGCATTCAGTGTCCCAGTAAGGAATGGTCAAGTGTGAAAAGCCAAACCCCCATTCCTATCACAGGACACTGAATGGCCAATTTAGTGGGATGCAAGTGTGAAAGGGGCTTTTGAAATACTATACTGTATCTCTAAGAACTGACCTTTGGTTGTTGAGTATATCAAGCGTAAGATGGTTAATCTATAGGTGTTGGGGGAGAATAGGAAATATGGGGCTTGGGTGAGAGAGTGACTTAAGATGGATGATGTCATGACCTTATTGTATGGAAGAGTGGGCATGAGATGTAGCCACTAATTTTCATGTTGTTATGAGATGGGGCTTCTTATTAACAAGTAACCTTCCCTTTCACACAGAAAAATTCGTACAGGATGGGGAGATTGCCACAAGCATTGAATTAACTGGTGACCCAATGATTACCTCGCAATATATTGAATCATGGCACAAGGTAGCTTTACATTAACAGCACGTGTGTGGGAACATACAGTGTCCATGTGCACCATGGAGGGGTTTGGGGAGTTTGGGCACTGTGGGGACTGTACTACATCCTAGTTGGGGATAGCAATATTTTAGTGCAGTTGTCTTGTAATTAATGCTTTGAATGGTTTGATTTTGTTTTGATTTTGAGTTAATGTAATTGTGTTAATAAAGACATTTGGTGGGGGGGGGAGGGGAAAATAGAAAAAAATACACCATGGGTATTGCTACCAGGCCCTGGGCTTGATTTTTAACAAGGTTCTATTCAAATTTAAACTTTGCAACACATGCACACATCGGGTAAGGTCATTATAATTTGGCTTCTCAGAGTCCTTTTTTGGCTTTGTATTAAAGGCAGGAACTGAATGAAGACAATGAAAAGGGAAGGATGATTCAAAGAGTTGGATACTCAGGCCAGGAGAGGAAAGGGGTGGTCATCTGCTGATTGGGATGGCACCAAACGTTATGGAACACTACAGCACAATACAGGCCCTTCGGCCATCGATGTTGTGCTGACCCATATATTCCTTCCTTTAAAAAAAAAGTAATAAACTCATCCTTCCCATAAAATATTTATGCATGTGTCTAAGAGTATCAAATGCCCCCATCAGGATGACACACACAAGGGGTTAGGGATGACATCCTGTAGTTACTGGAGTTCAATGCCATCAAACAGCGTAAAGAAGTTCAATGCATCTTTCTGTGATTGGTGCACAGGGAAATGGTCCCATCGGGAATGGCAGAGGTATGGAACACTACGATAATTTAGCAGATCAGGAGAGGTTGAAATCAATGTTTTAGTCCTTTGAAGACACTTAATAAGCAGGCTGCAGTAACAGGAGTGGAAATAAATGTGTCTCATTGCTAGTTGATGTCCCTCACCCCCTGCCGGCTCCCTGTGTTCACTCTGCTACTCATTGTATCCCCTCCCTGTTTTGCATAGGGTAATGTCTCCTACAAGGATGTCTCCATTGACCAGAAGCCCAGCGCCATCCTAATTGAAAGAGTACAGACCAGAATGTTTAATTTGTGGGTCTCCGAATCAGTGATCAACTCTCTCCTGTTTGCAGCATATCATGAGGATAGCCTGAACCTGCAGCTCATGGACAATGACTTGCTGGTGAGTCCCAGATCTTTCCAGAATGCCAATGGCATTGACGTGAGCATACCCATGCGAACAGTCCTGTGGTATGCCTCATGATCTGTATGTGGGGAACTGAGGAATGTGTAAGGATCTTTAGCTTTTCATTGCCCACTTTGCTAGCCAATCCCAGCATTCAAGTGCATCATTATTGCTCAGTGCCTTAAACTTCCCCACCTTGCTTCCATAATCCATTCATACCTTTGCCTAACAAAAATGTATCATTCTTGCAGCTACTTCAGTTAGTGCAGCGGTCAGCGCAATGTTATTACAGCGCCAGCGACCCAGGTTCCAATCCGCTGCTATCAGTAAAGAGTTTGAACATTCTCCCCATGGATCCCATCCTCCTCAGACTTGCGGGGTTAGGATGTCGATTTTGTGTAATGGTTTGGCACGTGACCTGGAAGAGCCTGTAACTGTGCTGTATCTCCAAATTGTTGGAATATAGTGCTTTCATTAATTCCATTAATGATTGCATAAAGAATGTCTTGGCACTCATCCAACCAAGGGCCTGAAGGCCAGACAACTAGTGGTTCAGTGGGAGTGTGTTGTGGTGGGAGGTTGCTACATATTGGCCAGGACTGTTTGGAATGTGCTTAAAAACTGTTCACACTAACCATCTGAGATTCTCATTTGTACAAACAATATTTATTTATTTGTATAGAAAAAAAATACTTGACCTGTATATGTATTATTTGAGTTATGTCTGGTGTGTGTCAGCGTGTTTTGTACCGAGGACCGGAGAACGCTGTTTCGTCAAGTTGTACTTGTACAATCAGATGATGATAAACTTGATTTGTAGACTCCCATGGTCAAATATCACACTCACTTTCAAAGTGAAGGCAATGTGTGGTCATCTGGGAGAGGATGGGATTGGGTGTGGGTTCCTAGAGCTTGTGAAATTGTTGCAACCTCACTGTTTCCAGATTGAGGGAGGAGATCAAACAAGGCTTTGAAATGTTTTGCTTGGTTTTTTCAGAAAGTATTTGAAGATGGAGGATTTAAAAACAAGCCAAACATTTTACAACAGGTACGTCTTCTATTTGATGTGTATTGAGGGGAGAGCACAAGTGCTGTAAAGAAAGAGGAGAGAGAGGCTGAGCTCTGGATCCGGGCTGACTCAGAGATTCACTAACATGCGAATGTCTCCCCGCGACATCAACACCATCACATTACATAATTGTGAAGGAAACTGTAAAGCATTTCCTACAGCTTTGAGGTCAATAATCCCTTGGCAAATTTTGCTTCTCGCCCAATTTCATTCCACTCGTTAATCAGCAAACTAGAACTTGTTGCAAGAATGGCACAGTTGGCATAGCAGTTAATGCAACGCTGTTACAGTGCCAGCGATCGGGATCTGGATTTGAATCTTGTGCTGTCTGTAAGGAGTTTGTACGTTCTCCCTGTGTCTGCGTGGGTTTTCCTCGGGGGCTCCAGTTTCCTCCCACTGTTTGAAATGTACCGGGGATGTAGGTCAATTGGGTGGCATAGACTCGTGGGCTGAAAGGGCCTGTTACCATGCTACACGTCTAAATTTAAATTAACGACCTTCTCTGAGCAGGGGTGAACAATACAGGTGAGCTCTTCAGGATTAACCTTGCCCCCTGTGTGCAGTAAGAATCTCAAACCCAACCTTCACCCTGTTTTAATTATTAAAATGAGGTGGCCCAGTATAACTGTGGGGACATCCAACTTGCACCCAAGCTTTTCATCTTGTGTTCGTGTGAATGGCTGTGTCTTGATTTTGTTTTGTTTCAGTATGGAATCTATTCAAACTAATTTATTCAGTTGCCATTGTGGTACATTATAGATGTTTCCAGATGTTCCCATGAAGGATCTAATGATCAAACTTGCACCTCTCAGGCCACCCAGCATTCTCTTCAAGCATGTAGGCACGGTTTTGGAGGCATCCCTATCATTCGAGGTTGACATTGTGTCTCATGGTGAAGAATCCCGCTCAGCACTCTATATGGAAATGGTGAGTAGCCTTGCTGATGTCCCACCACTGTTAGCACTGCAAGTTCGGAAGGTTAAAGCCCATAAAGGCGTGGGAGGCCATGAGAAACCAGGGCTGAACTAGTAGGTTCAACAGTGGAAGAAGCAGTTTAGTGATGGGACAGGAGATGCATCTTAAGAAGTAAGCATTTTTTTTCATTTTATTTGGTTAATTAAACTGAAAAATAAACTTATGAAGTGGAAAGGGTTGGGGTGGAGAGCAGCAATGGAAGGAGAAACTTCAAAAACTAAGTGGGAGCCAAATACCTCCGTGACTCCCTCTTCTGCTCCCCTGCCCCACCATCCTTTCGTCTTCCTGCAGCGCTTCCCATATAATCACAGGTAAAGCAATGCCTGCATGTCCACCTCTTCCCTTCCCACTAACTCCTTCTTCCAAGTGGAAAATGCAATACGTCTGCCCTTGTTCCGGTGAAGTGTATTCAGTGTTTACAAATGGGTCCCTTCAAAGCTGGAGAACCAAAATGAAAATGATTGTAGTATAAACGCATCGAAATGCTGGAGAAGCTTAGCCGGTCTTTCAGTGTCCATAGGGGACAAAAATACATTGCCGATGTTTCAGGCTTGAACCTTTCTTCAAGGAGTAAGCAGAATTAACAAAAAGAAACAGGAAATCTCAGTTGGCTGAGGGAGGAATCCAGACCAACAAAAGGTATTAATTGGATATGATAAGGGGAAAGGTGAGAATTCATTATGTCTGTGTGAAAGGAGAAAGGGAAAAGGGAGAGAGACAGAGGTGGGAGAAGGCGTCAGGGGAATAAGTGGGGGGGGGGGTGGTGTACTGACAATAACCACATCAACAGTGCGAGTATAAGACAGCTTTAATAAACTAATATGTACACTAAGAGGTCTTGTCTCTCTGCAAGACGAACCTAGAAGACTAGACTGTAGCGCTGGACTGCTTTATATACAAGGTCACTGGGATTACCCCTGGTGACCTAGTGGTGTAATTACATATCACCACAGGGGAGGGGTTAATGAAAGCCAGAGAAGTTGATATTAATACCATCTGGTTGGAGGGTGCCCAGTGTCGGATTAAGGTATTGCAGGGCCTTTACCATATATTTTAAAGGAGCTCTAAATTATGCCAGCTGGCACATGCGCAGTAAGGGGGGGGGGTGGGGGGGGGTGGGGGGTGGGGGGAAGCACTTGCACTGAAATGGCATCCCACCCCTCTTAAAACTCACTTACACGCTTTGTTAAAACAAAACTTGCTTATGGTGGCGGCTGGCTCAATGAAGGAGCAATGGCCATCTGTGTTATCCATAATCCTTCACGTAGCTTAAACCACTCTGCATTTTCCTGGCTCTGATACTGGCAGAACAGTTCCAGCAGCATGGGGGATTATGGGTAACACAGATAGCCATTGCTCCCGCATTGAGCTGTCTCCACAAGCTGCCGGGGCAGCCCGATCAGATACCAGAGCGGCGCTCCGGTGAACTCCTGCAGCATTACATTCCTGCTGCTGCATCGGGAGTTGGTTGAGAGGGGGAAGGGCACGCGATGGATGGCCGGAGCTAGGAGTGACGCAGTCGGGCGAGGGGAGGACAGTGCCGCTTCTCCCCCCCCCCCCCGCACCTTTCGAGTGGCATGTTACATCCTTGATGAAAGGTTATAGTAATTTTCACTACTACCCCTTTTAAGCTTTCATATTTTGTTTCCCATCAATTGTGCAGCCTGCAGTGGCTATGATAGTCTGGGTTCATAATCATGAGTAAATTTAAGGTTAGCGATTTTAGCCAATTATCACCTTTAATTGGGGTTATGAACCCAGACTACCAGAGTGGTATCTCATTTGTGCTCTATCTTTGCCATTGCTGAGGAAGGAGCCTCAATCTGAGATGCAACCATTCTCTTCCCATGATTCATGGCTGGCCTACTGAGTGCTGTCTTTAACTCTCATAAATATGTACTCCAAATTTGTCTGCACCATCATAATGCGGGTTTTGTTTGTGAAAGGTTGCTGCCCAGATAAATTTTGGGACTATTAATTCTACACTGGTCATTCAGAAGTTCATAATGCCCTTTAGCCCATTGATTTATCCCTGTTTCACTAAAGTGTCCTCAAAAAGTGATGATAAATCAGTCATCTCGTGTCTGCAACTGTGATGCAATAAAGATGATCTGAACTCCCCATGGGCCAGTACTGACTCTTTCTCATCAAGCTGAATGCTGAGGTAAATGCAGAACATGTCGGAAATACACAGCAGGCCAGGTAGCACCCGTGGAAAGAGGAACAGAGTTAAAATTGCAGTGCAAGGACCTTTCCACACTCACTGAGTGTTTCCAGCATTTACTGCCTTTATTTGAGTGTTCATTGTTGCTGTAAACCAGCTCATAACATAATCCCTATCTGAAACCATTGAGAAGAAACTGTGAGTGTTGGGAACGAGTGGATGCCGCTACTTTGCGCCCACCCAGGAGAACTTGCAATGATGCCCCTCCCAGAACTGCAATACAGGGTCTGGTATGAGTGCTGAAGATGCAATTTTTAGTTCAACAGTGATTAAGATTCATCTTGTACTGCTCTGATTTAAAATATAAGGGTGATAATTGTGCTTCAGGGAGGGTCAAGCAGCACGTGGCACAGCCAGTAGAACTGCTCTCCCATAATCTCCAGTAACCCTGACTTCAGGCACTGCTTGTGTGTTGTTCTCCCTGTGACTGAGTGAGTTTCGTTTGGGTGCTTCAGTGTCCTACCTCATCCTAAAGACCTGTAGGTTGGTAAATTGGCCGCAGTGTGTAGGTGAGTGGGAGAATCTGGGGGAGATGTTGGGAATGTGAGGAGAATAAAAACATATTAGCACAAGTGAGTATAGACTCCCCTAGGTGAAGAGCCTTCCCCCATATTGTAGGACCTTGTGACTTTAATATTGAAGCATTCACTTCGTATCCATAGGATGTTGAAACCACCATCCAGTCATCCTATTCAAACAAGAGAATCTGCCTGCAGCCCTCTTCAAATCGGTGAGTGCCTCTGCCGACAGTTACTTGCTGTGGGGACTGAAATTGTGAGGGGTAGAGATGAGATCATTTTCTTTCCCTATGATAGGGTTGCAGGGGGGGGTCTAAAACCAGAGGGCATGGATTTGGGGAGAGAGGGGAAAGATTTAAAAGGGACCTGAGGGTCACAAAATATGATGGGTATGAGGCCCACGCTACCAGGAAAAGGGAGAGGCAGACGCAATCATAACATCTAAGACATTTAGACAAATGTATGGACAGGAAAGGTTGCAGCAAAATACTGACAAAGGGGATGAGCTGAGGTCCACAACTTGCTCAGTCACGATGTTGGGTCTAATGGCTTGTTCCGGTGCTGTAAAGCTGTATGAGTCTGTATGGTCACACAACTATTAATCTTCCAATTTGTTCTTCTCCACAGCTGGAGCATCAAAAAGATACGGAATAGTCCAGCAATCACCTTGGTGAGTATACACAGAATAGACTCGAGACACTTCAGAGATTGACATGGGCTTTAGGGACATCCTGGTTCCAAAATTAATCTTCAATTATCTGAGGGTGGTGAATCTCTAGAATTCTCTGCCACTATGGGTGGTGGGAACCAGATCATTAGATTTATTTCAAGCTCTAGTTTATTGTCATCTGCCTGCACGTTTACAATCAAACAAAACAGTTTCTCTGAACCACTATGCCCTCATAATACATGTATATCATATAAAACAAAATATTACCACAAATAAGTTAAAAAATATATAATCCAGTTAATAAATTATACTTCAAACAGACCTGAATGGTAATGGAGTATTATTCATTAGTCTCATGGTGTGAAGCAGTCTCAGTCCTGAGGCTCCTGTACCTCCTTCCTGATGGAACTGGGTTGAAGAGTGAAGATGGATAAATATACATAAGGTTAAGGATCAAGGGGCATGTGGTGATGTTGTCTGGTGTTCCTGACTCCTCAAACTTTATTATAAGTTCATAGATATAGGAGCAAAAATAGGCCATTCAGCCCATCAAGTCTGCCCCACCTTGCAATCACGAACTGATGCATTTTCCCACTTCGCCCCACTGCCCAGCCTTCTCCCCATAACTTTTGATGCCTGGGCAAATCAAGAACCTGTCAATCTCTGCCTTAAATACACCCAATGACTTGGCCTCCACAACCGCCCGTGGTAAGAAATTCCACAGATTCATCACCTTCTGGCTAAAGATAATTTATACACTTTTCGGTTCTAAGTGGATATCCTTCAATCCAGAGTTGTACCTTCTTGTCTTAGACTCTTCCTCCATGGGAAAAAACCTTTTCTACCTTGACCATGCCTTTCAACATTCAAAATGTTTTAGTAAGATCCCCCTCATATTCCTAAATTCCAACAAATACAGGCCAAGAGCTGTCAAAAGCTCCTTGTATGATAATCCTT